>NW_028227256.1:29007930-29467930 GCF_978045245.1 Mus caroli | reverse complement strand
TCCCTCCCTCCTCTTTCTTTCTTTTTTCCTTTCTTTCTTTCTTTCTTTCTTTCTTTCTTTCTTTCTTTCTTTCTTTCTTTCTTTCTTTCTTTCTTTCTCACTCACAAGGTCTCACTGTATATCAGGGTTGGCCTAGAACTCTCTATTTAGACAGGCTGGTCTTGAACTCACAGAAATCTACCCCCTCCTCCTACTCCACATATCTCCTCAGTGCTGGAATTAAAAGTATGAACTGCCATACCTAGCTCTATATCTATTTGTCTGGTTCCCCAGTATATTTTGTTTGTTTGTTTTACCCTGAGACACAGAAGCTCATAATGGAGTATTCTCTGAACTTGGATTGACAGCTTGGAATATTTTCCCCTACATGTCAGACTTTCTTATTCTTTTCTCCTCTACAGTTAGCTTAGAAGCCTGGCTTCTTGTCTGTCTCCTTGCTGGGAGATGCTAGGACTTTTAGCTTATGACTGTTGTTTTTTTCTTTCAAACTCTCATAAATTTGTATTTGAGTTTCTGGCTGCATTTTTAAATTATATTAAAAGAGATACTAAGAAGCCCCCAAAGAAATTTCAGTATCCCTGGTAGTGTTATTATCACAAGTAAATGTAAGGCCAGATATTAAACAAGTAGTAGTGTGTGAACCACCTGCAGCCACACTAATTGGGTTCCTGAGTGGGAGGCCTGAGCTGTATGGAAGGAAACCATGAGAAAAATAATGGAGGCCAAGACATGTTTCTGTTCAAGGCCCCTCAGTTTACTAAGAGTCTGTGCTTATAAAGAGGGGAGGCCCATTCCCTGCCAATCCATTCTTGATGCCTGTTGCCAGTCTGTAGGCAGATCTGCTGGATGCTGTCTCAGGAATATCTCCAGGGCCTCTCAGCAGGTAACAGTGTCTTGGAGAAGAGCAGCAGCAGGTGACAGAACAATAGAGCCATCTAAGTTGGAAGGGTCCACCCCAGGTGGTCACATACTCAGTGGCAGCAAGAACAAAGCCAGCCTACTCAAGGCTGGGGGAGGCTACAGTAGAGATATTAATAACTATGTGTTTTGTAGTCTAATGTTCCTGTTTATACATGATGTTTAGAATGATTTAAAATGTAAAAAGTATAATTTTCAATATCTGTATTTTCTTATTCGTTCGTTCATTCATTCTTGAGGTGGTTTCTGAAAGTCTCCAATCATCCTTCTATCTCAGCTTCCTGACTGACAAAAGAGAGGGTGTTTTCTGTTCACTTCTTGTTTTTCAGAGATGTTTGTGATCATTCTAACTAAATCCAGGACTTGCTTTATCAACTCTGAGATTCAGCCGAAGGAAAAGAAGATACGTTTTAATCTTCAACTTTTTGTTTCAAAAGAAACTTGGTTTTGTTGGCTTGTATTTCCCAAACCAACCAAGGCTGACTCTTAGCTGCCAACATTATGGTGTTATATATAGAAAAGAACAAAATCAAGGCCGCCAGCTCTAAACAATCAGCATGCAAAATCTTGCAAGCAAGAAGTAGTGAAGGCTATGTCACGGAGCTGAAGGTTCTGTTCAACCCTTATATACTTACTTCCTTTCTCAAAGCCCTCATCTTCAAATGCCAGGCTCACAGGAAAAAGGATGGCAGAGGGAGATGGAGGAGGGAGGAGGAATGCCTTCTCCTTTTGTACTCCCAGTCAGGTTCTTCCCGTGATCTACTCTTCTCTGGGTAGCAAACACATCTTTCTAATACATAATAGTGTGAGCTCCTTTTTTGCACAATTCGCTCATTGCCTGTGACATCGATCAGAACAAAAGAAAGACTAGAAATCAACCTGGAAAAAAATCAAAGGGATCTCTAAGAATTGGGTTACCTCTAAGAAAAACTAACTGAAACTCAAGGCAGCTGGTATTTGTCTTCTGTTCTAGTCTCTAGTGCATCTCCTCGACTCCGTTCATGGAAAGGGCTCTATTACTTATAGAGAGAATCTCTTATGCAATGTATGGAAGCTTTACATGTCAGTAAAATGGCCTATGGCCAATGAGCTGAGGCAGGTTTGGAATGGGGGAAAGTCTGGAAGAGAGAGAGAAGATTCTGGAAGGGAGGCACAGAATCAAGGTTTGCCTTGGAACTGTGACAAAGGCTAAGACTCAAATGAGAGGAACTAACAAGCCCTGTTGTAGGGCAGAGCTAGATCATCAGTTTACTTAGATAAGCTAGTTGAGAATCTGCCAGCGAAGGCCAAACTTTCATAATTAATGAAAGGACTCTGTGCCATTATTGGGATAGTGATGATTTAGAGAAAGTTCAAACCATTGCAATTAGTATTATAGACTACTTGGATAAATGGCCAATAAATGTTTATCTACATTTAGTGATACTGGGCAAGTGTTCTGCCATTGAGATACATACAAATACCTCCACACTAGCTTCTATATATTAATACCTTGATTTCTAGTACTGTTGTATATTTTGCTTTTACACTGTGGACAGTATATATGGAGGTCTTAGATTTTACTGTGAAGAATTTAAAATATTGCTCTCAATGTAGAGAAGGTAGGAGTCAATGAAAGTCTAATATTTCCTTCTGAATCTGTACTGACTGGCAGAAAATATGAGTTTCCAACCAAGCTCAAACCAAGGCTGGGACATAGAACAGACATGGAACACTTGCCCAATATTCATGAGGCCCACTATGGCAAAGAAGACAAACATATGCTATAATCTTGAAAACCAGAAGAAATAAATATGAATGCATAAATAAGACAAAATCATGAAGACAGGAAATATTGGGTTAATAGGATTCCCCCCTTCACAGTTGAAAATAGACTGAATTTCCATGCTACATAATTCAAAGTGTATGCTGTATTGCCATTAGATCCATGTAGCATCAAAGTTAAACCAGTGAGAGTGTTGCACTTTCTTTAGACTATGAGGAGCAGATCATTTTTGACTCCTATGACAAAATGAGCTTAAGTCATTTTATGATTGCCTTTTAAAGAGAATGTTACATCATGAATTTTGTTTCACAACTAGTTAAATAAATACTTCCTAGTGATTCACTTTCCTGTATCGCATTAGTGTACCTTCCTATATTAAAAAAAAAAAAAAAACAAAGATACAGGCAGAAATCTATATTAAGATTTAAAAAATTAGATTAACTAATTAGATTGTTTAAAATAAAATTAGATTGTTTAATATAATAACCTTCAAAAAGTCATTTATTAGTTGTCAACAGACAACTGAAAATGAGTGAACTTAGTACTTTTAAGTTTTGACCAAGCCACCAGAGCATGTAGGAATATTCTTTTTTGCTCAAAAACAAGCACCATGTTCTTGAGTAATTGAAGGACTGATTATATTGCTGAACCCCTTGAACTTTTTGCTTGTCTTCAGCATCTTTTGTCTGTTTTACTGATGATGAGGAGAAATGATTATGTAAGTAACATTTTTTTAAAAAACATTTTCAAAGGTCCACTACATTTATGGTTAAAATACTTCTCGCTAATCACATATAAATCTTGAGTGTTTTATTGATCTTTCAAAGGCATAAACTATTGACATATACATAATCAAATTATTGTAATACATATTATGCATATAATGCGTGGGTTGTTCATGTGCATATGTTATGGTGTACTTTGTGCTAGACTCCAAATTTGAAAATCTTGTTTTAATTCCACCGTGTGAGTTCAGAATTAGTTTACTATCTTCCTGGCCTCAGTGGTTTGTTTTGAGAAGAAAGGCTACATAAAAGAGGATAAATAAAGGAATGAAGCAAAAATTTTGAAGTAAACCTGAAAACAGAGTGTGCCTGTTGCCCCTGGAAAAAAACATGGGAATTCTACTTTTTACCTGGGGAAGAACAAAGTAGCATTAAAAAGGGAGAAACCAATGGAAGTCTCATGAGAGACACATACATGGTGAAAATTGCTTAGGATGTCTGTGTTATCTAGTGATGGGGACATCAGATGAATCATATGCCTCTACCTCCTTCATTTAGGAGCAGTCATAACAATGGTACCATTTCCAGATCCTAGTCATTCTAGTGGCCAATACAAACACCCCATATAAGTAAGATGATTGTAAGCATTTACATTTATGTCAGTTTAAAAGTGCTTTCTTGGGGTTTGTCTCTGGAATAAGAGCAACTACCAAAATATATTCACACCAGCTGCAAGAAACATACTTAGGATTTATTTGACTCCAGAGACAAAGCAGTACGTGATTCTAAGGCATGTGGGTTGGGGTAACTCTACCTGTTATGCTTACGTGTGTAATATTTTGCAAATTTTTGACTTCATACCCTCACTGTAAACAAACTAAAAGGCTAATTATCTAAAGTGTAAAATAAAACAAACAACTCAACAACTCAGAGAGATAAGAATTCTCCTAAGACTTTACACTTGCTCAAATCACAGGAAATTCTAGGATCTAGTGGCAGTGCAAAACACACTGAATAGCAATGTGAAACTGAATGGCCAAGTAAAATAAAATGACAAGCTCCAAGGGTAGATTGGCCAGCAATGGCTAAAGTCTCAAAAGTCATATATTGTCTCATAAATCCTTCATATTAGCACTCTGTCACATGTGCACATACTTATGCCTATTTATCTTCATCTACTCTTTCTTTCCCTCTACCATCAATGCTATTGAGGTATGTCATGCTCCAATGTCAATGGAAATTAGACTATATTTTTACTATCAATGTTCAGTGAGTTTAAAGGCTAAGATATTATATAAGCTGGTTTAAATACATCTAATGACCAAACCCATTTGCCTTGGCTTCAACCCCTTTTCAATTTGGCTCTTCTTGGTTCTGTAACTATATTTTTACAACAACCTGCTACTTGCTTCCTGACTTATCACCATTGTGTCAAGCTCATCTCCACACTGACATCTCCTTTTCTTCTAACTAGCTCAGTGACATGCACTCAAGAATATAAATGCTTTGAGAATAGAAAGTAGGTAGTTTGTTGACTTGGCATCTGGATATATTAGCAAGCAGTTGGGTTATCCCTTCATCCTGCTGTCCATCAGAGACTAAAATAGATTAATTCATATTACATATTTTAATATAGAATGTAGTATCTATCCTATCGAATTTTAATGACAATAAATGCCTTCCATGTGTATTCATAAAGACTTTCTTGTGCCTACTTATTAACTCCTTATATCAGAAGATTCTAACCCAGAAACCTTTTGCCAGGCAGGATGTATGTATTGGTACAACAAGCACAGCTACATCTTATAGCATTTTCCTCCAAGATATATTATTTCATCTTGGATGGAAATTTGTTAAGTCCCAGGGTGTTATAAAGTAAGGTAAAGCATTCTATCCTCCAGAGGGATGTTTATGAAAACACAGGAGTAAACAATTTAATAACTTCAGGAAGTCCCTGAAACTGAAAAGCTTTAGTAGACCTTCCCTCCCCAAGTACAGATATAAGCAGTAAGAGATGCTATGGAAAACTCTCCGACCCATCCAAGCTGTCTGAAAAATGCTCAGACCAATTGAGCTTCTCAGTGTCCAATGTGTTGAGCTTCCTCTATATTTTAGAGTTTGTCCAGGTTTCCATATCTTATAAGCTGTCACTTACATTAGGGTGGACTTGATGTCACGGTCATTTAGTCATTTATGTTTCTGGAAACAGTCCCTAACTCATATACTTGCAAAGAAATCCCAATAAACTTATTGCTTTACCAACTGGGACTTTATGGTAAATTTCCTACCTGGAGTGAGTAGATATTTGTTCATATCTCCCAGGAATAATATCTCACAAAAGCTGTGATGGATGTTGTACTGGCTATTTTTGTGTCAACTTGACACAGCTGGAGTTATCACAGAGAAAGGAGCTTCAGTTGAGGAAATGCCTCCATGAGATCCAACTGTAAGGCATTTTCTCAATTAGTGATCAAGGGGGAAAGGCCCCTTGTGGGTGGGACCATCCCTGGGCTGGTAGTCTTGGGTTCTATAAGAGAGTAGGCTGAGCAAGCCAGGGGAGGCAAGCCAGTAAAGAACATCCCTCCATGGCCTCTGTATCAACTCCTGCTCCCTGACCTGTCTGAGTTCCAGTCCTGACTTCCTTTGGTGATGAACAGCAGCATGGAAGTGTAAGCCGAATAAACCCTTTCCTCCCCAACTTGCTTCTTGGTCATGATGTTTGTGCAGGAATAGGAACCCTGACTAAGACAAATTGGTACCAGCAGAGTGGGGTATTCCTGTGACAACCTGACCATGTTTTGGGGAGGACTGTGGAAGGACTTTGGAACTTTGGGCTTGAAGATCCATTCGTTGTTAAGAGCTCTGTCAGATGTTGTGTAGGAGCTTGGAAGATAATGCTGAGAACAGTGCAGAAGATGGAGGCCTGGTTTGTGAAATTTCAGAGGGAAAATTAAAGACTCTCTTCAGGGGCATTGCTGTTTTTATTGTGAAGATTTTGTAGTTCTGGTTAGCTGGGGCTGAAGAATCAGCTGTGATTAACAAGATACCAGAACTACTAAAGCAAAAACTTTGCATTACTGGGACTATTGATGCTGGTTAGCTGGAGCTAAGAAATTAGCGGTGATTAAGAAGAGACCAGCATCGTTGAGGTGACATCTTCTGGGAAGTGTTTTCTGAAAGCACAAAGAGGCTGTGTTCCAGAGATAGGCAAGGTTGTACTCCTTCTGCAGTGGGACTTGGTAATGTGTAAGGGTCACCCAGGGGGTACTGGTTTTGAAGGCAAGAAGGGGTCACACAGCAGCTCAGGCTCAGCACTGTGAGAGGCCATGGAAGGCCATTGGTGAAGGTGCAGCCCCAGTTGTAATTGAAGGCCCAGGACTGAAGGGGTCACGCAGTGTTTTGGAGATGCCAGTACCACGAGATGACCACCAAGAGCAGCAGCAGCAGTGGAGTACAGGCATCTGGAGCCCAGAGGACGACGTGTGTGCTACAAAGGGCATGGCTGGAGAAGTGACCCAAGCCCTTGGAGGAGCCCAGAAGATCGTGAGTTGGATCCCAGACGTTGGACGGTTGGAGATTGATTTTTGCTTTGATTGTGACTGTGCCCTGATATTTTCCCTCTTGAAGGAAGAAACTGTTTTAGTGGAGCCCACAGTTAAGAGACTTTTAATTGTAAAAAGACTTTGGATTTTAAAAGAGATGGATATTTTAAAGAGATTGAAATTTTAAGAATATGTAAAGACTGTGGGACTTTTAAAGTTATTTAGATCTTGGGGATGAATAAGAATGTAAGGGTTGAGGCTTACTAGTGATGTGTTTGTGTGTCAAGTTGACAAGGGGTCAATTGTACTGGCTATTTTTGTGTCAACTTGACACAGCTGGAGTTATCACAGAGAAAGGAGCTTCAGTTGAGGAAATGCCTCCATGAGATCCAACTGTAAGGCATTTTCTCAATTAGTGATCAAGGGGGAAAGGCCCCTTGTGGGTGGGACCATCCCTGGGCTGGTAGTCTTGGGTTCTATAAGAGAGTAGGCTGAGCAAGCCAGGGGAGGCAAGCCAGTAAAGAACATCCCTCCATGGCCTCTGTATCAACTCCTGCTCCCTGACCTGTCTGAGTTCCAGTCCTGACTTCCTTTGGTGATGAACAGCAGCATGGAAGTGTAAGCCGAATAAACCCTTTCCTCCCCAACTTGCTTCTTGGTCATGATGTTTGTGCAGGAATAGAAACCCTGACTAAGACAGATGTTAACAAGCTGGCTTTATTGCTTGACTGAAGTAACACTGCAAGGAAAGGAATCTGAATTTGATACTGTAAGCCAAGACAGAATCTTATGGCTAGGAAAGATAGAGAACCTAGTGGAGATATTATTCCTATTGTTTTTGTTCTTTCCATTAAATAACTTCTAAACACTCCTATCTATTCTACAGATTACTGCTTTTTAAGGCCGTGTCTGGGTCTTACAATGCAAAGCATTCAGAATAAATGACTCCTGTTCTGACATAGTGGCCTAAGTATTAGCCAGAAATGAAGGAAAATCAATAATTATTGAAGTTTCTAAGGCTCAACGAACATTATAGGATAAGGGTCATAAAAAATGTAAAAGGTGGAAGAAGGAAAGAAGTGTTCATTCATGAATAGCCATTGCCATCTTGAGCTCAGAGTGGCTGAGATTACCTACAAAATTTGTTCTCAACCTTCCTAATGCTATAAATCTTTAATATAGTTCATGTTATCATGACCCCTGAACATAAAATTATTTTTGTTGTTACTCATAACTGTAATTTTGCTACTGTTATGAATTGTAATGTAAATGTCTATGTTTTCTGATGGTCTTATGTGACCCCTGTGATAGGTTTGTTCAATATCAGCACGCAGGTTGAGAACCACTGACCAACAGAAATTCTTCCCGAGATTGGGTCGACCAATATTTCTTTGTGGAAGGATAAGAAGACAGATTAAGAAGCAGCTTATGAAGTAACACATGACACTCAATTGTTCCTGAGGATAAATAAGTGAGTAGCAATTGCTGGGGATGTGGAGAAAGACTGGGTTTTTTTGTTTGTTTGGTTGGTTGGTTGGTGTCTTAGTCAGGGTTTCTATTCCTGCACAAACATCATGACCAAGAAGCAAGTTGGGGAGGAAAGGGTTTATTCGGCTTACACTTCCATGCTGCTGTTCATCACCAAAGGAAGTCAGGACTGGAACTCAGACAGGTCAGGAAGCAGGAGCTGATACAGAGGCCATGGAGGGATGTTCTTTACTGGCTTGCCTCCTCTGGCTTGCTCAGCCTACTCTCTATAGAACCCAAGACTACCAGCCCAGGGATGGTCCCACCCACAAGGGGCCTTTCCCCCTTGATCACTAATTGAGAAAATGCCTTACAGTTGGATCTCATGGAGGCATTTCCTCAACTGAAGCTCCTTTCTCTGTGATAACTCCAGCTGTGTCAAGTTGACACAAAAATAGCCAGTACAATTGACCCATTGTCAACTTGACACACAAACACATCACTAGTAAGCCTCAACCCTTACATTCTTATTCATCCCCAAGATCTAAATAACTTTAAAAGTCCCACAATCTTTACATATTCTTAAAATTTCAATCTCTTTAAAATATCCATCTCTTAAAATCCAAAGTCTTTTTACAATTAAAAGTCTCTTAACTGTGGGCTCCACTAAAACAGTTTCTTCCTTCAGGAGGGAAAATATCAGGGCACAGTCACAATCAAAGCAAAAATCAATCTCCAACCGTCCAATATCTGGGATCCAACTCACAATCTTCTGGGCTCCTCCAAGGGCTTGGGTCACTTCTCCAGCCATGCCCTTTGTAGCACACAAGTCGTCCTCTGGGCTCCAGATGCCTGTACTCCACTGCTGCTGCTGCTCTTGGTGGTCATCTCGTGGTACTGGCATCTCCAAAACACTGCATGACCCCTTCAGTCCTGGGCCTTCAATTACAACTGGGGCTGCACCTTCACCAATGGCCTTCCATGGCCTCTCACAGTGCCGAGCCTTAGCTGCTGTGTGACCCCTTCTTGCCTTCAAAACCAGTACCACCTGGGTGACTCTTACACATTACCAAGTCCCACTGCAGAAGGAGTACAACCTTGCCTATCTCTGGAACACAGCCTCTTTGTGCTTTCAGAAAACACTTCCCAGAAGATGTCACCTCAACGATACTGGTCTCTTCTTAATCACCGCTAATTTCTTAGCTCCAGCTAACCAGCATCAATAGTCCCAGTAATGCAAAGTTTTTGCTTTAGTAGTTCTGGTATCTTGTTAATCACAGCTGATTCTTCAGCCCCAGCTAACAAGAACTACAAAATCTTCACAATAAAAACAGCAATGGCCCTGAAGAGAGTCTTTAATTTTCCCTCTGAAATTTCACAAACCAGGCCTCCATCTTCTGCACTGTTCTCAGCATTATCTTCCAAGCTCCTACACAACATCTGACAGAGCTCTTAACAACGAATGGATCTTCAAGCCCAAAGTTCCAAAGTCCTTCCACAGTCCTCCCCAAAACATGGTCAGGTTGTCACAGGAATACCCCACTCTGCTGGTACCAATTTGTCTTAGTCAGGGTTCCTATTCCTGCACAAACATCATGACCAAGAAGCAAGTTGGGGAGGAAAGGGTTTATTCGGCTTACACTTCCATGCTGCTGTTCATCACCAAAGGAAGTCAGGACTGGAACTCAGACAGGTCAGGGAGCAGGAGCTGATACAGAGGCCATGGAGGGATGTTCTTTACTGGCTTGCCTCCTCTGGCTTGCTCAGCCTACTCTCTATAGAACCCAAGACTACCAGCCCAGGGATGGTCCCACCCACAAGGGGCCTTTCCCCCTTGATCACTAATTGAGAAAATGCCTTACAGTTGGATCTCATGGAGGCATTTCCTCAACTGAAGCTCCTTTCTCTGTGATAACTCCAGCTGTGTCAAGTTGACACAAAAATAGCCAGTACAGTTGGTTTTTTGTTTTTTCTTTTTTTTTTTTTTTGATGGTGTAGCTGTCCACAAGTTGTTCTTGCTATTGCACATGCCCTTCATCCATGCTTCTGTAACCAATCAAATAAAACTCATTGATTTACCAAGCTAGATTGGTAGACTCTTTTCTTTGGTCTGTCCTGCGTGCACTGAGGGAAATAGACATTTGTTCACATGTTCCCAGAAAATGTTAATGTAACAAGAACCAAAGTGTAAAACAATTATAGGTTATAAAAACACATAACAATGTATTCCTGCATATTCGATTAATTTTTTTCTTGTTTTTCTTCTGTTTCTGTTTTATCTTTTCTCTTTTGAAATAGTTTCTTAAATAAATCAAGGTAACAGTGAATTCTTCATGGTTATGTTCACCATTTAAGTGCTAGGATTACATGTTTTTTGTTCTCTCTCTAGTTTAATATTTTTCTTATTGAAGTCACTGAGTTTCTATAGGTTCAGTCTTGCCCTGGAATAGATACAGCTTTCTCTGTCTGACAATTTCCTTCAAACAAATGGCTTTTCATTGACATCTCTGCAAACAGTTCTGAAGGGTAAGTTTAACTGGTTTGGGATAATATGAGGCTGTTCATAGTGTGATGACTTATGTTATGACTTAAGTTTAAATTACTGTGCTTAAGAGACCTATAAAACAAAAAATGCCTTTAACCTGTAAGCCCCACTTGCCCAAAGACAGATACCTTCCTGGAATGCTGGGGGCTGTTGTTCATTTAATATAACAAGACACCTTGTGTTTTTTTTCTTCTGTAAACAACCTTGGTTGCCCCAACTGCACAGGGTGTGTGCTTGATAACAGATAGTCAGGAGGTACTACGCAGGCAGGAAGTACATCACAATGTATCCTTGTCCCTGATTGGACCAAAGTGGGAAGTACTTAGATTGTGGGTTTTGCCTTTTATAAGCCCCTGACTAATTCTGCTATGTCATACTGTGGGAATTCTGGGTATAGACCTGGCTGGTTTACAAGGTCCTGGCCAGTATTTAATAAAGCTTTCTTCAAATCTGCCTCAAAAACTGTGATAATGGTCTAATTCTTGCCTGGTGGTATTAACATAAGTATACATATGAGTGCTGTTAGCCATTGTTATTCATAAAAGATACAAACTGCTTGTATCACTGACTACTCTGAGTTGTCAGTAAGCATTCCTATATGACAACAGTTATGTTTCATCAGAACTATATTCATGCATGGAAGACATCCATCTCACTTATGAGGAATAATGGTCATTATCTAAATCTGAATTTCCTTTATGATGGAGAATTATGAACTTGCAAATTGATATAACCAAAGTTGTATAATCAAATGTCCTGTACTTTAAAATCAACTATTCTCCCCAAAGTGTGTTTAATCATATTTAATTATTAAGTCCTGATGTTTTCAGTCTGCTGATACATAACAAAAATAATATGAGTTCTAAAAAATGTATATAAACTATTCTTATAATAATTCTTAATTCCATGTTATATGGACTCATTTTCTAAAAATACATAATAAAATAAAAGCCAAAATATAAATATTTACATTTATGTAATTAGCTGCATCTACCATTATATTTAAAAGTATTTAGTTAACTTTTCTTAAATGAAATTATTATATGATATGATATAAATGCTGTTTGTCAATAGAATTAAAATTTTAAATTATTTAGACAATAAAAATATATTTTCCAGTTCAATTTGTTATGAGTCATTTATCTCATTATTTAGAACAGTGAAAAAGTCTTCACTTCTGCTTAATTATAGGTTTTTGTTTAAAGCATTATTTGGTCAAAAACTATTCTCTGTGGATTATATTTAAAGCAAAATCATAATTGTTAATGGTCCTGTGAAGGCTCAATGCCCCAGTGTAGGGGAATACCAGGACCAGGATTGGGAGTGGGTGGATTGGGGAGCAGGGGGAGGGGGAGTGGGATAGGGGGGTTTTGGAGGGGAAACCAGGAAAGGGGATAGCATTTGAAATGTAAATAAAGAAAATATCTAATTAAAAGAAACATAAAATTAAATATATCATAAGTTTTTAAAAAATAAGTAAAGGTGAGATATCTTGCAATAAAACAATCAACTTTACTGATGTATAACCTTCAAAATTCGGTCTAATAATTTTTTTATAAATTTTCTTGAGAAGAGCATTAGGTATAGACATGCACTTCCATGGCTGCTATTAAATCTATTCATCAAAATAAGAAAAATTATAAGAAATGAAATAAAATTAATATTTTCCAGTAAGGATTTCTCCATCTTTTTGCTTTCTCCATTATAGTCTAGAGGGCAATGGCTGCAACCGAAGTTTTGGGTACAGGTGGATGATTGCCTACACTTTTCTCACACTGACAACTTTGACAGAAAAGGAAGATAAATGGATGATGGCCAGGAAGAATCTACATAACCTTATGTACTTAAAATGTGTGCCAAGTTAAAAATATTATATCAGGCAATGTGAGCAAGAAGATACCTTTTAATAATGATGATGATAATAATAATAATAATAATAATAATAATAATAATAATAATAATAATAAAACTTTTAAAAATTGAAAGACAATGATATCATTTCCTCCCTTTGATGCTATCCATCACCTTTCCTTCCTATCTGCCTTCTCACAAGCTCTGCCCCTTCCTCCCAGCCTCTTTTCCCCTAATAACTATACATATTCTTAACAGACTACTTCTGGTGCTCAGAATTCCTTAGTTGCCTATTATTCTTTGTCTAGGGTTGGGACCCAGCCCCATGATTTTCTCCCTTCTATATTAACATATCTTTTAGTATTGTCCTTGGTCAGACCTAATTTAAGTATTCATATTATTGAGGTACCTAGGTGAAGCTGCCCTGAGGGCAGATTTCCTGATCCACTGTCTCTTCCAAATTATTCTGCCCTATTTCCTGCTATGATCCCTGAGCCTTACTGGCAGAAGTTTATTTATCACTGGTGTTTGTCAATTGTTTCCTGTACATGCAAACATGTATCTCCACTAGGGAACGAAGAAGTGGGTGTAGTGGTTTTGCTTTGGGTTGGAGTTTTATAGCTGAAAATCATTGGCAAGGAAATCAGTCTGCCCACTGTTGGCTGTATTGAGTGGGCCAATGGAACCTTGACTTGCTGGTATGTTACCTTCTAGTCTATAAGGCAACTATCCTTAAACTCAGTTTCTAAGGTAAGTCGACTTGCTAGCAGTGGCTGGTTTAGCTCTTGTCTTACCAGATGTGTCTGCCATCAGGTAGGGTGGCTGTGCCAGTAAGATATATCTTTATGGCCACATGATTTTGGGACTGCTGGTGAGTGGAACACAGCTTCTGCTCCAGCCCAATCACGCGGGACCTGAGACTGCTCTGGTTGGGGAGAGAGAAATCCGGCCTACATAGGGCCACAACCCTCTTCCGGTCAGAAAAGCACCAGGGCAGCTAGGGCACAGGGTCGGCTGACACTCGCCAGCTACCCACAACACCCGCCACAGGATCTTAAGACTTCTGGTGAGTGGAACACAGCTTCTGCTCCAATCCAATTGTGCGGGACCTGAGACTGCATTAGTTAGGGAAGCAGAAACCGGCCTGAGTAGGGCCACAGGCCTCATCCGGCTGGATCAGCACAGGGGTAGCTTGAGCGCAGGGTCGCCTGACACCCGCCAGCTACCCACGACCCCCGCCACAGGATTTTGAGACTGCTGGTGAGTGGAACACAGCTTCTGCTCCAGTCCAATCACGCGGGACCTGAGACTGCTTTGGTTGGGCAGGCAGAAATCTGGCCTACGTAGGGCCACAAGCCTCTTCTGGTCAGAAAAGCACCGGGGTGGCTAGGGCGCAGGGTCGGCTGACACTCGCCAGCTACCCACAACACCCGCCACAGGATCTTAAGACTTCTGGTGAGTGGAACACAGCTTCTGCTCCAATCCAATTGCGCGCGGGACCAGAGACTGCATTAGTTAGGGAAGCAGAAAACCGGCCTGAGTAGGACCACAGGCCTCTTCCGGCTGGACCAGCACCGGGGTACCGCCAGCTACCCACGACCCCCGCCACAGGATTTTGAGACTGCTGGTGAGTGGAACACAGCTTCTGCTCCAATCTTTAAACAGTGACAACGATAACAACTAACCCCAGAGATTACCAGATGGCGAAAGGTAAACGTAATAATCTTACTAACAGAAACCAAGACCACTCACCACCATCAGAACCCAGCACCCCCACTTCGCCCAGTCCAGGGCACCCCAACACACCAGAAAAGCTAGACACGGATCTAAAAGCATATCTCATGATGATGGTAGAGGACATCAAGAAGGACTTTAATAACTCACTTAAAGAATTACAGGAGAACATGGCTAAAGAGTTACAAGTCCTTAAAGAAAAACAGGATAACACAATCAAACAGGTAGAAGTCCTTAAAGAAAAACAGGATAACACAATCAAATAGGTAGAAGTCCTTAAAGAAAAACAGGAAAACACATCCAAACAGATGATGGAAATGAACAAAACCATACTAGACCTAAAAAGGGAAGTAGACACAATAAAGAAAACCCAAAATGAGGCAACACTGGAGATAGAAACCCTACGAAAGAAATCTGGAACCATAGATACCAGCATCAGCAACAGAATACAAGAGATGGAAGAGAGAATCTCAGGTGCAGAAGATTCCATAGAGAACATCGGCACAACAATCAAGGAAAATGTAAAATGCAAAAAGATCCTAACTCAAAACATCCAAGAAATACAGGACACAATGAGAAGACCAAACCTACGGATAATAGGAGTGGATGAGAATGAAGATTTTCAACTCAAAGGACCAGCAAACATCTTCAACAAAATTATAGAAGAAAACTTCCCAAATCTAAAGAAAGAGATGCCCATGAACATACAAGAAGCCTACAGAACTCCAAATAGACTGGACCAGAAAAGAAATACCTCCCGACACATAATAATCAGAACAACAAATGCTCTAAATAAAGATAGAATACTAAAAGCAGTAAGAGAAAAAGGCCAAGTAACATATAAAGGCAAGCCTATCAGAATTACACCAGATTTTTCACCAGAGACTATGAAAGCCAGAAGATCCTGGACAGATGTTATACAGACACTAAAAGAACACAAATTCCAGCCCAGGCTACTATACCCAGCCAAACTCAATTAACATAGATGGAGAAACCAAAGTATTCCACGACAAAACCAAATTCACACATTATCTCTCCACGAATCCAGCCCTTCAAAGGATAATAACAGAAAAAAACCAATACAAGGACAGGAACCACGCCCTAGAAACAACAAGAAGGTAATCCCTCAACAAACCTAAAAGAAGACAGCCACAAGAACAGAATGCCAACTTTAACAACAAAAATAACAGGAAACAACAATTACTTTTCCTTAATATCTCTTAATATCAATGGACTCAACTCCCCGATAAAAAGACATAGACTAACAAACTGGCTACACAATGAAGACCCAACATTTTGCTGCTTACAGGAAACTCATCTCAGAGAAAAAGATAGACACTACCTCAGAATGAAAGGCTGGAAAACAATTTTCCAAGCAAATGGTATGAAGAAACAAGCTGGAGTAGCCATTCTAATATCGGATAAGATTGACTTCCAACCCAAAGTCATTAAAAAAGACAGGGAGGGACACTTCATACTCATCAAAGGTAAAATCCTTCAAGAGGAACTATCAATCCTGAATATCTATGCTCCAAATACAAAGGCAGCCACATTCATTAAAGAAACTTTAGTAAATCTCAAAGCACACATTGCACCTCATACAATAATAGTGGGAGACTTCAACACACCACTTTCACCAATGGACAGATCATGGAAACAGAAACTAAACAGGGACACAGAAAAACTAAGAGAAATTATGAATCAAATGGATCTGGCAGATATCTACAGAACATTCTATCTTAAAACAAAAGGATATACCTTCTTCTCAGCACCTCATGGCACCTTCTCCAAAATTGACCACATAATTGGTCACAAAACAGGCCTCAACAGATAAAAAATATTGAAATTGTCCCATGCATCCTATCAGATCTCCATGGACTAAAGCTGATCTTCAATAACAAAATAAATAATAGAAAGCCAACCTTCACGTGGAAACTGAACAACACTCTTCTCAATGATACCTTGGTCAAGGAAGGAATAAAGAAAGAAATTAAGGACTTTTTAGAGTTCAATGAAAATGAAGCCACAACATACCCAAACTTATGGGACGCAATGAAAGCATTTCTAAGAGGAAAACTCATAGCTCTGAGTGCCTCCAAAAGGAAACTAGAGAGAGCACACATTAGCAGCTTGACAACACACCTAAAAGCACTAGAACAAAAGGAAGCGAATTCACCCAAGAGGAGTAGACGGCAGGAAATAATCAAACTCAGGGGTGAAATCAACCAAGTGGAAACAAGAAAAACTACTCAAAGAATCAACTAATCAAGGAGCTGGTTCTTTGAGAAAATCAACAAGATAGATAAACCCTTAGCCAGACTCACTAGAGGGCACAGGGAAAGCATCCTAATTAACAAAATCAGAAATGAAAAAGGAGACATAACAACAGATCCTGAAGACATCCAAAACACCTTCAGATCCTTCTACCAAAGGCTATACTCAACAAAACTGGAGAACCTGGATGAAATGGAGAAGTTCCTAGACAGATACCAGGTACCAAAGTTGAATCAAGATCAGGTTAATGATCTAAACAGCCCTATATCCCCCAAAGAAATAGAAGCAGTCATTAATAGTCTCCCAACTAAAAAAAGCCCAGGACCAGATGGGTTTAGTGCAGAGTTCTATCAGACCTTCAAAGAAGATCTAATCCCAGTTCTTCACAAACTATTCCACAAAATAGAAACAGAAGGTACTCTACCCAACTCATTCTATGAAGCCACAATTACTCTGATACCTAAACCACAAAAAGACCCAACAAAGATAGAAAACTTCAAACCAATATCCCTTATGAATATTGATGCAAAAATCCTCAATAAAGTTCTTGCTAACCGAATCCAAGAACACATCAAAACAATCATCCATCCTGACCAAGTAGGTTTCATCCCAGGGATGCAGGGATGGTTCAATATATGGAAATCCATCAACGTAATCCAGTATATAAACAAACTCAAAGACAAAAACCACATGGTCATCTCATTAGATGCGGAAAAAGCATTTGACAAGATCCAACACCCATTCATGATAAAAGTCTTGGAAAGATCAGGAATTCAAGGCCCATACCTAAACATGATAAAAGCAATCTACAGCAAACCAGTAGCCAACATCAAAGTAAATGGTCAGAAGCTTGAAGCAATCCCTCTAAAATCAGGGACTAGACAAGGCTGTCCACTTTCTCCATACCTATTCAACATTGTACTTGAAGTCCTAGCCAGAGCAATTCGACAACAAAAGGAGATCAAAGGGATACAAATTGGAAAAGATGAAGTCAAAATATCACTCTTTGCAGATGATATGATAGTATATATAAGTGACCCTAAAAATTCCACCAGAGAACTCCTAAGCCTGATAAACAGCTTCGGTGAAGTAGCTGGATATAAAATTAACTCAAACAAATCAATGGCCTTTCTCTACACAAAGAATAAACAGGCTGAGAAAGAAATTAGGGAAACAACACCCTTCTCAATAGTCACAAATAATATAAAATATCTTGGCGTGACTCTAACTAAGGAAGTGAAAGATCTGTATAATAAAAACTTCAAGTCTCTGAAGAAAGAAATTATAGAAGATCTCAGAAGATGGAAAGATCTCCCATGCTCATGGATTGGCAGGATCAACATTGTAAAAATGGCTATCTTGCCAAAAGCAATCTACAGATTCAATGCAATCCCCATCAAAATTCCAAATCAATTCTTCAACGAATTAGAAAGTGCAATCTGCAAATTCATCTGGAATAAAAAAAAAACCTAGGATAGCAAAAACTCTTCTCAAGGATAAAAGAACCTCTGGTGGAATCACCATGCCGGACCTAAAGCTCTACTACAGAGCAATTGTGATAAAAACTGCATGGTACTGGTATAGTGACAGACAAATAGACCAATGGAATAGAATTGAAGACCCAGAAATGAACCCACACACCTACGGTCACTTGATCTTAGACAAGGGAGCTAAAACCATCCAGTGGAAGAAAGACAGCATTTTCAACAAATGGTGCTGGCACAACTGGTTGTTAACATGTAGAAGAATGCGAATCGATCCATTCCTATCTCCTTGTACTAAGGTCAAGTCTAAGTGGATCAAGGAACTTCACATAAAACCAGAGACACTGAAACTTATAGAGGAGAAAGTGGGGAAAAGCCTTGAAGATATGGGCACAGGGGAAAAATTCCTGAATAGAACAGTAATGGCTTGTGCTGTAAGATCGAGAATTGACAAGTGGGACCTCATGAAACTACAAAGCTTCTGCAAGGCTAAAGACACCATCAATAAGACAAAAAAACCACCAACAGATTGGGAAAGGATCTTCACCTATCCTAAATCAGATAAGGGACTAATATCCAATATATATAAAGAACTCAAGAAGGTGGACTCCAGAAAGTCAAATAACCCCATTAAAAATTGGGGCTCAGCACTGAACAAAGAATTCTCACCTGAGGAATACCGAATGGCAGAGAAACACCTGAAAAAATGTTCAACATCCTTAATCATCAGGGAAATGCAAATCAAAACAACCCTGAGATTCCACCTCACACCAGTCAGAATGGCTAAGATCAAAAATTCAGGTGACAGCAGATGCTGGCTAGGATGTGGAGAAAGAGGAACACTCCTCCATTGTTGGTGGGATTGCAAGCTTGTACAACCACTCTGGAAATCAGTCTGGCGGTTCTTCAGAAAATTGGACATAGTACTACCGGAGGATCCAGCAATACCTCTCCTGGGCATATATCCATAAGATGTCCCAACCGGTAAAAAGGACACATGCTCCACTATGTTCATAGCAGCCCTATTTATAATAGCCAGAAGCTGGAAAGAACCCAGATGTCCCTCAAGAGAGGAATGGATACAAAAATTATGGTACATTTACACAATGGAGTACTACTCAGCTATTAAAAAGAATGAATTTATGAAATTCCTAGCCAAATGGATGGACCTAGAGGGCATCATCTTGAGTGAAGTAACACAATCACAAAAGAACTCACACAATATGTATTCACTGATAAGTGGATATTAGCCCAAAAGTTAGGATACCCAAGATATAAGATACTATTTGCTAAACGCATGAAACTCAAGAAGAATGAAGACCAAAGTGTGGACACTGTGCACCTTCTTAGAATTGGGAACAAAACACCCAGGGAAGGAGTTACAGAGACAAAGTTCGTAGCTGTGATGAAAGGATGGACCATTTAGAGACTGCAGTATCCAGGGATCCATCCCATAATCAGCTTCTAAACGCTGACACCATTGCATACACTAGCAAGATTTTGCTGAAAGGACCCAAATATAGCTGTCTCTTGTGAGACGATGCTGGGGCCTAGCAAACACAGGAGTGGATGTTCACAGTCAGCTATTGGATGTATCACAGGGCTTCCAATGGAGAAGCTAGAGAAAGTACCCAAGGAGCTAAAGGGATCTGCAACCCTATTGTTGGAACAACATGATGTACTAATCAGAACCCCAGAGCTCTTGTCTCTAGCTGCATATGTATTGAAAGATGGCCTAGTCGGCCATCAATGGAAAGAGAGGCCCATTGGACTTGCAAACTTTATATGCCCCAATATAGGGGAATGCCAGGGCCAAAAGAATGGGAATGGGTGGGTAGGGAAGTGGGGGGCGCTATGGGGGACTTTTGGGATAGCATTGGAAATGTAATTGAGGAAAATATGTAATAAAAATATTAAAAATCAAAAAAAAAGATATATCTTTATGTCTCTATCTCTCTATTTCTCTATCTATTCATCTATCTATTATCTATCATCCATCTGTGTTGTTATAGCTGCAGTTCCAAAGGAAGTAATTATATGATGGTTCAATCTGAACTATTTGAATAAACCTGACTCTAAAAGAAACTAATCTCAAATGAATTAAAATTGGCTTTTTCTTCAGAAAATATGTTCTGATTAGTTTTATGGCAAAGAAAACACAATCATTCCTGTCTCATGTGAGACATACATACTATTCATGTATGTACCTAGGGTTATATATGGTTGGACAAACCAGTTAGGCATGTTTGCTGGGCCCACTTGCTTCTGGTCTTCTTGGATTAGATGGTTATTCAAGCCATAGTTGTTAGCATTGGGAGAGGCAGAGGAGGAAGCACACAGAAGCCAAGATTTTCCTACTTTATTTACACTAGATTGAGTCACATGACCAGATCTTTTCCTAAAGACTAAGGAAGTATCCTGCCTACCACAGAATCATGGTAAACATCTGCATGAGGAACTTGACTTCAAGGACATTTAAAGTACAGTTGTGTCAACTACTAAAGTTCAGAAAAAACAAAAATTGCATTGACTATGAGTAATTTGCTTATAAGAACAAAGTCTTATCCTTTTTATTTTCTCCATGGCTGAAAAATTATTACATTTCCTCTCAATGAGTTATACCAAAATTGACTTAAGTATACATTACACAAAGTCATAACAGAGGGGGCAGGAGTTCAAAGGTAATGATAATATACTTTTACAGTTAGAGCGAGAAGAATCATTTTATTTCAATGTGAAAGATAAGTTAATCAAAACATTAATAATGTTTCTAATTATTAATAAAGAAATTATTAATGGTATTACAGCCATTATCAAGAAACCTGAAATAAAATATTTGCAAGAGCAAGTCTTAAATGCAGTTATTGTAGATATTAGTATTAAAAACAATTGTTCTAGACTTATTCAGTAAGTGAAAGGTCATTGAAGAATTTTAGTAAAATAAATATTCTGATTTTCATCTTAGTAGTGGTATTCTGGTTATATATTCAGAATGGATTCATTAGCATAGCTATAAAGACAAATAAAATCTGGCCTGCCATTGGATAATCTTAGAGCTCCGTGGAAACGTATGCGATATGTCATAGTCAATGCAAATACAGCAATGTAAGCTCTATGTACACTAATCATTATGGACCATTTGGAAGGGTATTTTGTATATTTGTTAAACAGAACAGGATCTTTGGCCTTCTTTATAAAACCATATTCATTCCCTGAGCATCTTCTCAGTTGCTTCTTCTAGGATGTCTCTTCTTTTCTTTTTATTATTAAAATTTTATTTATTTATTTGTTTAAACTTCAAATGATATCTACCTTCCAGGTTACCCCTTTACAAACCCCACATTCCATTCGTCCTTTCCTCACTTCCCTTTGCTTTTATGACAGTCCTTCTCCACCCACTCACTCATACAGTTTCCCTCATCCCATCATTCTTTATATGTATTTATTCTCTAAAATGTCTTTCTTTTCATTTTACATACTACATGAAATGTAGACCAGAGTGTAGACCAAGGCATGTGAGTAATCCTGGACTTTGCTAATAATAATCTTGTAACAACTGGACTATTATGATTTAGGGGAAAGCACGTCTTTTTATCAGTAGTTTTTGACACTAAATTACATTTACTTGACTATAGTAAACACTACTACTTTGAAGTATAAAATGTGAATCACTGAAGCAATTAAGTCACAACTCCCAAAGTACATTAAAGTGTTAGAAAAAATAAACTAAGAACATCTCAATTAAGGAAGTTTCTTTTTATTCAATTAAAAACATAAGCTCTGAAAAACAATAACCCTGAAATTAAATCCAGCAATAAATGCAGGCTCCTGAGCTAGGAATAATTTTTGAAAATAACTATTCAGACTAGAATGACTTTGATATTGGATGGAGAGTTATGTTAAATTATACATTATTTAATTTGAAGATACATGCATATCCTTAAAGAGTTTTAACTTTTCAATAATCTTAAGTTTGCGCTCTAATATATAGCTTCTTTTCAGAATATGAAATGTACTTATTATTCTAATTATCATAGTGATTGGATAGCTTCAATTTTACAGATATTTATTTACTCTTTGTGTAAGTGCAGCATGCTGCTGTGTGCATGCTTGTGTGCCTAGGTGCAGTGCCATGGATGTGGAGATCAGAGAACAGTCTGTAGGAGTCAGTTTCCCCCATCTTGTGGTTGGCAGACCTTGGTGAGAAGTGTCTGGCTGGACCTATGGAATCACCTCACCAGCTCTGGATGAGAACTTTAAACTATCTACTCCCACTTAATGATCTTTATCAAGAACTGCACCTGTCATTCAACCAACATACAAACACATTCACTTCCATCATTTTGAACCGTTAAGTAAATATGAGTCTACAGAAAAACAGAGCACTGGTGAGGAACTCTAAAATTACAAGGGAATTTTTTTCTCCACAGTATAATTTTTATCAAATAACATCTTGGCATCCCAAATCAATTTTATTAAAAGTATGATCTGTGGTAATGATTTGAATGACAAGGAATATGATCAATAAAAATAAATAGGAAGACTATTATTGAAATACTGTTCATGCAATTTCTGGAGAGAAGACGTTTGAAAAATATGAAATTGACACTACTGAAATATTTACTTACAGAATCGTAATTTCATGTGGTTCACATTAACAGAAAGTTCATTGACAGCATTATTAACCTGAGCTCCTATACAGTGCAGGCTAATGTTTCTTTTTGTTCCTTTTCATTTGTTTATTGCATGTTTTGGAGATAAGGACTAGAACTGTCCTTGTAATCTGGACTAGCTTCAAGCTTGAAGTACTTCTGCTGTTTTGTTAGAATATTACATTTTTGTTTATGAGTAGCAAAAAGATTGCGGTTGGAAACTGTTCTGGCAAGATGTCTATTATCTTGTCACAAGTTATAGTCATCTGAATGGAGGGAACCTCAGTTAAAAAAAATACTTCCCTAAGAGGCATCTGTAGGACATTTCCCCCCTTAGTGATGGCCCCATTGTAGATGGGGCCATCCATAGGCTGGTGGTCCTGGGTTCTATAAGAAAGCATGCTGAGCAAGCCAGGAGGAACAAGCCAATAAGCAGCACCCTCCATAGCCTCTGTACCAGCATCTGCTGCCAGGCTCCAGCCCTGCTTGAGTCTTGTCCTGACTTCCTTTACTGATTGATTGATGAACATTGATTGATGAACAATGATATGGAAGCATACACAAACTAAATCCTCTGCTCCCTCAGTTGCCTTTGGTCACAGTATTTCATCATAACAGTAGAAACCTTAACGATGAACTGGAACAGGTAAAAAATATTAAAAAGTTTAAAAGTATGAGGTGTACTATATACTATACCTGAAAGTGAGAGCACGTAGACCTATAAAAGAAAAATTTTGGCTCTGACCTCATCAAGAAGATTATATATAATGTGGGTAAGGAATATTCTCATTCCTTAGGGAAATATAAATTTACATATAACTTTAGAATGTGCAAACCTTAGAGGTGATCAATATAATTTTTAGATTTTTATCTCACAAATATACTAAGTTGAAAATAAAATTGGGTCTTTTTCCTGGAAAAAGAAAAATATTAATCTTTGTCAATGCTATCAAGAACACTTAAAGACAAACTATATTAATTGCCTGTAAGCTTATATTTATTTATTTATTTATTTATCTATCATATTTCAGCTATTATATATTTAATTATTATAGTATATATCTTTATATGTGTATTTATATTTCTGTAAGTATATATTTATAATACATTTATATTTTATATCTAATTTATTATATTTATATAATTCTATCTTATATAATTTTACTTATATTATGTATAATACATAAATATATACAATTTTATTTATTAATATTTATCTATATTTTATTCATTTATAGTTTATATTTTATATATTTAAAAGATATTCCATCACTAATAGATAGAGAAATAATTTGAATCATTTATTTTATATTTTATGTGTATTTAAAATAAGGAGTTTATAAAATAACAGCAATGAAGAACTATTTCTTTCCTTCCTCACCTCTAGTCATAATATAAAAAGTATCATTTCTCTCTTTTTTTTTAAACTATGTAATAGCTATAAAATGGGATGCATTTCCTTTTCTCAAGGTGGTGAAGTACTACATTTTTTTCTGTCCCACTGTTTTGTTAGTCAGATTATTAGGCAAACCCAGCAACTAATGCTTATATATGCTTTTCTACTAACTAGATCTTTGGCTAAAACTTGTATCAAGACAGCATGCACAATGTTAACAGTCAGATTCACCACTGACTCTTTCTCTCTCATGTATGTACAGATGGACACACACACACACTGCTGAGTCCTGCATGGCAGCAGAAGGGAGGCCATGATACAGTTACCACTCCTGAAGCAGGGCCAGCAGAGTGTGAGCCTCTGTGACAGTTGCTGTAGGCATAAGGCTTCCTTGTATAATAATGTACATATTTTACTTCTTTGGAAAATGTTCTCCCTGCCAAGGTTAATGACTCCATGATAATTAGGAGCAGCAAGATTGCAGGAAGTGAGAATGTGTTTAAGGTTCCTCAGCAAAATGTTAACCCTGTGACCTCCAGGAAAGCCCTTAAGGCTGTGGGAAGGAACTCTGAAAAGGTGAGTTCAAGAATATATAATATCTCAACTATGCAAAACATGAGGATGCAACATGAATTGTATGAGGGCTTTCACGGACCCAAAAAACTCAGTGACAGCTGCACTAATGAGTCAATATGGTGAAAGGAATAGTTAAAAACAAGGCTCATGGTTCAAGTAATGAAGAGGCATCAGGACTTAAGGGATTAGCCCAGCTACAATTACTGTTTGTGTTTACAAAGGTAGGGCTGATCTCTGAGTTCATTTGCTGTGCTAAAAAATAAATAGGCTTGCTGTCTTTTTGTAAGCATAAAGGGTCTAAGGTCATAAAACGTTGATTTGTGTGATAATCAAAAGGGAATCTGTGGTAAATGACTGAATTGCTATGTAACAAAAAGATTGGGCTTTGGTGTGACAGAGCTACCTAGAGAGAACTGCTAAGAGAGCTAACACAGCTCTTGTACAATTTTTCTAGCAAGTTTTCTGGCTTTGGTCATCCACATTTTGGTTGGAAGCTACCTAGAGAGCTGACTAGATTGCTATCTTAAGCAGACCACAGGGCTGTCAGCTGGCGCCCATCATTGACTTCCAGTCGATTCTTTTTCCTTTTTTTTTTCAGTGATTCTTCTGCTGCTACCAAACACCCCTTCCTCAGGACCCCCAACCGAGCTGAGGTTGGCTCTTGGCAACAGACTTCTGATCTTGTTTAATAACTATTAAGTTTCACTTTCTGAAAAAATGAGGTGTATGCACAGGTAGCGTTCCAATAGCATTCATTTACATAGATATTATAAGGATATGTGAGAGACAGTGTGAAGAAAGAGGCACCAAATTTGATAGATATGAAGATTTTTAAATACAAGAACCTGCTATTCTTTTTTTTTAATTTTTAATATTTTTTTATTACGTATTTTCCTCAATTACATTTCCAATGCTATCCCAAAAGTCCCCCATACCCGCCCCCAATTCCCTACCCACCCATTCCCATTCTTTTGGCCCTGGCATTCCCCTGTATTGGGGCATATAAAGTTTGCAAATCCAATGGGCCTCTCTTTCCAGTGATGGCTGACTAGGCCATCTTTCGATACATATGCAGCTAGAGACAAGAGCTCCGGGGTACTGGTTAGTTCATCATGTTGTTCCCCCTATAGGGTTGCAGATCCCTTTAGCTCCTTGGGTACTTTCTCTAGCTTCTCCATTGGGAGCCCTGTGATCCATCCTGCTATTCTTAATTAAGATACGTGTTGAAAACTATTCTATTGCTTCTACAAATTGGATACCCTAGGTCTTCTATGAAACAGTTATTTCATGATTCATGGTTCTATTCTCTCTCTCTCTCTCTCTCTCTCTCTCTCTCTCTCTCTCTCTCTCTCTCTCATATATATATATATATAGATAGAGATAGAGATAGATAGATAGAGATAGATATATAATTTAAAATTAAAATCACATAGAATCATTGATGAATATTATCAAATACTTTTTAAGAATTAAAATCACACATAAACCTATAAAGAATATGCTAGAAAGTAGGCTGAACAACTGGTAGGTAGGTTTCCTAAGTAAGGAATTTGGAACAGAGAGAATTTATATGATAATAACTAAATTGTTATAAACACAGTTGAGGTCCTGAACTGGAATAGTAACTAAGGGATTAAATACTGTTTCTGACTCTCAGTGTAACTTAGCAAACACTCATATATGTTGACAGAGAGACAGAAATATTCACAAACACACATGACTGTATACATACACATATAAATGCAGATATGTGTCAGAAATGTATATTTTGTTGAAGAATTCTTTAATGTGTAGTACATTACTGTAGTATGATTTCCTCCTATAATAGATATTAGTAATACTAAATATTAGTATTTAGAAGAGATTTTATTTCTTTTATATGAATTTATTTTAATATAGTTGCTCAGAATCTTATGCTTAAAGTATGTGTCTGACAGCATCTGAAATAAAAGGTTTTGCATAGTCTTAATTGTGCCTCAATCCACTCTGCTTTTCTATAGAGTAACGTGCAGCTGGACAAGATGGCTACATTCACAGTGCTACTGCTGTGAAGCCCGTGGGGTTGAAAATACAAAATGGCTTATTTGATCCAGTTATTGTTCTTACACATTTAGTTTGTTTTCTTCACTTGACTGTTACAAATACTGCTATGATGAACATCTGTGCACATGAGTCTTTGACCTCATCTATCTCACTGCATATTTCTAGAAATAAATTTAATTGCCACAAGATGCCCATCACTATCTAGTATGAAATTAGTTATGATTTTCACCATGATTACTGTTTTTAATCTTCTTGAAATTCCGAAGAATCATGCATGACAGACACTATTCCTGACTATAAATAATTTACAGTCTTAAGACTGGTAGTTTTTCATTACAGATGAAAACCTTGGACTCACTCTCCTTAGGATAGATTGCAGCTAGTTCAGCAGATATGATAGTGACTGTTGCCTTCAGTAGAGCTGTACAGACCAGGCCTGCTAACAGTCAGTGCCAGCCTAAGGAAGGTCAGTGGACCTTAACTCTCTCTGCTGAGCTATGAGCTACCGATAGATACTGGAACAAGGGGCAGTCACTGTCTTCGTTTTTGGGCCAATTGACAAATCCACCAGGTGGAAAAGGACAGGTCCAAACCCATGACCACACACAGATCACAAAACAAAACCAAAAGGCATGAATGTAGGAAAGGTACTAATGGTGAGAGGCTGATAAAGATGGGGAGATTTGAAAGCAGTGGAGACAGCAATCAGAATGTACTACATATATATTTATGAAATTCTCAAATAACAGAACAAATGAAAAGATACAAAGATACAATGCAGTTAGTTACTCAATGTAGGCCTTTCAGCTTCAAAGGAAAAGGAAAAAAAAAAAGATCATTATCATATCATCTCTGGGTGCAATCTAACAAGTGCTTAGAGACAACCTGGATCCAATAATCAGGTGTTGTCACATGGTCTTGAAAGGTTTATTGCAATAAATTCTAAGAGGTCAAGGAGGATTTAGTTAGTATTGCTCCAGTGTACTGGATGGTTTTATGTATCAAGTTGGCACAAGCTTGTCATCAGAGAGGAAGGACCCTCAGTTGAGGAAAAGCTTCCATGAGATCCAGATGTAAGGCATGTTCTCAATTAATGATCAATGAAGTAGGGTTTAGCCCATGGTGAGTGGTGCCATCCCTGAGCTGGTGGTGCTGGGTTCTATAAGAAATCAGGCTGAGAAAGATAGGAGGAGCAAGTCAGTAAGCAGCATCCCTCCATGGCCTCTGCATCAGCGCCTGCCTCCAGATTCCTGGCCTGTTTGAGTACCTGCCCTGACTTCACTCAGTGATGGACTGTGGTGGACTGGAAGTGTGAAGTCTAAATAAACCTTTCACCCCACCTCAATTCTTATTAACCAGTTCTCTCTTCCTTTAATTAAATTCTTGCCCCTTCTCTGTTACAATTTGTCAATTGTTCTGGGCCATGATAAAGCCAAAGCACTCATAATTCTTCACAAAGATCTGGATCCTAACCTGTGTAATGTGTCAACACTAATGAGAAATTTCCTGTTTCCTACTTTATTCTACAGAGACTCCTTTAAGAAGGTTTTTCTTGCCTGCTTCAGGAATTACAGTCCTTGCTACTTTTCTACGTAACATTTCGAAGCAGACTGGAAGTTTAACTATTATGTTTACAGTGAGGTATGCTAGGTTCACCAAACCTAAACACTAAGTCCATATATTCTGTACGTAGCTCTGAATTCTAATCACAGGTACATACAGCATAACACAATCTACCACAGTAAGGGACATGCTAAAATATTAGTAGAATCATACTAATGCACTTAGTATAAATAACTTTGATCTCATTTTATGTAAAAAGAGCTGTTTACAAATAAGGGTAAAATAATGTTCCAAAGTTCTTATGAGATAAAATTCTCTACTAAATATTGCTGGTTAAAAAAAAAAATCAGCTCACCTTTGTGTATGGAATACTGAACTGCTCTTTAATCTGACTTATATTGTCTATGGCTAAAACAGAAACATTGAGAATCATAAATCACTGAAGATTTCTACTATATTTAGCAGTTAGGAGGTGCTTCATTTCTGATAGTGACAGGATAGATGTCATTTTAAAGCAATTATTTTCTCAATATGATTGTGTCTTAATGAGAAGAAGAATGAATTTGTATTTGTTGCCAGCTGGAGCTCAAATATAGCTTTATTCAATTATGCAAAATACTAGTCTGAAAATTTTGTTAGTACACATTTAACATTTAATTGGGTGCTATTTATGCAACCTTTCACATGTATTCTGTTTTGGCTTTGTAAGAGATATGCATTTAGTTAAGTAAAACTACATTTTTGTGTGATTTCACATAAGCTAATGTTATTTAAAATGGAAAATGCCCAGTTTTCTTTCATTGTAAAACTATTTGAAATTAAAATATAATCACATCACTTTTCCTCTTCCCTTTTCTCCCTCCAATCTGTGTCATCTTCTACCACTCTTGTTCTTGTTATAACAACCATTCCCTCACCACACACACAGAGATGTATATACACACGGATACTGAAGCATATATGTATATACATACAGATAAAAATATAATTGCACACATGCACCAGACACACATGCATACACACCAGGCACACAGGCACACAGACACACACACAGACACAGACACAGACACACACAGACACACACACACACACACACAGAAACACTCATAAATACATAAAATATAAACTGCTTAGATGGTATAATGTTACACACATACTACGTTTTCCGTGCTGACCATTTGGTATTAGATAACCAACTGATGTGCTCCTCTGTGAAGGCTATTTTGTTCCAGCACCTTCTGTCATCTGAGTTTTTGATCTTAGCCATTGTGACTGGTGTGAGGTGGAATATCAGGGTTGTTTTGATATGCATTTCCCTGATGACTAAGGATGTTAGGTGTTTCTTTGCCATTCAGGATTCCTCAGCTGAGAATTCTTTGTTTAGCTCTGTGCCCCATTTTTAATAGGGTCATTTGGCTCTCTGGAGTCTAACTTCTTGAGTTCTTTGTATATATTGGAGATCAGCCCTTTATCAGATGTAGGATTGGTAAAGATCTTTTCCCAATCTGTCGGTTGCCGTTTTGTCTTATTGACAGTGTCCTTTGCCTTATAGAAGCTTTGCAATTTTATGAGGTCCCACTTGTCAATTCTTGATCTTAGAGCATAAGCTATTGATATTCTGTGGAACACTCCTTCATTGCTGGTGGTATTGCAAACTGGTACAACCACTGTGAAAATCAGTGGTGTTTCCTCAGAAAAGTGGACATAGTACTACGTGAGGACCCAGCTATACCACTCCTGGGCATATACCCAGAAGATGCTCCTACATGTAATAAGGACACATGCTCCACTATGTTCATAGCAGCCTTATTTATAATAGCCAGAAGCTGGAAAGAACCCAGATGTACTTCAACAGAAGAATGAATACAGAAAACGAGGGGCATTAACACAATGGAGTACTACTCAGCAATTAAAAACAATGAATTCATGGATGATACTATAAAATATCATCCTTAGTGAAGTAACCCAATCACATAAGAATATACATGGTATGCACTCACTGATAAGAGGATATTAGCCCAGAAGTTTGGAATACCCAAGATACAATTCACAGACTACATGATGCTAATGAACAAAGAACACCACACTGTGGATAATTTGGTCCTTTTTAGAAGGGGGATCAAAATAGCCATGAGAGGAGATACAGAGGTAAAGTTTGGAGCAGAAACTGAAGGAAAGGTCATCCAGTGACTCTCCTACCTGGAGATCCATCCCATATACAGTTACCAAACCTAGACCTTATTGTGGATGCCAACAAGTGCTTTCTGACAGGAGCCTGATATAGCTGTCTCCTGAGAGGCTCTGCCAGTGCCTGAGAAATACAGAAGTGGATGCTCACAAGCATGCATTGGACTGAGAACAGGGTCTCTAATGGAGGAGCTAGAGAAAGGACTAAAGGAGCTGAAGGGGTTTTGCAGCCCATAGGAGGAAAAACAATATGAACCAACCAGTACCCCCAGAGCTCCCTGGGACTCAACCACTAAACAAAGAGTACAGAAGTGGAGACTCAAGGCTTCAGCCACATATGTAGCAGAGGATGGCCTTGTGGGACATCAATGAGAGGAGAGGCCATTGGTCTTGTGAAGGTTTGATGCACCAGTGTAGGGGAATGCCAGGACAGGGAAGCAGGACTAGGTGGGTTAGTGAGCAGGAGGAAGGGGGTTGTGATAAGGGGTGCTTCAGTGGGGAAATGTAGAAAGGGGATAAAATTTGAAATGTAAATAAAGAAATTATCTAAAAAGTAAATCTTTTTTTAAAAAAAGGAGGCTGTTTGTCTAGGGCTCAGCATCCTTTTGGTATGTAGATAATCTTGTGAGATTCTTCATTTTCATGATAGCATGTCTTTTAGGTGTTCTTCTTCAAGTCTTGTTTAGGAAGCATTTTGTTGAGACTTCATGAGCACTACTTCCTTGACATTTATAGAACATGCAATCTAGTAGACATCATGATCCCAGGGTTCTTCCTATCTTTCATACCTTTCTCCCACAATGTTCCTAAGCCTTAGGTGCAGAAATTGAGTTGTAGATGACTTAGTTGGGGCTGACTTCTGGATAATAATTTTCAGTTACAAGTTTCACTGAGGCTGAAGTGGCTTTAACTTATGCAGAATATTCAACTGTGTAGATGAGGAAGAGCTTTGAACCTTTAGTTCAAACATCATGTTGCTCAAAATGTTTGTACACAGTTTGTTTTCCTTGAACACATTTTTGTATGGGCTCACCGTGATGATGATATGTAAATGTCATGTACAAAAGACTCACGTTTCGGAACTCAGATTCTTAGAACTGGGATAATTATTACACACTCTGACACTTGAGCATGCTCTTAAACTCTGTTTCTTGTTCTCTCACCTGTAAGATTTAGTTCTCTCACCTCATATGTATATATATGGTATTTCATATGCTTCAAAATATGAATGGCATAGTAGCAGCATCTCACACACAACTGACATCCAGCCATTAGTAAATATTTTTGGAAACACAATCAATGCATAGAAGTGTGTGGATATTAGCAACTAGCTAAAGTGAGCTGAAGAAAGCAAATCGTGAGTATTCGGATGGAAAAGAGGAGGATCAGAAAAGACTGTAAAACAACAAAGCAGGTGGTATTGGTAAAAGAAAGAAAAGGTAAAGTCTAAGTTATATAAAATAAATAGGAAAGTAAGATAAATATATTGTAAGCATATCAATATGTATGGATTAAAACTATAGCATTAGTGTTCTAAAAAGGAAGTGAAGGTTTATTTCCAAGCCCTCTCCGTAGAGCATTAGCCAAATGAAAACTTAAATTGTTTTAAGACTTGATTAGTGTTTGTTGCAGATTTTTTTTCCGAGACAGGGTTTCTCTGTGTAGCCAGCCCTGGCCTCCTGGAACTCACTTTGTAGATCAGGCTGGCCTCGAACTCAGAAATCTGCCTGCCTCTGCCTCCTGAGTGCTGGGATTGGAGGCATGCACCACCACACCCGGCTGCAGATTTTTCATAACATACAAATCTAAAGCTTTAGGCTATTCTTACAGGAACATGGCTCAGTTGTCATAATTATGCAATTCCTAAATATCTTATAGCCAGGAAAATAATTTTCAAGTTGGAGTACAGTTAGCAAAAATACTAGTTTAAGGTGCATTAATATGTGTGTGTAACTAGAAGATGCACGTGTAAGTATATAACTAGAAGATTATATATGTGTATATAGCTAGAAGATATGTGTGTTTATATGTGTGTGTATATTACTAGAAGATGCATGTGTGTATGTGTAACTAGAAGATGCATGTGTATGTATATAACTAGAAGATTATGTGTATGTAACTAGAAGACATGTGTGTGTGTCTGGGTCTGTGTGTAACTAGAAGGTGAATGTGTATTATATAACTAGAAAATCCATCCATCCATACATATATGTATATATATAGTTTTATATATATATAAAACCTAATATATATATATGTATATATATATATATATATCGAGAAGATGCATGTCATGTATCTAACTAGAAGACACATGTGTGTCTGTATGTGTAACTAAAAAATGTGTGTGTATGTATCTAACTAGAAAATGCATGTGTATATATGTGTAACTAGAAGATGCATGCATACTGTATATATCTAGAAGACTCTGTGTGTGTGTGTGTGTGTGTGTGTGTGTGTGTGTGTGTGTGTGTAACTCGAAAATGGTCCCCCTGTGTGTGCATGTGTGTGTGTGCCTATAACTAGGGGAGCTTACAGGAGTACACTCTTGTCCCTCCCTCAGTCCTCATAAGGATGAAGTAGTAAAGGTTCTACTACCCTGCATTGTCAATCATTGAAACTCATTTTCCTCACATGTTTGTCTGTCCACTGCTCTTAAAGAGCAACACAAGTTATTTTAGGCATTGGCTACCTTCTGTGGTTTTCTCTAGCTATCATACTGTCAATAAAAATAAAGAGTGAAGAACAAAGAGGGAAGGAAAACATGGATGATCTTAAAAGCACTATCCATTTGAAACAGGTAGATTACAATGAGGAAGCAAGAAATGAGGGGAAATTTGTTTTCAAACTGTGGACTAGACTAAAAAGTGTGTGGCTAGCTAAATGGTTCAGTGACTATATATCTTTATAAAACAACATGATAGTATTGATTAATGGTCATGAATTTCAGAATCTCGCGGGCCTATTGTAAAGCTCAGTGGAATTTCTCAGATATAGTTTCCAGATATATATTTCTATCTATAGATAGAATACATATATTTACCTACTTCTATTGAGTTGGATGGTACTGAATCCTTTCAGGCACATAACCCCTTGTAAAAACAGTGAGAGTTTGAATCTGAAAGGTTAGAGATTGTCCCTGACCGAAATGACACATACACTTTCTAGAGCCTACTTTTCAAAAGATGTCTTTATGAGCAATAAAATAAATCTCTTTAAACTTAAAATGTAGGTAAGCGCTCCTCATTGGCTGCTTTTGCTTTACCCCTTTCTTACTTGGGAGTATTTGCCCTTTAGTTTCATCAAGTTTTCTAATCCATTAGGTTTGAGAGGTGTTTAAGTGTGTGCATTTTAAGCCGCAGTTGCTGGGGAATTAATCACTGCTCTCACAATATGCCTTACTTAGGACTTTCTGAGAACAACAGCACAGGAAGACAACAGAAGACTGAACCGGCAGAACGATTCTTCAACCGCAGTTCACCTGACAAAGCTCCTCGCCTGCATTTTCCATCTGGTCTTCAAAATAACTCAGACTTAAGAAAAGATTGCAAACAATTTGAGAAAGAAAGATGGCCCTTCTTTTAACCAGTTCTAGTGGTAGATCCTTTTTTTTTTTTTTTTTTTTTTTTTTTTTTTTGACTTTTAAACCAAACTACTGCATGGTCTTAGGATTCACCATCTCTCCAGCTGCCATTGCCAGATGCAGCGGATAATATTTCACTTTGGATATTTTTCATTGGTGCTGAGAAGCAATCATGCTCGGTAATTTACTGTTCACGTGTGATTCATCACCCTTTGCCATCCAGCATAAATAACTTTAATTGGTTTTTTTTTCCTTGCTGTATTATGAGAGATCCTGTGTAAATACCAGGATCCATTTAGGAAGTGTTTCACCTGATGTGGCCCCAAAATTTTAGACTCCAGAATGGAAATGCTTCTGGGTCAGCTGCAGGGTTATTCACATTTCCCCACCCTTTAGATCATGTTATCATCTTATTTTATACATAGCTATTGATTTAATCTTTGTTTTTATGTGCATTGTCATGAAGAATATTTAAATACAGCCCTGTTATTTTGGTCATATATACTGGCCTCTTTTTTGAATACATATGATATATATATATAATTTCCTGCTATTTGTTTGGCCTTAAAGACAGCCACCTCCTCCTCCTTTTCCTCTTTTCCCTTCTCTTCCTCTTCTTCCTCTGTATAAAAGTGATTTCTAGTTTTCTTTTCCTTTTGTTGAAAATACATGTTTTTCAATCACATTCTATATCCTGATTATGGAATTCTCTCCCTCTACTCCTCCAAACTCCTCCCATGTCCCCTCTTACCCCCTTTCTGCCTCTCAAAAAGTATAGAGTACCCAAGGAGCTGAAGGGGTCTGCAGTCCTATAGGAGAAACAACAAAATGAACTAACCAGAACCCCCCAGAACTGTGTCTCTAGTTGCATATGAGGCAGAGGATGGCCTAGTTGGCCATCAATGGGAGGAGAGGCCCTTGGTCTTGTGAAGATTTAGGCCCCAGTATAGCAGAATGCCAGGGCCAGGAAGTGGAGTGGGTGGGTTGGGGAGCAGGGCCAGTGGGGAGGAGAAAGGGAATTTTCAGAGAGGAAACTAAGAAAGGGGATAACATTTGAAATGTAAATGAAGAAAACATCTAATGAAAAGAAAATAAATAAAAAAAAAGCAAAGTCAAAAGCAAACAAGCAAACAAAAAACCCAAACAGAGAAAACAAAACAAAACAAAAAAACCAAAAAAACCCATAACACCTCCCAAGTCTCATAAAAAATAACTAGAATAACCTTAAACACTGTAATATTGTCACTTTCTGTCATAATCCTTGATCTCACCTACTTTCTCTGGACTGCATTTTTCCCTCTTCATTCTGAAATCACTTGCTTGAGTAACTGCATCTTAGCTAATTTTCTTTACTAATACAAGCTGTTTAAAGTACTGTGTTAATTAAAACCCTAAATTTCATTCTGCACCATTTCTATGCCACTGGGTAGTGCATATTTTCCTAGTGTTTCAGCATCATATGCCCCTTCAGGCACCAGTCAGAGAAACTAGGTTTTCTATAATTTTGTAGATCAAATACATTTAGCCGAGGGAACTATGCTCAGAAGCTATGAACCTTTAATGAGATAATGTAGAGATGCCATGAGCAATGCACTGACTATTGCAGGCAAAATTAAGCATATGCAACTATCATTATTATTCAGATTAAACATAAAAATATAAATATGAGTATATGGACATTTTAATTGCTCAAAAATTAGTAGGCTTTTAATATACATGCTTAGAAGGTCATTCATGAAGTTTTTTTCTGGATGGGACACTGGGTAAGAGCCTAATTCACCACATGTTAATAATTGTTTCTTCATACTACTGGGCTGCCTATGAAAGAATCCTGCCTTATGTCTGCAAACAACTGATAAATCACTTCATTTTCAGTCCATCTCTCATTGAACAATCACAGAGCCAATTGTGGAAAGAGAAAAGTATCAAGAAACCACACACATTCCAAGATTCAGGAAGTACAATTTGCCTGTAAAAAACAAGATCAAGTTTTAAATTACATTTATATACTCATGTAATAGAAAGCTCAATCCAAGAATCCCCTACAATCTTCTTCAAATGATACCTGCCTTTGTGTCAGTACATGGAAGTGTAGCTGTATCATTATGCATCTCTTCCTTCTCTACTGCCCTCTAGCCCTCTACTCATCTCTCCCTCCCTGTTTCTTCCAGGTATCATCTCTCCCTCTCCTCCTCCTCCTCCTCCTCCTCCTCCTCCTTCTTCTTCTTTTTCTTCTTCTTCACACACACACACACAGAGCATTTAAGACACATTGTTTCCTCCTATTCAACCTTTTCAAGATGTGAAGGTGGATGCATGAGTGAAACTGTGGAATGAATCTTAAGCTTCTCTTCTTTATTTATTCAAATTTAGTCACCAGCGATGACCATGGGAATGAGGCATTTGTGAGGACCACCAAGTCGACAATATTGACCCATAGTGTAAAATATATAAAGCCATGTTCAAGATAGCAAATGCACTATTCCCTATTCTACTGAAAATAACAATAAGTCACTTTTCAAGTATTGTCCTGGATGTGTCAGAGCATGTAGCCCTTTTAGGTTTCCTTGTTTATATCTACACTCCAACTTTATTGCCTGATGTCATAATTTTGTTCATAGAAGGTATACAAGAATTCTTATATGCCACATGCAAAGTGAAAGTATCCTAATATGTGAAAATACTGTCTTCATGGTGCTGTCCTCTGCATTGTCAGACAAACTTATGTGTTTTTAATATTACCAAATACGCCTATGCTGCTAGTCTCACCAGACAAGATTGAAAGACCACTGAACCCAAGTGGCAAATTGGAGCAAACTTTATTTGTCTATAAAGGCTGCCTCATTCTAAGGTCTACAGGGTTCAAGAGATCAGCACTGGACATGGGGAAGGTGTGAATTCCATAGCTCAGGAGTAGAGAATTTGGCAGACAAATAAGCAGCACTACAGAAGCAGAACAGAAACATATCCAGAAGGTCATTAAAAAAAAAAAATCCCTGAAACAAAGAGATGGTTGCCATTTCCTGGAAGAAGCAGTACAGAATCATTTGTAGTTCAGGTTCAAGGTAGTAGTACTAAATGTAGTTCATATTTAAATGTTTAAATATGCTTGGCCCACAGAGTGGAGCTGTTTGGAATTGTGGCCTCATTTGAGTAGGAGAGGCCTTGTTGGAGGAAGTGTGTCACTATGAGGGTTGGCTTTGAGTCCCTTCTCCCAGCTACCTGTGAGACTGTCAGAATTTTCCAGACTGCCTTTGGATCAAGATGTAGAACTCTTGGCTCTGTCTCCAGCACTGTATCTACCTAGATGCTGTCATGCTTCTTGCCATGATGATAGTGGACTCTGACCTCTGACCCTGTAAGCCAGCCCCAATTAAATGTTGCCCCTATAAGTGTTGCTTTGGTCATAGTCTCTTCTTAGCAATGGAAACCTAAGACAGTAGGGTATAACCTAATCATTGATGAACAGAAATTTAATCATAAAAAGGAACTTGGTTTCATTTGGATATAAGAAGGTTTCTAAGCCCAAGAATTTTAAATTTCAGGTACCACTAGTTGTGGTACCTGTCTCTCCTAAAATCAGGCTTTTTATAGCAAAAACAAAAACAAAAAACAAAAAACAAAAAACAAAAAACAAAAAACAAAAAACAAAAACAAAAACAAAAACAAAAACACCAATGAAACGAAACAAAAAACACAGGTTAAAAAGTTTAAAAGGCAAAGAGCTGATCAGTACAACATTTTGGCTTGCTAGATGGATGGAAGACCATCAGCTATCTTTAAGGTGATTGTTCCTAAGTGAGGTAAAACAAGTGATAAACAGGAGAATCTCAGAACATTGAGATAATAAATCATAAGTCATTTAGCCATAATTTTTTGGCTTACTAGTGGCATTCTTCATGGTCAGTTATTGATAATTACATATGGAAAGTGGAGTCTGAGAACCTGAAATTAATTTTGCCTTCTGAGCAAAATGGAGATTGAATACAAAATGGCTGCAGTTATGTTAAAAGGAGTAGAACTCAACCTCTACTTTAAATAGTCATTCTGACTCTTCCTCAGCAATGATAGACTATGGTGAAGTAAATAATAACAAAATGCCCAGAGTTCAAATTATATATAGAGAAGTGCATACATCAACTCTAAAATTCAATATAAATATTTAATATCATTTTTATTTTTTAAAAATCTATATAGCAACCAGTAAGTCAATTTTTAAATAAAAAGAAGAATGCAGATATAAATCAAGAATGGATAACATGATTAAAGTATTTACTAAAAACAAAAAGCCTGACTATTCAAGATAAAATAATTATAATTTACACAAATTAAAATTGTGTAAATACAAATGTGCATTTTAAATCTACAGTATATGTAATAGAGGAAAAGTTGTGATGAAAACAGTCATATTGTGATTTTACAAAAAGCATTCACTATTGGTAACTTTGCACTTTCATAAGTATGGGAATCATGACTAATTAAAAATTTAATAATAATTTGGAGAGATGAATAAATAAAATTGAAAAGTATAATATTCCATGTTATAGAGAATGAAGACTGAAGTAAGAAATGCAATCCTACAGATTTAGAGAGAAAGACACTACTCATGGTACAGGAAAGGCAAATAAAAATAACAAGAGATGCAAAAAGCTCAGTGTATATCAAGTATCAAAGTAGCTGATCATGTAATGCTACAGAAAGGAAGAACATTGGTTAGAACATTTAAAACTAATATATTTTTCTCTATTAGTATTTAAGGAGAACTCTAGAATAAATAGCAGGGGAAAAAAAGAAGACACAAAAACAAGAAAACAACAAGAAAAACGACATAGACAAACTTTGTGGTGAGGAAATCTTTAACACGACTGTACACAGCAATTACTCTCAGCAATTACAAACAGTAACTACGCAGATTCACACAATTCCCATGCACAAGAAATCATTCACAATTTTAAGTCATGGGGAGTCCAAAATAGCCTTCTTGAAAGATTACAAACAAAACACAACTTGTGATAAAAATCAAAAAGTGACACCAGCCTCTCTCTAAACAATGACGAGGTAATGTCTCTACTTGGATTTATAAACCGAGCAATTTCTCTCACAATGTAGGACTGAAACACCTTTGATTAAGACACAGCATCTTCTCTTTTCTTAAATCTGAGCAGGAATTCCTTTAAACCTCAAACCATTGAGTAATTGGAATTCCTTTCTTAAAGAGATGAGCAGACTCAGTTTATATAGGTCTATTAACAGACAACCAGGTAGCAGCCTTGCAGGATAAAGGGCTTGGCATATGCATGAGCTTAGTTCTGATAAGGACTTCATGGTAGACCTCAGATGCCATAGTGGGAGGGTATGTCAGTGAAAGAACTCATATGTCAAACAGGAAGAGAAGGAGCAAACTTGATCTTATTTATCCCTTATCAGGAATTCAAGCCATATCCTACCTATCTCCCAAGTATCATATCCCAATGTTCTCCCACAAGACCTCACATCCTCTCAGCTCTCAATGTCCAACAAACCCATGCTGATCTTCAGTAACTCCAGGGACATGTACACAACAACAACGCCATTGCCTCTAGTAAGCAGTTCTACACTGTCCAGGTACACTCAATTCTTTAAGGAACCACAGTAAGTAGATTATAAAACTTCAAACTCTGTTATTTTTGCCATTGACAAAATTTATGTGTATTTATGAATACACTTGACACACAACCACATAGTGAGTGTATACCAGTGTGTTCTCTCTTGGGTAACAGCATTTCAATCAACTGTCCTGTCACTGAGAGACTGGGAAAATAGAATTAAGGCCACATTCAGCTACTCAATTAGGCAACTGTTTGAGTGTCCCCACAGAGCACATCACCTCATTACTCAATGGGTATCTTATATGAGATTGTTTTTATCCACTGGCAGATGTATTCTTGTCATGATTTTCGCCCTGTATTTGGAGTCAGTCTAACTAGTATTGACAACTAAAGTCTATAAATGGATTCATCTTCCATATGTTAGAGCAAAAATGTTCCTAAGGGACCATCAGTGTTTTTCACACATATTTGCTAAAGAGATATAGACATTGATATACATAAGTTAATATGAATTTAAGAATATCCAAATGGGCCTCCAAGTAAAACAAAACAACATTTTTACACGTTAAGCTATAAACAAACCTGAGTCCAAAATGCCATCAAGCAGTTGTCCTGTAGAAACCAGCTAGTCACAATGACAGCAACAACATAAGTTTTCCCGAAATACTGATCAAAATGGAAACATGATTACTCAATGTCCTGATTTATTTTCTCTTTGAATACACATCTGAACAATTGCATAGAGCCCTACTATTGTAGGGGGCCCTCAATAAGGGTAAGCATTGAAAAAACAGGTAAATGAGAAGCTAATTCTATCCAAGGTAGTTTAGGTTGGTGTGAGGTGCCATCCAAATGTTTGTATTTCAGTGACTGTAATTATAATTAAAGGGACTATTGGATACTTTATGGTTTTAAATGAGTCAAGATGTTATAGAAATGTGGAAAATGTCCCATATTTTAGATGCTTTGAAAATTAAAATCATTTTTTTCTCTCTCAGTATTTACATAGATGAAGCAACATATGAATTCATTTTACCAAAAATATAATGCAAAAAATTAAGATGAAATGATATTCAGTTTCCTTTGACATAAACATGTATTTGGAGCAGTTTGCTAACTGAAACATGTATTCCTTCATTTCCAGAACTGGAGTAAAAATGACCTGTAAGTAATGATTTCCTGAATACAAGTTTCATCTCAATTGAAGCCTGTACACTTCACTGGAAGGCAGGATAAGCTACTACAAGTGGCTTGTCACATTGAAACACTGGTCTCCTTCACTCTCTTTGCAGAAGTCAAAATGCACTAATATCACACAGACAAACGCTTTGCAGTCCCTGCATGTAGATGGCAGCAGAGCAAGCATAATAAATCAATGGAACAAATTGTGGGCGCAGTTGTGTGGCTTCTGTTGTGCTTCTCATTAACAGCAGTGGCAATTGAAGAAAAGCTATTACTGCAAGCAGAATTCTTAATGAGGTTTGCTACCAATTAGTTTACTGTCCAAGTATATGCTTTGACATTTGGTTAGCTAGAAACTTGGGCAACTCTTCATCTGAGAGGATATTACTCCATACACGCTGAAATGATTAGTTTTTCTCATGTCTGAGCCAGTTATTATAATTGTTGGCTACAACATATCTTAAAGTAACATTGACCTTCAGACTCCTGCTTTCTTCTGGGCTGATGTCAGATCAATAATACAGGGAAAAAAAACCCCTACAAACACTCTAAAAGTCAATGTTTTATTGATATCCAAACTAATACACTTTGCAAACAGTTTTTATTAAACTTTGCAAGCCACTGTTAGGTTAAAGTATTGTGCCCAGAAAATGTCAGGCTCAGAAAATTAGCTGACAAATGTGACGGAGCTTCTCTGATACATTCTAGTCAAGGCCCAGCTGACATGCTCTTCTCTTTCATTGCTCCAAATTACCATTAAATATAGCAACATTTTTGTACTGTAACTAGAATTTAAGATTATGAGTTCGGGGGACATCCTGGTATATCAGTCATTAAATATTTTCAGTTTTATTATTTTAAAGTAAGATTCAGAATGAAAGAAAAGTCCGTTAAGTATTATAGCATAAATTATAGGGTACCTTCTACATGTAGGATACAGCTTGTATGGCAGTATTTCAATAAAACAAATGCTTTAAATAATAGTAAAAAATTGCATATGTGAGAAATTTTGGGGTTGGAAAGATGTTGAGTCAATGGGCAAAGAGCTTATCTTGCAAGTAGAACCTGAGTTTCATCCCCAGAATCTATGTAAACAATTACATTGCTTTTTTTTTTTTGGTAAAGGGAAGCAAAGATAGAAAAATGCCTGAAGCTTGCTGATCAGGCAGTCTTCCTTAAGTCCTGAACTCCAAACAAAGGAGAGACCCACACTATCTCACCAGAAGTAAATGGCATTTCTGAGGCAGAAGGCTGAGGTTGTCATATGCCTCCACTGTGCACATGCACATGTTAATGTGTCCCTCCCAGACAAAAGAAAGTACATTTCGATAAATTATTAAAAAGAAACTGTTTGTAGAAAGTTAAAAATAATATAGGGTTACCAATAAGTTGTTAATACTTTGATACTGAGTAGGAAAAAAAAACCCAGCTTTCTAAGACTTTTAGAGGGAGAAAAGTAAGCCTCTTCCTAGTGGCAGTCAGGTGAATAATTCATCACAGTCTAAAGATCAAAGCATGAGGGTATTTGGAGGTTACTCAGGAAAAGGCCTCTATACATATTTCCTGATAGCCGCAGCTTCAGTTCTGCTAAAGCAAGTTTCTCTGGGTTTGGATTTTTTTTAAATTTATGTCTACTTTAAGGACATTTAACATTATCCTTCTCTTCTATATTTCTTCCAGAAAGCTATAATCACAAAGTTGTATGTATGTATTACTCTCCCGATATTTTTATTCCAAATCTGATACTCTCACATTTCCAGTGTAACAAATCTGAAGTCTTCTAGGTCCCCTATGACATGTCCTTTAGCATCCTGTACCTTTATGTGAATGTAAAGGATGATGTAGTTTTCAAGTTTTATTATAAGAATCAATACAGCTTGTCTGGGGAAGTCTTTGCTCCTTTCACAATTCTGCATGAACATGTATGTCATCCTACTTTATCACTGGTGCATATCACGTGAATACCAGGATGGTCTCTTCCTGACCATTTTGACTAATTTCACTTACTTGGAGAATTCTTTAATATTTTTCTGGTTATCCAGACAAGAGTGCTTTTCAGCTATCTAGAATCCCTCAAAGCAGGGGTTCTCAGCCTTTCTAATACTGATAACCTTTAGTAGAGTTTCTTATGTTGTGAACCCTGACCATAGAAAATTATTTCATTGCTCCTTCATAACTGTAGTTTTGCTACTGTTATGAGTCATAATGCAGGGAACTGACTGATGTACAGTATATCTGCAATCCCCAAAGGGGTCCCAAACCACGGACCCACTGACCTATAGTTTATATATATGATTTTGTGTGTGCCAGATAATCGAATCGTGTTCCTTGATGGTTTGCTCTGCATCTTTACGTTCCATGTACTAGATAAAGCGTTCACCACATGGCACTTTACTTTATGAGTACCTTCTGGTACTCAGGAAATCTGTAAGTGGTACCCCAGATACAACGTTCACTAAATTCTATAACTTTAATGATTAACATGAACCACCAGATTGAATATTTTCAGCAACACCTGAAGAAAATGAAGGACATAAATTTTAAGTGACTTACCCCAGGTCAGCTTCACAGGATGGAATGAGAAAATGATATTCATTAGTAAGTTTACATATTACTCAATTGTGTATACAGGTGAATTTTTTATTTAAGGACATCATGCTGTCACAAAGATTTTTAATATATTGTATACAAATAACTTTAGTACTACAGTTTATAAAAGAAATCACTACTTTATAGAATAGACAGAAAAACAATTGAGATGGGATCACGGTTCCTTAAAAAGGTAGCAAAATTAAAACTATTTTAATGTTTTAAAAATTCAGTACAAAGAAACAAATAGTACATATTATAGTGTGAAAGAGACAGATCTACTTGTACATCTTGGTATTGTGCTAGCCCTTGAAAATAAAATTTAACTTTCTGTTTTACAATGCTCCTATCCTGTTCTCGAAATTCACATTTACCCTTATATTGATAATTTTTATGTATATTACAGGCATGCAATTTTAATTTCCCTAAAGACATCTATTATTTTATTTGAGAGTCACTCATAATCTAATTTAGCTCACAAGAAACATGATTCACAAGTTCCATAAAAGATTTGATGATCATATGCACATGTAAATTTGAATAATTATACACAAAATCAGATTGAGCAGAAAGGGCATTAGAGAAAAGTATGATTTATAAGGCAGATGAAAGAGCAGTATAAGAATTAGAATATAAAATATATTTCTGGATATTATAAAATGATGTACAATACAAAGGGATACACGAGCCAAGATGAAGGTTGTTTGGTTTCTGTCACCAGACAGATGGAACTTAGATGTTGGGAGATATATTCTTACACCTCATGGTCAAAATTCTAGGTTTAGAATTGTTATCTTACAATTTGTCTTAGTCAGGGTTTCTATTCCTGCCCAAAACATCATAACCAAGAAGAAAGTTAGGGAGAAAAAGGTTTATTCAGCTCATACTTCCACATTGCTGCTAATCAACAAGAGAAGTCAGGACTGGAACTTACACAGGGTAGGAACCTGGAAGTCAGAGCTGATGTAGGAGGCATAGAGAGATATTGATTACTGGATTGCATCCGCTGGCTTGCTTAGCTTGTTTCATATAAAACCCAAGACTACCATCTACAATGGGCTGGGCCCTCTCACCTTGATCACTAATTGAGGAAACATCTTACAGCTGAAATTCACGGAGGCATTTCCTCAAGGGTGGCTCCTAATAGGGCCATTCCTGAGGGCCAAGCATTCAAACACATGAGTCTATGGGCGCCAAACTTATTCAAACCACTACATCTGTCTAAAGCTGACTTGAAAATCTAACAGAATCTTCTACATTCAACATTTAACACTAAATTAACTTAATACTAATCAAGTTTTGAAAAGATTTTAGGAAGAGTGCTATGACAATTAATTTGAAAATTTAGAGAAAATAGATAAATTCTTAGAAAATATAACCTACCAAACTCAAAGAGAGGGGTAAAGGAGCATTTACATAGCCACTAGAGAGTAAATAAGGAGTCATAGTGTTTCCCCCAAAAGAAAGCACCAGAAACAAGGTATCTTTCCAGAAAATTCTCCCATACATCCAAGAAACATGAATGTACTAGGAAAATAGCTCATTGGTAAAGCCTGTGTGAGATTCTGAGTTCATTCCTATGAACACACACACACACACACACACACACACACACACAGTGAAGGAGAGAAACAAAGTCAGATGCATGGATCCAAATTATTACAAACTTTGGAGTAATCAACCCCAGGAGAGTTTACCGGGCTGGGAAACTTTGATGCTAAGACAGAAAAGTAAAAGCTAGGTGTAGGGTTACATGATTGTAATCTCAGCAGTGTGGAAGCTGAGGCAGGAGACTCTCAAGTTCAAATCCAGTCTGGGCACCATAGCATGAGTAAGGCCAACAAAGGCTACATAACCACATCCTGTCTCAAACAAAAAAGTAGACAAATAATAAAGTAGGGGAAGCCAGGAACATGTTGATGTGATTCAATAAAACACGTAAATGTAGAAGAAAATCAAACAATGGTTTAAGAAGAAATATCATGATCATGTTCCAGGTCTTCCTAGGATCCAGAGCTGATCTTGCTATATTAAAAAGGGAAAATGTTACAGTTGTCTCAAAGAGAGAAAAAAATACCCTGGACAAATGTAAACATCCATTGACAATTTAAACAAAACCAAAACCAAAATCTCTCTAGGTAGGATTATAAGGGAAATTTATTGACCTAATAAAACCTACAGTGGGTGGAGAAATAGCCAGAAGATCCCTTTCAACATCAAGAAGAAGAGATGAGGGCTGTGCTGAGGTTAAGTATCCCTGGAGAGGTACCAGCCAGAACAGCCAACCAAAGGAACAGAAGTCTAAGACCCAGAAACATTATTCAGAAGTGCTTGGACCATGAAGAAAAGGTGCTGTGGGTCTGTGGTCCTTCAGAGATCCACGACTCAAGTTTGCTTTCAGTAAATAAGAGGCATTTTTATTAAAAGAAGACTGGCTGGAACCAACAAGGAGAGAATTCTCTAGATAAGGCCGGGGCTATTGCTAACTAAAGGATTATATAGGCAAAACCTACAAAGTAACAAATTTGGGAAGGCAAAGTAACTCATATCCTCTCCCAGAGCAGGCAAGACTTGATTTAGTGACATGTCCAGCAGATACCTCAGACATGCAAGCAAGCAGGCAGTTTGTAAACAGCAGAACTTAACCATTAGCCTGTGTAATCTTGTGACCCATCACATTGTAGGAATAGCTGTGCCACTGAAATATTTTGCAACATTCAGCATTTTTTTTTAAGAGTACCTCAACGGTACCAGGAAGTGGTCCATCTCAGGCTACCTGACAGGGTACATTCAAGATAGAGTAATTTCCTCAGGGCTCATGCAACCTAAACACAATTTTGTTTTTACAAGCCTAGCACAATAAATGTATCCTCTAAACACAATATTCACCATCACAAAGGCAGCCCTGCTAGCTTATTCAGCAATGTAAGACCAATGTGGTAGTTTCAAGTTTTTTTTCTTGGTATGGGAACAAATCCCTCCATGGTGTAATTAGAAAGAAGAGAAAGAAGCCTGGTACAAACAAAATGATAACTGGTGAAATAACAATCACAAGAAATTCAAACCTTTTACAGAAAAAAAGTACAGTTTTTTCCTTACAGTAAATCATTGATATAGATATATGTGCACATTTTTTAATATTTTCAGTGGAAAAAAACCAAACAGTATGTGTCTCAATTCTTTTCTCACATTTTTTTTTTGTAAAATTATCTCCATACCTTTGAGAGTAGATCAAAGATATGCTCAAGGTGGGGGGTGAGGGGTCTGAAATGGACCAGAGGATAAAGTGCTTGCTGTTTAATCATGGTGGCTGAAGTTCAGATTCCAGGACCCACAGAAAACACCCACCTCTGTAACTATAACTACAATTGAATTCTTCCTACTGTTTTCTAGGGAAGAGTTCAGGGCTTGTGTTATTGCTAGGATTGTAACTGAAGTAGTGATGTATCTTTCTCAATGGATCCTATTGACAATAGGGAGGTTTTATTTATTCTCTTTGGGATTGATCCTTGATAAATTGGTACCAGTTTCACAAGTTTCCTCCAATATTGAAACACTGAACCATTCCACCCTCCATTCCCTCTGAATGGAAGCCCCTCAGGCAGGAAGGCAACAAAAGATCTCAAAATGGTCCCTGAAATTGATCAGATTCACTAGGATCCTTCCCTGCCAGAGAGCAATAAAAACTGAGAGTCTCTCTCAGATGAAAGAAAGTTTAGCTGCAAAGAAGACTCTCAAAAGAGCCACCCTCATACCAGCTGTCTGGAAGAAGTTTAGACCAACCAAGGCACCTAGAATGGACATTCTCCAGCACTTTGATCCATCTACATGCTGTGCAGTTTCTCCAGGTTCCCAGCTTTTGTGAGAGCTGTCACCTACACTGGTTAGGCGTTGACTATGCAGCTGTCTTTGAGTCATTTCTGCTCCTGTAAGTAACCCCACACGTATATTCCTATAAGTAACCCCAATACAACTTATCAGTTCACCAAGTAGGACTTTGGTGGTATGGGCAGTTTGATCTGTCCTGGGATCCTTATGCAGAGAAGAAACACATTTTGTCACACAACACTACCTACTAGGTCTTTTTTTTTTTTTTTTTTTTTTTTTTGGTTTTTTGAGACAGGGTTTCTCTGTGTAGCCCTGGCTGTCCTGGCACTCACTTTGTAGACCAGGCTGGCCTCGAACTCAGAAATCCGCCTGCCTCTGCCTCCCGAGTGCTGGGACTAAAGGCCTACTAGGTCTTATAACTGTAAAATTCTATTTATTCTTTGTAATTAGCAAGCATATTATGTGTGAGAAGATATTTTGAAGAGCACTTAAACTTCTATAATTGACCATGATGGGACAGTTTCCTAAAAGACAAACATACTAGTCAGGACCAGCTGAACTATACTGAGAGCATTTAGTTAAGTAACCCTGTGTTTAGTCGAAGAACTGTGATATATATCAATACATTCAAACTTGCCACTCGGGCAAAGGACTGCTTTGAAACCCTGGACCAAGTTGGAGTTGCTGAGGGCTTCCACCCTCCATAAACGTTGCTTAGCGTCCTTTCAGGTGACATCACAACCAGCTCTGGAACCTTGAAGGCTATGTCTAGGGGCAACCCTCTGAGTTCAACATCATTCGTGAGGTTGCCTCCGAAGTGTTAACTACTAGTCTTACTAGTGATTAACTAGGACGATTAGTCCAATTTTGATATTTTCGCTATTTAGCTGGTTACAGCACCCAAGAAGGATACTTCTAAGGAAGTATCCTTAGAACTCCTCGGAGTTGTCCAGAGTGGACCCCTGGTGAACTGCCAAGCTCTGAGTATTCACCAATCAGTCTGCTTAATTATCTCCATTCTTTGACTGACCCTGACCTGCAAAGTCAACTAAAGGAACCTCATAGGTTTGCAAACTTTAACCAACCATCTACTGGAAGAAGTGATTCTTCGGTGAACAACCCAGGCATAAGGTTGCTTTTGCTTGGAAAGTGAAAGAGCACTACTATACCAGAGACAACACCCTCACAAAAGCAGTCCAAGCAACCTAAACAGCGTGTGATGGAGATGAAGCCCGAAGCTTCAGAAAAAGGGCGAAAAAGAAAACACCAAGATGAAAGTATTACAGAGATAGATTCTGAAGCTTTGGGACAAGATCCAAATAGGAAATGCCAGGATGGAACAACGATGGTATTTAAGGAGCCCGGCAAGGCTCAGAAGATGACCCCTCAGGAGCCTCAAGACCTAAAGCTTCCTATAGAACAGCCTAGCAAGGGTCAGGTACGGAAACCCCAGGGAGAGACTCCAATCCAACGAAAACCCCTAGAGTTGACAGAAGGTCCTCCAGAGCAGGCTGTGACAGGGAGGGCGCCTGCTGATGGTGGCAAGGGTCGCAAGCGGCCCTATTCCGCCATCCAGGAAAACGATCAAAGCCCCCAAAAGGAAGAGAAAAGAAGGTTGCTTCAAAACCTTAAGCAAATCCTTATAAAGGCCGGGAAGATCAAAGGGGGCGAGTCAGAAGACAGTCATGGATCAGAAACAACTCTTAGAGAGCCAGAACCATCAACTGTTGTGGCTCCAAAAGAACCTCTTTCACCAGAGGAGAGAGAGAAGTGTTGTTCTGAGGAGAAAGCTTTTACAGAGACTAAAGGTCATGTAAAGGGTGAAGGAAGAAGGGGGGACAGCTTGGATCTGGGAACACAGGCTCAGATCATCCTGGATAGTGGCAGAGGCAATAGCTTACTCCCCAACAAGATGGCAGTACTTGCAGCAGAGAAAAAGCCTCTCAGAGACCAAGAAAAGGGCAGAGAAATGGATCAAATTCTTGATGTTACAGAGAACATGGAGAAGGAAATTGAGAATGCACTGGGTCCAGGACCCCAAGAGGAAATCCTAAGTTCCAGATTCAAGTTACAAATCACCAGAGGCGATATCCAGACCCTGGAGAACGGTCAGTGGCTCAATGATGAGGTCATCAATTTCTACATGAACCTTCTGGTTGAGAGAAATGAAAACCAAGGCTATCCGGCTCTTCATGTCTTTAGCACTTTCTTTTACCCCAAGCTAAAGCATAGTGGTTACAGTTCCGTGAAAAGATGGACTCGCGGCATCAACCTCTTTGAGAAAGAACTCATCTTGGTGCCTATTCACCAGAGGTTACATTGGAGCCTGGTGGTAATCGATATAAGAAAACAAAGTATTGTATACCTCGATTCCATGGGACAGACAGGGAAGTCTATCTGTGAGACCATCTTCCAATATTTACAAGATGAGAGCAAGACACGCAGGAACATTGAGCTGGACCCTTTGGAGTGGAAGCAGTACAGTATGACATCAGAGGAGATTCCTCTGCAAATGAATGGGAGTGACTGTGGAATGTTTACCTGTAAATATGCAGATTACATCTCTAGGGACCAGCCTCTGACCTTTTCTCAGCAACACATGCCCACCTTCAGGAAGAGGATGGTCTGGGAAATCCTGCACAGTCAATTACTGTAACAACATCCACCTGGTTGCTATGGTCCCTATCCCTGAACTTTTCCATCACTGTTTCTAATATTCCTCAGGTAGGATGAGTTGAAGAGATTTAAAACAGCTGTCTCATTGGATAAAGCCCTGTCTTCAATATAGTCCTAATGTGGGATGTGAGACTGATGCCCTAATGCCATCTCTAGGATGCATGCAACTATTGCAAGCTTAGAAACTGCTGCTGCCAACCACAGGAGACCACGTGTTCAAGAAACACTGTTTTGATGCTGGAATTAAATGAATTCATGTTTTTTTGTTTTGTTTTGTTTTAGTTTGCTGCTTTTTTTCCTTTCTTTTTTTTTTTTGTTTCTTTTTTTTGTGTGTAGGTTTTTTTTTTTTTTTGCTTGTTTTCTATTTGTTTAATGTTTCATTGAGTTTTGGGGTATTTGGTTTTTTTTTTCTTTTTTTGGTTTTCTTTTTTGTTTTTGGTTTTTTTTTTTTATGTGTTTTGTTTTGGTGTTGTTTTTGCTTTTTATTTTTTTTTTTGTGTGTGTGTGTTTTGTTTGTGATTTCTTTTTTGTTTTTTGTGATTTTGGTTTTTTGTCTGTGTTTTGTTTTTTGGTTTTTGTTTTACATTTTTTGTGTTTTTTGTTTGTGTTTTGTGTTTTGTTTTTTTTATGTTGTTTTTTATGTTTTGGTTTCGTTGTTTGTGTTTTGGGTGTTGTTTGTTTTGTTTTTTGTTTTTGTCTCTTTTTGTTTGTTTGTTTGCTTTTTGTCCTCCTGACCCCACTCCACTGATTGTTTTCCTTAACTCACTTGCAAACCTTGGCCATTGTCATTTCCCATCCTCCAGTCCTTGTTTGAAGTGTCTATTTATAAAAGGAATGCCCATCATGGTGCCATTTCCTGTTGAAGATCAGGAGGGACATCGGCAGGAAGAGCCCTTCACTAGCATCTCTAATGCTGGACTTGTATGCTGTTAAATTAAAGTAGGCGATGGTGGTGGTGAGTTTTTTTATGTTTTTTTTTTTTTTAAGTTTGAAAATAGTATGAGAAATGAAAATGAGTTGCACCGACTGGTGTTGTTCTGCACCACTGTACTCTGCTGGGCCTCTACAGGATGTAGAACTGCAGCCAAACTACTGACTGGATTCGAGGACTAGTAAGAAAAGCACCATGGTCATTTAAAGACTCATTCTTTTCCAGACCTGCCTTAGTTTTGGAAGTTGATTTGACATAACTATAATGGCATTTCTATCTCAGGTCTCATTGAATACAAACCCCATCTATTGCTGTATTGAATTATTTTTTTTTTTGAAAAATCCTATTATTTTAAATTTTTTTCTTAAGTTTTGGTATATATTAAGATGAAATTGAGATTTTTTTCTCATTAGATTAATATTCCCACTGTGGAAAATTGGGGATTTAGTATTTACAGTTGAAACTGCCAATTATGTAAATCTATTTTACATATGATAGTTTTAACTTTTCTATTCATTATCTTATGATTGTGTTCATGCAATTTTTACTTAATAAAGTTTAAAGTTATTTAAACATTTCACAAGATCTGTTGTCTCCTGTTTCTTTTATGGCATACTAATAAAACCTGGTTCATGAGGTGACCTAAGAAGCAGGTGTTGACGGTGTGACTCACCAGCTTAAGTCTTAGATACATTTTGCACACCAGTGATTGTTACTCTGTTCTGGGTCTCTGCAGTGGAGTAGGAATGTTCCAGAGAGCATCCACTCCTTTAGGGAGAATACATATGCAGCTCAGTTGCTTTGTCCAGCTGAGCTGTAGAGTGGGATCAATGGAGAAATGTATTGATGTACAAGGGATTACTTGTCATCGAAGCTACTCTGTATTACTGTAAATGGGAAGTCAGGCAGGTCCACTCCTGACCCCTGCCACAGAATGAGACTGAGACTGGAAAAGAAAACAGTATCTTCATAGTTTGGCCCACATTTACGGCGAGAAAATGTCTCAATTCTCTTTTGTCTATAGCAGCTTGAGGATGTATAGAAAAGACAACACAGAGTTGGGGGAGTGGCTCAGTTGGCCAAGTACTTGTCAGTAAATGTAAGAATCCAAATTGTATCCAGGGCCCCATTAAGATAAGCCATGATGGGTGGCTGTGAGCCAGAAGGGGCCAGGTCCTTTATGGCAGAGTGGTTTTCCATCTTCTCTCTTTCCTCCTGCCCAACTCCTCCCTTGGGAATATGTTTTTTCCTAACCAGCCATTCTTGCATTTTCTGCAAGTAGAAGTCTGTAATGGATTCCTTGAGGACAGCAGATCCTAGAAATCCTCTGGAAGGCCTTCTGAACCTTGCCATTATCCAATATCAGTAGTTTCTATTTTCAAATGCTTAATGTGTATGCTGGAGAAATGGCTGAAAAGCCTGAATCTTGGTGGTAAATGGGAGAGATTACCCATCTATGATGTGTAATGTGTTTAGTCATGTTTAGTCCATGTGTTTAGTCATCAGCACCTTTGGTGGGACACAAAGCTGTAGCTTTAAAATGTTTGTGGATGTTCCAATCCACAGGGAGCATCTAGCAGACAGTCAATCTCAGTAAGAAGATGAAGTTTCCAAACAGTGGTTGTATTGCAGATGGCTCTGTTCCTTCATAGGAGGACTCATCACATTCACATGGTGTGCCATCAATGTAACTGGTCTTCAGTAAAGGCAAGGCAGCCTTTGGAAGAGCAAAGTGGGCTTGTGTTCGTGGACACCTCCACATGGACAGAAGCATTTCCAAAAAAGGCTGAAACAGCAAAGGTAATGACTAAGAAGTTACTAGAAGATATCCCACCCAAGTATGATTCCCTCACAAGATAGGATCCGACCATGAGCCAACATTTGTGCCCAAAGTTGCTACATCCACTCCAGTAGTGACACGCATGACAGGCATGGGAAATTTGGCATTCCCATAGCTAGAATGCCCCAGATTTGTCCCTGTGATAGTGTGGAGGGTCTTGCATGCTTTCTTTGCCACAACATTTCTAATTCTTTCAAAACTTTCATGTACCCCTCCCCATTTCATTTCCTTCAAATTCATGGCCTCTTTCTCTCTTTTACTCACCAATTGTTATTACAATATAATAACAATTAATACATACATGTATAAGTATGTACACATATACACATGATATATATATAATCATGCTCAAAAAAAGAAGAAAGAAGAAATTAGATATCTTGACTCTGAAGATTTGCCCTGAGGACTTGATGGCCCTAATCAGCAGGAGGTAGTCTAACAATAACATCACCCTCTTTCCTTTCTATTTTTCTCTGTTATGTAGCATTAGGATATTAAGCTTGTGGAAAAAGAATGAAGAATGGTAGAAGAAAGAAGAACCCACAAAATAGCAAAGATCAGCTACAGGTCCTCAAATCCCATCCTCAATATTAAAAAAAAAAGCAATAAAGTAGAAAATGATGTGCCTTTACAAGGAGTAATGTCACTCTCTGATTTTATTAGCAAACTGATCAATTGATACTGATTTGTGCTTGGTGCCATGGCGCTGGTGCTGATACTGTGGAGTGAGTTCATTTCCATGCATTTGACTAAGGACAGGATGGACTACATCATCCCACATGAGTCCTATAATTGCATCTTCCTCACAACCCTATGAATCATGCACAGGAGCTAACATTTAAAAGCACAATCAAGGCAGCATTTGTCATAAAACAAACTCATCTGAAGCAATAATTGCGCTGCTAAGGGCATGGCCTTCTATAAAATTTCTTGAAGATATGGTTTGTATTTTATTTTATTTTATTTTTTTGTTAATCAAACTAATCTTTTTATTGTATTCAACATAATATATATTTTTATACCAATCAAAAAATGGTGAACATGTTATTAAATGAACAAAAATAGATAAAGTCATTTTGCTTGTTTGGTTTTGTTTTTAGTAGAGCTTTAAAATCTTGGTTCTTATCAGTGAGTACATATTGTGTGAGTTCCTTTGTGATTGTGTTACCTCACTCAGGATGATGACCTCCAGGTCCATCCATTTGCCTAGGAATTTCATAAATTCATTCCTTTTAATAGCTGAGTAGTACTCCATTGTGTAAATGTACCACATTTTCTGTATCCATTCCTCTGTTGAGGGGCATCTGGAAGTCAGATCTCCTTACAGATGGTTGTGAACCACCATGTGGTTGCTGGGATTTGAACTCTGGACCTTCAGAAGAGCAGTCAGGTGCTCTTACCCACTGAGCCATCTCACCAGCCCAATATGTACTCACTGATAAGTGGATATTAGCCCAAAAACTTAGGATACCCAAGATATAAGATACAATTTGTTAAACGCATGAAACTCAAGAAGAATGAAGACCAAAGTGTGGACACTGTACCCCTTCTTAGAATTGGGAACAAAACACCCATGGAAAGAGTTACAGAGATAAAGTTTGGAGCTGTGACGAAAGGATGGACCATCTAAAGACTGCCATATCCAGGGATCCATCCCATAATCAGCTTCCAAACGCTGACACCATTGCATACACTAGCAAGATTTTGCTTAAAGGACCCAGATATAGCTGACTCTTGTGAGACAATGCCGGGGCCTAGCAAACACATAAGTGGATGCTCACAGTCAGCTATTGGATGGATCACAGGGCCCCCAGTGGAGGAGCTAGAGAAAGTACCCAAGGAGCTAAAGGGATCTGCAACCATATAGGTGGAACAACATTATGAACTAACCAGTACCCCAGAGCTCTTGACTCTAGCTGCATATGTATCAAAAGATGGCCTAGTTGGCCATCACTGGAAAGAGAGGCCCATTGGACTTGCAAACTTTATATGCCCCAGTACAGGGGAACACCAGGGCCAAAAAGTGGGAGTGGGTGGGTAGGGGAGTTGGGGGGGAGTGTATTGGGGACTTTTTGGATAGCATTGGAAATGTAAATGAGGAAAATATCTAATAAAAAATTAATTCTAAAAAAAAAAAAATCTTGGTTCTTACTGTGGTACAAACCCAAAATAAGAACAATTTTTAGACATTGGAGTTCATTGTAATAAGGCTGTATTTCTATTTATTTATTTATTTATTATTAGATATTTTCTTTATATACTATTCAAATGCTATCCCGAACGTTCCCTATACCCTCCCTCTGCCCTGCTCCCCTACCCACCCACTCTCGCTTCTTGGCCCTGGCATTTCCCTGTCTTAGGGCATATAAAGCTTACAATACCAAGGAGCCTCTCTTCCCAGTGATGGCGGACTTGGCCATCTTTTGCTACTTATGCAGCTAGAGATACAAGCTCTGGGGGAACAAAATATCCATGAAAAGAGTTACAGAGACAAAGTTTGGAGCTAAGATGAAAGGATGGACTATCCAGAGACTACCCCACCCGGGGATCCATCCCATAATCAGCCACCAAACTCAGACACTATTGCACAATGCCAGAAAGATTTTGCTGAAGGGACCCTGTTATAGCTGTCTCTTATGAGGCTATGCCAGTGCCTGGCAAATACAGAAGTGAAGGCTGTATTTCAATGTCCCTCATATCACCAAAGGATTTTACCTCCATAGCAGCTAAGCTAAGATTTGACAGTTCTGCTACGCCAAGGAATGAATTGTAGGAACAATTATTTGGGTACAGATAACCTGCTATGGTCAAAGCTATTTAACTTGAGTGATTGTCATCATTCTCAGCCCACAGGGAACTGGTTACATCCATTTAAGAAATGGTGTGTGTGTGTTAAGATGGTCTATCCATGAAGTCATTAATCAACTCTTTCAATGAACAATGGTTCTGCTTGGAGGGTGGCATAGACATTAGGTAATGATTTTAAAAAGCATTCATCTGACCACTGGATGATGATTTTGAAAAGCATTCATCTGAGAAAAAGAGTAACTTCTAAGGTCTTCTTCTTCAAAATTGATACAATAATTATAAATATCAAGCCGAAGATTCAGTCTTACTCTTTATTGTTCTCTTACAAGCCACCTCCCAAATCAATTGTCTATGTTTCTATTGGCTGTATAAATAATTTTCAACTATGTAAGTTGTTCTAAAAACTATAGTATAGTGTAAACACATCAAATAACAATCCTATTAATAGAGAGGCTGAGATTGGAGAAGCAAGATTTCAAGACCATTATGTGGTACACTGAAAGACACTGTCACGTACAAACAAGCAGAAAGTATATATGGATTGTATAATATTAGACCTATTTCTCCCATTACCAAATTAGAGAGACCACTGGATGATAGCCAACAAACTTCTAACTTCTCATATTTTTGAAATTCAATTGATTAGAATATGTTGATAATACTAATTTTCATATTAAGAAATATTTTAAAAAGTAATTGTTAATTCCTGTTATTTTGTTGTTATAGGTAGAATTATGTTTGTGTGGGTTTGTTGAAAGTTTGTTTTCTTGCTTTGTCTAGGGTGTAGCTTCACTCCTTGTGTTATTGTTTTCCATCTATTATCGTTTGTACTCTAGGTTTGGTCTTCTCATTGTGTCCTCGATTTCCTGGATGGTTTGGGTTAGGAGCTTTCTGCTCTTTGCGTTTGACTGTTGTGACAATATTTTCCACGGTATTTTCTGCACCTGAGAGTCTCTCTTCTATCTCTTGTATTCTGCTGGTGATGCTTGCATCTATGACTCCTGATCTCTTTCCTAGGTTTTCTAACTCCAGGGTTGTCTCCCTTTGTGATTTCTTTATTGTTTCCAGTTCTATTTTTAGATCCTGGATAGTTTTGTTTGTTTCCTTCACCTGTTTTCATTGTGTTTTCCTGTAATTCTTTAAGAGATTTTTGTGTTTCCTCTTTAAGGGCTTCTAGCTGTTTACCTGTATTCTCTTGTATTTTTTAAGGGAGTTATTTATGTCCTTCTTAAAGTCCTCTATCATCATCATGAGAAGTGATTTTAGATCTGAATCTTGATTTTCTTGATATATCATCACACTGGAAAATCAATATTTGTATGATTTTCTTGATCTTATTACGGTGGAATAACCAGGTTCTAATGACGCCAAGTAACCTTTTTTTTTTTTTTCTTTTTTTTTTTTTTTCCTGTTCCTTCTCTTCTTACTCTTGCCTCCTACCATCTGGTTATCTCTAGTGCTACCTGCCCTGGCTATATCTAACTGGATCTCATCCTTCCTGTGGTCCTGATTGTGTCAGAATTCTTCAGAGTCAAGCTGTCTCTGTGATCCTGTGATCCTGAGATCCTAAGATCCTGAGATCCTGGGTATGTCAGAGCTCCTGAGAATTAAGCTGCCTCTGGGACCCTGAGATCCTGGTGTGACCAAGCTCCTGGTATCCTATGATCCTGGGTGTGTTAGAGTGTCTGGGAGTGGAGTTTCCTCTGGGTGTTGTGGGACTGGCTGCGGAGTTTGTGCCCAAGGTCTGCTCAGGGCGCCAGTCCATACCGGAAGGTAGTTATTATTTTTAATATGAAGTTGGAACTCTTTCTTTTTTCAGTAGTTACTAAGTGTGAGGCCTGAGTACTTCTCTTATTTTTCTTCTGTATATCACTACTCTGAGGCTATTACTAGTTATTTTATGCATTTATGATCACAGGACCTGAGCTTTAAACAGAAGCAGACTTTGTTCCTTTTCCCACAGACTGGCAGATGAACAATATACACTGTATATATTAGCTGCACAACAATATGAACCTCATTCTGTGTGCTATTGGCTTCAATGACAGGCAGAATTGCAACCTGATTACTTTCCTGCTGGGTTTTAACTGAAAGTGAGCTTTTGTATCTGCCTGAACCTAAAGATGCTAAGGTTCTTTGTAATGGAACCTATGAGAAAATGAGGTCAGAACACCAGTTTAGCAAAAGGTGTCCAATCTTTGCATATGCAGTATTCCAGTGACACACACATTGAAGAGCAAAGGTTTACCGCTGTGGAGACTGACAGGGCTCAGTATCCTAACTGGGAACACATGTTTCTGTTACTCAATGGGGCACAAATGTTCATATCTGAAACATGTTTTGAATAATGAAAGTCTGTATTAGCTTTTCACATGCGACCCACATTTCACAGGAGAGAGCGGCCAAGTACCACTTGTTTCCCATGAATTGGTAGCTGTGTCTCAACTGTTAAAGGATCTGAAAAACCCACTATTGGAGACAAATTGAACTGCTGACAGATTTGCTAATAATTGTCCATTCCTAGTGCTGGCAAGGATGTGGAGATAATGAAATTCTTTATGTACCATTGATGGAAATATAACATGAAACAGCACCTTTGGTAAAATACCTGGTGTTTCCATCAATAGTTAAGTGCAGATATCACACTGTCTGATGTTAGGTATATGCCCACAGAGTTGGCAATAGTATATTAAATAAAAAGTGTACATACATGTTTATAACATTATTATATATAATAAAGAATGCTGCTGTCTATCATCTGATTAATGAAAAAATCAAATGTGGCATATCTGTAAAATAGATTATTGTCTGGAACCAAAGGCTGTAATGTCTTCCTACACAAGAGATATTGTGAAAGAGACAGACACCCTAGTCACTCAATTCTCCATATAGGAAATGACCAAATAGGGAATAGAGGCCCACAGCAGATCAGCCCAGGTTAGGAAGCAGAGGAGCAAGCAGTGGTGGCTACCGCTGTTGAGAAAGAGGTTTCTTCTGAGAGAAAAGCAAATGTTCATTAGTGAGGCTGTCAGTGGCTGTGAATATGCATACAACATCCACAAAACACTTTAAAGGGGGAATGTTAAAGTACTTGACTTATACACACAAAAGCACTGATAGGGTATTACAGTTACAGCTCAGGAAGAAGCTGGCTTGAAGTAATGTATTTCAACCCATATTTACACTAATCACTATTCTTCATTTTATCAAATAGTCAGGTTTAAAATTTCTTGGTAAAGTTTGCCTATTATCCATTATGCCTCACATTTTATTGTTAGAGCCTCAGATTTTCTTCATCGTGTTTTGTTTTAACATGGGCTTTGCAACAATGGCTTTCTGACAGATAATGAAAATAATGGCCCGTCAGTCGCTTTCCAATCTGTATTTTTAAAAACTTCTTTTGCTTTTAGGAAGATGAAAGAAGAGGAGGGAGCTATCTTTAGTTTATAACTCCAATCCAAGTTGACTTCAGAAAGTACAGTACTGGGTCACAGGCAGAAATCAATATTCTTTAAAGGCCTCAAATTTCCATTTTTTTTCAAAACCTATTATTACCTTTCCCTGGGAATATAAAAATGATCGGTTAGCTGGAATGATCCAACCTCTCACCCCACCTCTCTAATTTATCATTCACTTTTAATATTCAGCAAGGGAAACCCTGTATGGTGTTCCTCTTTTCAAATACCAGTTTCCCACTGATTATACAGTATAATTTTCACTATGCATCTTGCCTTCTGTGACTTTTCCACCTCATATTGCATTTCTATATTTACCTTTTATTTTAGACTAGTAAGTGCTTTCTTCTTCTCCTTTTCCTGTACACTCCCACTGTGATCTTTGTGAAAATTGATGGCCAGGTTCATAGCATTCCTGTTAATAGCCTGCCCAGTTTTATAGCTGATTATAGAGTCAGGTAACACCAGAACTGCCTGTCACCAAGGATGTTGAGATTCTGCATTTTAACCTCATGAACAAAATAGTCCATGGTGCAAAACAGAAATACACCTTATAAATAAAGTGAAATTAGTAGTAAAGGGAATCTATACATTCTTGTTATGTCAATTTGTTCACATATTCTTCTTTCTTACTGTGAGGATTAAAGCCAGAAATGAATGCCTGATAGACAAGTGATCTACCAGTGAGTTGATTTCTCAGCTCTACTGTACAACTTGGTTGAAAATTCATTTCTCTTAACTCATTAAATCTATATTTCATAGAGTTTATAGAATAGTACATTGCACTTGGTCACTCTTCAGCCAGTGGTGGATGAGTTAAACACTGGATCTCAGTATGTCCAGTTAAAATCACACATGGTTTGAATTCTTCTCGCTGTAGGCTGATGTACTAAGTATCAGGCTGTTAGCATGCAAAGAACTTGAGTAGCGAGGTCAGCTAACACTAAAGGCCATTTGAGGGAGGGTCATATGGAAATCAATTACTTTAGAAGCTTCCTAAAATAAATACACATATGAAAGAAATCCACATAGTTACTCAATATTGGTATTTTGCATGTATATCATAGTTTCAGATTTTGTGTATTTAATATTTTATTTCAATATGTGTTATGTATGTTTGTTGTTACCTGTTTGCTTTTTAAAGATGGAGGAAGAGCTTGGTGTTTGATGGGTGGGAGGATCTGGGAGGAGTTAAGAGAGAAGCCACCATGATTAGAATATATTGTATGAAAATACTGTTTTCAATGAACAAGAACATTAATTTATTTATGTTTATTTATTATTTATTTATGAAATGTTTATATTTTAAAATCATATATGCCATTGTTTATTTACTATGATAATTTTTAATTTGTATAGAATGTATCTATTAAACACAGGTATAACTGACATATTTCATACAAACCATTAAAGAATACATATTACATAAATCACTAGAGGATGTGTGGGTTTTGGAGATTATCACACATATTATACAGGCTTTACAAGTCTGCTCATACTTATCGCAGAGGATATTCTATTATTAAGCAAATTGTGTTTATGTGACTTGAGAACTTTTCTCATTAATTGCCATGGGGCACGCATGTGTTGAATGTCAATACTAAATGTGAGCAGACTTTTCCATCTGTCCTATGAAGCACAAAAGCGCTTCACAGGGGTATACTTTTCTATTTTTCTTATTGTTACTTCAACTACCATTTCTTTGCAAGGGTAAAAAGAAACAGACTCCTTACTAAGTATGATGTTGATATAAATTTAGAAGAGAAATTTTCATATAATAGAAACCTAAGTCACAGCTGATACTTTTATCATTCCACAGTGCCTTCAATCTTTGTAGCATATATGGTACACCTATGCTCTGTTTTCTGCATCAAATTTTTGAGCTACCACATGACCTGTTGTGAACCATATTTGCAAAGGTCATCTTGGAGGTTTACTGCTTAATCAACTTACTTTTTCTAGCCCTTTCTGATCTCTGGGTGGCTGGTTTAACTCAGCTCTTCTGGTTTAAACTACTCTCCAAGCCGAGTGCCTCAAACTTGCTTCTAATCTTCTGGTTCCTTATTATTCTCTGGCTCCTTCTGTCTTCCCTTGTGACCTCTCTCTGTAAACCTGTCCTGTAAAATTGATTCTCTCTTTTGTGTTGTTCTTGTATGACTAGGGTGTATCCTATCTCTGACTCATTCTGTCAAATTTTTCTATGATTTATCATGTTTTTGCTCTTCAATTAGACATCACTCTCAAACATGGCTGGTTACTTCTTCAAACTTACTTTACTTTCATTGTTAGGGATTAAAGTTATGTACTAGCCGGGTGTGGTGGCGCATGCCTTTAATCCCAGCACTCCGGAGGCAGAGGCAGGTGGATCTCTGAGTTCGAGGCCAGCCTAGTCTACAGAATGAGTTTCAGGACAGCCAGGACTACACAGAGAAACCCTGTCTCATAAAACCAAAAAAAAAAAAAAAAGTTATGTACTAAGGGTGTGTCTGTATTCAAACTCAGCCATACCATAATCCAGGGCATGTTTGAATTTTGGCTGAATCATATATAGATTTAGATCTAAAAGATCTTTGCATTTGATCCCTTGCCAGATCAATGATGTTGCTGGATTGAAATTCCTCTACACTAGTCACAAAATCTGTTTTAACCTAGAATTTGCCATTACACTTCTACTTTGAATGTTCCCATCGGAAAAGCTAGAAGCAAGAATACAAATATTACTATAAATTATTAGTATATATAATTTCCTTTAAATACTAAGAACTTACATTATAGTCCGTTATAACATATATATGTATATATATGTTGTGTGTATATATATTCTATATAGAAAATATATACATATATGTAATAACTTCTATTAAAGGGAGAGTTATTTTTTCTATGCTGTTTTCTTTTCTTTTTAAAAAACAAATTTTTATTAGATATTTTCTTCATTTACATTTCAAATGCTATCCCACAAGTCCCCTATACCCTCCCCCTGCCCTGCTTCCCAACCCACCCACTCCTGCATTCCCCTGTACTGGGGAATATAATCTTCGCAAGACCAAGGGGCCTCTCTTCCCATTGATGGCCTACTAGGCCATCCTTATACAGTTATAATTCAAATTTTCTCATAATTATAGGGTTAAACTTAGTAATCCTCAATTTTCCTTATGATGTTATTCTTTAATACAATTTCTCATATTGTGGCAATCATCTAATCATAAAATTATTTTTATTGATACTTCAAAAAGTATCAATAAAATAAAATAAAAATATGGTTGTATATAAAAATGTAAATATCTGTGTTTTCTGATAGTCTTAGGCATTCGATTTGAAAGGGTCATTTGACTCCAAAGGATTAAGACTGACAGGGTGAGAACTACTGGTTTAAATGGTTGCATAGGCTAAGAACATCCTTAAAAAAACTACTGAGAAATTTAGTGATTTTAAAAATACCAAATAATTTCAATATATACCTAATTTATTATAAAGAAAATGAAAACCTAATAAAATATGTATTCATATTTATTTTTACTTCAAAACCTTTTAAACATAGAAAACAAGATGCTATTTTGTTTAAATATTATGATACAGTTATTTATGCATTATAGTTTTCAATACTGTATTGAAAGAAAGTAAATTATAATTATACTTTGTGCTGATAAATGAATCTTAGTTTTAAACATATACTGAATGAAATGCTCATCATACAAAATATATTATGATCATTTAGAACAAGCTCTATGAATTGAATGAGTTGGAAAAGTATTTCAAGTTTTATTTTTTGTTTTACAAAATTAGAACTGAACAATGGTTTTTTAATGCGTTATTTGAAAAGGGGCTTCAGTTTGGCTTAGAAATACATAACAAGGATCTGATTGGTTTGGTTGTAGCAAGTATGAATTTCCTTTTTTCTTTATTAACATATGAGAGCCTTATTACTTTCAGCTTAAAATTCATTCACTTAAACAATTCTCCTCTTTCTATCACTTGATGGGCAGAATTTCTGAGTTGAATAGTATTTTGCTTTGAATTTCATTCCCTAACAACTTAACTCATTAAGCTATGTATGTATGTTATTCAGTAACAAGACACATAAATCAGCTAATTTTTTGTCAAAAGCTACAATGTATTTTAAGCATCTTGCTTTTGCTGACTTCATCATAAGTAAGCACAGCTCTCCCACAAATTTGTATGTTGGATGTTTTAGCATTTTTCTCCTTATTGGAGTATTCTAGGCACACTTGATGAGACTGCTAAAACAGCTGGCCAAACACCTGCTGCAATAGCAGTTCCTACAGTTGAGTGAAGCAGGTAGCTGCTTCAGTATCTTCACATGCTGAGCTACAGAGGTCAGATGCTGACAGCTGAATACAGAATAAGGCAAGAGGTCAGAGGTGTATGCCTTTTGAACAGACTTCGTTCTGATGCAGATGTCCCTGTGCCCACATTTCCTACAACACTGTTTACACAACTGATTCATTCCTCTGCATTTATTTGCTTCCATATCCAAAACCTGAAACCTAAGCATGCTCACAGAGTTGCTTAATAGATAGGCAAGTCAAGATGCAGGTAGCAGTGCTGGCTGTATTTTAAGATTAATGCTTATGATACTTCCGGTTTACAAATGAAGATAGATGTACCAGAGTTTATATTTGAATAGGATGTTCTAGGATTTCAAGACAATCCATTCTTCAATGAGTTTTAGATGATGTTTTTACTCTAAGCCATTTCTTCTAGTGACCAAAACCTAAAACCCCTGGACTCATTAAAATCCAGCTGTCATTTATTCATATTTCTCTTATTTGTGTTAGAAGCTTTGGACACCTTATTGCCCACTCACAGCAAAAATAAGATAAAATTTTTATTTATATTTTGAATTTACATCAAGTACATTGAAGAGTAGTTAGGAATAATATGCTGTATAAATGTGAGTAGTTCATATAATAGATCTTATGAGAAATATTAATTTCAAAAATGCAGTAATTTAAGACAGCAAAGGGAAGTCCACACTTCCTGGAATACACACAGAGATGTTCTAGTGATGAGTTTGGTTAACTATGATGCCTTTGTTGGTTTACCTCTGGAAAGACTGAAATAATTTCTACCCACTGAAAGAATCATACATATGGATGATCTGGTAGAAATTAACCAGTAAGCATTTAATTAACTGATGATTTATAGCGTATCCTAATGCTACTTCAACAAGTTCCTATAAAAAGTCTCTTACCTTCTAAGTTTTCTTCAGACCTGAAAGGCACCAGTTCCCTCATTAGTTAATGTGTTAAATTGACTCTTTAACATCCAATTAGGTAATGTTTGCCTAAGAATAATAATTTACTTATTTACATTTTAACACTGATACTTTATTTATTTAAATATTTTCTCTTTTTAAACATCACTCAGTAATTTTATACAATGAAATTTGTTCTACTTTGAATGATTTTGTATATAAAAAAATACAAGATAACGCCACTAAGATCCTTTTGCTAATTGGAAATCTCTTTAATGAGTATGAAATAATGAATACTTTCAGTTTTACTTTAGATTATTAACAATAACTTATTTTAACATTAAACTCCTAGGTAGAGAATATGCCTGCCCTTAATAATGACATTATATTTCAGTAGTCTGATGAGGAACAGACCTCAGGGAATATTTTTAAGCTAAATCTTTCCCAAAGACATGGAATGGGTGTTCAATGAGATTCATAAAGCTTTATTAATGCATATTACATGCCATGATCCAGCCTCTACCAAATTTTATAGTAGATAAAGATCTCTTAAGATCTCCCTTGTGCTTCAAGGTTTATTAGAAATAATCTTAACCTTATGGCAGAAAGGGATTAGCATGCTGTGCAGTGGATGCTGCAGGGTACCGTGGTGGTTTATTTTTCATGATGGAGGTTCCTGGATATACTATCTACATTACTTTTGACCAGGTCACCAGTGTATCAGTTAGCTAAATATGTCTTCAATCTAGATAACACAGAAATATTATATACTAAGACTTGCAGAAGCTCCTTCTAAAATCTATGCTTCAGTGTCTAGCAGACTAGGCTTTGTTGCCCTGAAATTTGTGTCTAATCTATATTTGAACCTCTCTAACTCCACATCTAACAGTGGCCTGTTTGAGCTGCAACCTCCTGTAGAGAAGCATGGAGATCCGAATCTGTCCTGGGTTCACAGGAAATATAAAATAAAGTCAACATGGTTGTCTCGTCTTAAGCTGGAGAAGCTTAGGCCATCCATTCAGCATATAACACTTTTTCATGGGCAGTGTTTGCACATATTTCAGCTTGGTTGGTCTCTGCTCACTGACTTCCTTCCTCCCTTTGGCCCATTTCTCTGTTCTCTGCTGTACATTTTTATATCCAGTACCCACACCTCCTCTGGCTGGCTTTCTCATATTCCACCCCCTTTTGTTAAAATATGTTTTTTTTTCCCCAGTCATATGGGTACCTTTCTGGTTTCCTGGGTTTTACCCAAGTTTCTCCCACTTGGATACATACACCTAACAATTAGAAGCTTGGATCCATACACGATAACATATGGTATTCATATTTTTGTGCCTGGGTTAATCTTGTTTCCAAAAATGTTTTCCAGTCCCATCTATTTTCCTGTAGATTTCATTCTCATTTCCAGCTGAATAAAATGCCATTGCTAACATTTTAACAGGACCTATTTAAACTTTCTTTTTGACCAACTTGAAGTTACTACTGTTAATCTCAACTAAGTGAAAATATGAGAATTGAAGAAAACTATAGTCATTTATATTATAAAGCAAAGAAAGAGCATTGTTGATTATCATCAGTACATGATTAGCAGGATAAAAGTGAGTTAATTAGAGCTTGAAAGCTTCAGATAGTATATATAGTTTATTATGCCATGTGATTCTGATTGTATGTGAGGAGTATTTAAAATAATTTCTATAAGCCACTCTTAATAGTGGACATGAGATATCTCTTCTTTGATAGGATCATTCCAAAATTTAATGGGTATCCATAAGTGAATCCAACAGTGGATTATCCATAAGTGAATCCAACAGTGGATTATCTCAACACCAATGGTTACATATATGACCCTGGTTAAACTCAGCAGGTCACAAAGTCACACAAAAAGACCTGAGCATTGGAAAATGATCTGCAGAAAGCAATCAGGTTAATAGGGATAGAGGAGGTTAAGAGAGAAGTATCAGAATATATTTCATACATGTATTAAATTGTCAAAGAACACATTGATAGGAGACTTATTCAAAACAAACAAGAGTTGTGTTCCCTAGACAAAATAAATTATTCCAATGTAAGGACCTTGATTGATTTCTGAAGTTCAGCTACCTAGTAAGGAACTTGGCTGAATCTAGTAGTACCAACTGTTTAAGGATGACTGAGGCAGGGGTAACACTGAGAACCAAGAAGATCATAGACTCTCCCAAATACCCACAGAGAAGATTGTGCCACATCTACCAGGACTGCTTATCAGGAGACGGTACACAACTTTCTAAAAACTATAAACCCCTCCTGAATGATACTTTCATCCAGTCTCCACCACAGAATTCTAAGGAGCTCATGGTGTCCTCATATCCAGTCGTTCCCAGATCCTTCAACAAGGTCATTTATCTCCGATGTATTCTTTGTTTTCCTTCTTTACATTGTTGTAATCAGTGAACTACAAAAGTATATGTATTTTATTTCTTTGTCTAAAATTCTGTTCTGGTACAATAAAAAGACAACAAAAACCAAACAAAACCAAAACAAAAAACAAAAAACACCCCAATCAGCCAACCAAACACAACAATGACGAAAAACAAACCCAAACCACACCAAACAAACAAATAAAAGCACTTTCCTACTTTCTACAGTTGGAGTGGGAATATTCATGCCATAAGGCGGGATACTATCTTAGGGAATATTTCATGTTGATCAACTAAAAGTGTAAAATCTCATTAGATACTGCATTTAAAAACAGGGTTTTTAACAAAGCATGAGGTGAAATGAGATCTTACAGGTAGGTTAAATATACTAAGACTGATGTCATCATAAGCAGAAGAAATTAGGACCTAGACAAAATAATGTAAAAAGACAATGTAGACCCCAGAAGGAACCTCTTGGAAGTTAAGGATTGAGGTTCAAAAGACCACCAGCCTTTGGAGGTCTTCTTCATCTCTAATTGTACTACTTACAGAATCAGTTTATGGTATGTAGTAATGATCACCCCTAAGCACACTAACGTAATTTTAATGAATGAGGAATTTGAGTCTCTTTCTATATATGCAACTATGTCAAAGAATTATGATGTAATATGTATTTTATAGACAAGTTTAGAATATTAATATAGAGCTTAGAAAAGTACTGTAATTAGTATAAAGTTATGAAAAGGTCTATTTAATCTATTAATCAAGGAAATGTAAAACAGGTTAACATTGACTTTCACACTAATTAAATACATTTTCCCCTTTTAATGATTTCGGATAATACACACTGCAATCAATGAAGGTCAAATCAATCAATGATAGCAGTAAATTTGCTATCCTTGGGAAATGATTAAGGGAATGATAAGAAGCGTTAACGTGAAAGTGAAATGCACTGTGTCTCTACAAATTCAGGTTGAGATAGGTATATGAAAATCATCTAACAATTAGAGTTTTATATATATAATAAAACAAGGTAGTGAATACAAAAAATATACTACTATTCAGCTGTAAGAAAGAATGAAGCCATGAAGTTTACAGCCAAATAGAAGAGTTATATTACACTGGGTGAAGTATCTCAAAATCCTAGAAGACTAACCTAGATATTCCCTCTATTTGTGGATGCTACTTCCAAATCTTCAGAGGTGAATATATAACCTGGAGTAATCACAGAATCTAAAAACGAAGAGAAGGATTGTAGGGTGGTGGTGGTGGAGGTTGAGACTGTGGATTAGAGAGGAAAATAGCAATTTGTGGGTGCTATGAAGGTGAAGATGAGAAAAGAATGGGGGCATAACTGGAGAGAGAGGTAACCAGAAGGGGAGGGAGGGAGGAAGGAGGAGTAAATAACATTAAGAATATTTGGAAAAAAAACCCTCCAGGAATATTACTATTTGTAATATGGGATCCCCCATACTATAATATGAATTGTTGCAGTTGCCCTTGGCTGCCTCCTGGAATTTGAAGGTAAATCTCTCCTGCTGAAGTCAGTCAGCACTTGCAGAAGTTGAAACTTAGGTACCTCTTTCCTGAGGTCTAGCTCTTAGCATGTTAGAAAACACTAATTTTCCTAGAAAGAAAAGGCAATCAATAGTCTTACCAAGCTGTGACATCAATTAACCCCAACAAGGACCAGCATAGAAAGATAACCCTAAAGGCAGAATAGTGACATTTATATATGGTAATAACCAATAGCTGTCTAATTTAACTTAACACCCACCAACTAGGAGGAAATGCATGCCTAGTTCTGTAAACCTAGCCAACGACCCAAGACTGCCAAAAATATGAAACCTAAGGGAGAACCTACAACTCCCACTTTCCTAAACTAGTATAATTCCTATTTCCATTTGTAATATTCATCTTAGGCACACAGGTAAGTATAGCTTTTATTCTTCACACACATACAAAAATTTCCTTTTGCAGCAGATGGATATTATTGTAGAAAGCCACAATTGTTAAGACTGTAGGGAACAACTGTTCATTATATACATATATTGGCTAGTTTTATGTCAACTTGACACAAACTAGCGTCATCAGAATAGAGAATGCTGCAATTGAGAAAGTGCCTCCAAAATATTTGTTTGTGTGGAAGGCTGTAGGACACTTTTAAATTTAATAATTGATGGGGAAGATCCTAGCTTAGTATGGGTGCAGTTGATCCAGGGATAGTGGCCCTGGGTTCAGCAAGAAAGTAGGCTACACAAGCCACAGGGAGCAAGCAGTACTTTGCTGTGGCTTCTGTATCAGCTTCTGCTGCCAGGTTCCGACCCTGCATGATTCCTGTCCTGACTTCCTAGTGAGATGAATATATACTTTCCTCCCCAAGTTGCTTTGTTTGTGGTTATTCACCACAGGAATAATAACCCAAACCACAATCAGTGCATCTACAGTGTATATCCTATACCTAAGATTCAGGGAAAATTGAGGATAAGGAGACAGCACTGTTGTAAGAGCTGGAAGAACAGGATGTCTGCTGTGAGATAGTGAATTCTATACGACAGGGTAGCTAATCCATGACATTACAACATTATGATTGCCTAAATAGGGTGTGAAAAGTGACAATGTCAGTTGACCTGATAACATGGGTGGAGAAATCTCTTAAGACCCTAGACCTTGATGAAAAGCTGTAGGCAATTAATGATTGTTTAGGGAGGAAAAATCATCTCCCTGAGGAATTATCTCCAAAACTGGTTATCTAATACCAAGTGATCAACAATAAAAAAAAGTATGCCCTCAGATAATATATTAATATATGTTAATGTGTATATATACCTATACATATATTATATAAATAAAGAATATGCATACATAGAAAACAATAACAATTAAAGAAAAGCAAAAGACAGTCCAAAGAATTGCTTGGATTTGTTTATTAAGACCATGGAGGTCCTACATTAGGGGTAATAGGAAAGTCATAATAAATAGTATGATGTGAATGCAATCTTTATGGAATATAACAGTGTACACTCTTCATATCATACATGGCAGGATCAAGAATAACACTGATTCAGCTTCTATATATGCTATCTTGGCTTAACATTTGACATATATAATTTTTAGAATTAAATTTCTCTTCTGAAAAAATATCATTTGGTTTTTGTTAATTTTTTTGAAGAATAAGTATCCTGTAGTAAATGTACACCTTTGGGAAATAAATTATTTAGTAAACAGTAACACTTAGGGTTTATATCTGTGTATAACAGTGTGTGTTTGTGTGTGTATGTGTAACAACCTTTTCATATAGAACTATAATACCATGGTACACTTGATTTCACTTCATCCTGCCAATTTTACTTTTACTATCAAATAAGTATTTGTTCTTCTTTGCGTACTTTCCCTGAAGCCTGGAAAATATGACCCATCAACACAGACACAGCCGAGAGGCAGCAGAACACTCATGCTCTGGACAGGGGCAGTCCATAGATCAACACCTATGTTACTCTTCACGTCTATGAGAACATCCTGTGTGTCTAGCACTTAGTTCTTGCAAAGACCCCACTGAGACACAGTCTTTCCTCCCCACACTACCGCCCAAGTCACAGGCCAGTGTACTGCTTTTCTGCTTTCTCACCTTTAGCTCACACTTGCTTTTGTTCCCTGGGATTTCCTCTCAAGTAAACTACTTGTACTCAAACTCTTGCGTCAGGTTCTGCTTTCATCAAAACAAAAAGACACGCATGAACCACATTCAGCTTGAATCGCAGGTGGGAGCCTAATCCAAGTATTTCTAGTCTCGATGCCTTTCTTTTCTGTTATCATGTGCAGATTTTGAGCAGCTTATTTTTGCTGTTCACAGAATGTCTGATAATTAAGTGGATTTGATTCACTCTCCCTTCAGGTCGTCATCTGTGCCTGCCCTTCTCTGATTTATATATTGTACCTAGGGCCAGCCCTGAGATCTCTGTCATGTGACTTATCTCTTGATTGCCTAAGCTTGATTAATATGTTGGTTACTTTATTGCACCTGTTGCAGTCCAAACAAAGTTTATTCATTTCCTCATCTTTTCAATGATCTTTATTATTTATTTATCTGATAAAATGTGGCTTAATCTGAAAGAGATTCTTTAAATTCTTTACGTATTAGCTGAATATTTTGTAATTTAATTTACATAAAAAACATTTTGTATACATTTAAAAGGTGCATACTGAAGTCACTTTATTTTGAAGGATGTCTAGGAAATATTTTTTTCTATGTATTTAGGGGGTTTCTCTTGCTGCTTAGATCTGGAAAGAAGAGAAAGGATTCAGAAGGTAGATTTAGAACATTTCTTCTTCCCAGACTGCTTAGTGTGTATCTTACTTTTTAAAACCAAAATGTTTCATCCTACATTTCTGTAGGCATGTAAATATATTTTTCTGCTCAGAATCTACAACAGTGGCTTTTATGATTCACGGGCACTGACAGAGGTCACTGCTCACTCATGGGAGTGTTGGCGAGAGGAGGGAGCTGTAGGATAATTTAGTAGTTGCGTCACTCCTTCCACTTTGACACTTGGTAATAACAGACTATCTTAAAAGAAACAGTTTATCTGTCCAGATTATGAGACTGGTAATAAAAGACAGCCCCCATCCCTCCTCAATACTGTACTGGCAAGCCCTGCATGAACAAGAATACATTAAAAACTGCTGAATTGCTTTGGGGCATACTTATTCTTATAATCATAGTAATTCAGCAATGATAATAGAGTGGCACAGACATTAATCAAGTAGGTAGCCTTTCTAGAAGTCTAGACGTTTCTCCATGAAACTCAAGGATCCAGTAATTATCTGAATTATATATTTCAAAAATCAATGCATTTTACCTTTCAAAATTCAACATTAAAAAAAATTTAGACTAATTTAAAAATTCTCTTTTCCATGACTTTATTATGTTCTGTGTAATTTCAGTTGCTCCTTTACCCATCATCACTGTTTTAAAGATGGTTTCAAATGAAAGTTAACTTGGGTAAGTTTCAAAACAACAACAAAGACAACAATAGTTAAAATTATTCTGACCACCTGTAAGGAAATGACACATTAGTTTCACACTGATCTTTTTGCCAGAGTAAATGCCAACAACTTACTTATCCACACAGAGCTTCCCTTTGTAGCTTTTGAAAATGATCAAACAGAAAGATCTTCTGAGTTTCCAGCAGGGAAATGCCAGTGTGGATGGAAATCACTTGTTACAGCTTCTTACTACATACGGAGGATTTTTTCAGACAGACAAAACCCTTCAGGTTTATGAGATATTTACTCAGTAGTTGATTGGAATCTAACCAATGGGATCTTGTTGAATGTACTACCTCAAATTTGTGGTACAATTATAGCCATCTTATGCAATATTGTCATGATGCATGTTATTATGCTTGCATGGCATTTCAAATTTTCTGTAGGCTAAGTAACATGGATTCACTGGAACAACAATGTATGACTGACTTGTCATCAGGCCATGAATCTTTATTTTTCACATTGTGACAACATTGCATGTTTTCTTGATTTTTCTACCGCTGATTCAGTTGGACGAGCCCTGATTCGAATCATGTATTCCGGTTTTACATTCTCTATCTCCCTTCCCTTTTACTGAAGCAGGGTTTTGGAATGTAGCTCAGGTTTGCTTCTTACTATCCTTCCCCATCAGCCTTCCAGTGGTGAAGATTAAAGGTGTGCATTACCACCTGCAATTCCTCTACCTTCTACAGGATGGTCATCTGTGTCTAAATTACTGCAAAATTCTCCCATGTAATTATGAAGATGAAACAATGTCACTCAACAATCGTATTTTTAATGACCTGATGGATCCTGAATATCATCCTTCCACTGACGTTACTGTCGATGGAACAGTCAGAAACTGGCACATAATAACTTACTCACATTTCAATAATAGGTTTATGTGTGGTCTATTCAAGATATCTTCACTAAGAAAGCATTCTAGATGAAATATTCATAACTTTTGATTTTGGAGGGTGGGGACTATTTAATTTAGCCAGAGACATCTGTGTGGCCTTTGGATTGGACCTAGGCACTGGAGTCTGGTAGGGTAATCAATTGGTATATGCCAGAAAGCCATGCTTTCCCCTCTCCATGAATCTATCAGCAGCAAGTAGTTCAGCAATGAGAGTCAGGGCCACCCTGAGTGTCTTCCTCATCCAAGCCTCCCTGATGACATCCTCACATTTGTGCACAGTCTGTGCAGAAATCTGTAATTACTATAAACCCAGGATTTCAGTCCCCATGTCTTTGCTAGGAGATGGCATTTCACAGTCATTCTCCCTAGGTTCCTGCTTACACTGTCCCCAATGTAACCACTTCAGATTTTATGAAGAGGTAATCTGTAACACTATCTGATCTATTGATTACTTGGAAAACAATAACTTCTTAATTTACTGTAACTTCATGAAAGTGGCTACTTTGCTGAATTTTTTATTGAAGCATATAGAGAAAGTAAACTGTATTATTATTTTTTTTTTGCTAGAGCAAAATCAGCCTATACTAGTTTTGACCTTACATTTTAATACTAAAATATATTGTTTCAAAACTTTTCAATGTAATTTTTTTCACATAACAACTAGTTTCTATGCAAGGATTATATGCTGGCTGTATTCCTCAAGAAACAGTGTAAGCACTGTAGGCTAGCTCTATAACTTCAAGTTCACTATATCCTTGGGTGTGTGTGTGTATGTGTGTGTGTGTGTGTGTGTGTGTGTTTGTGTGTGTCTGTGCCTGTCTGTCTGTGTGAATGTGTGAGAGTATGTGTGCTTCTGTTCATGTGCATGTGTGTGTACATATTTATGCATGCATATGTGTGTGAACAAAATGGAAATTTAGGTATTGATAAGGTTAAGACTGTTTTCAGCTGCATATAATGATTTCAGTAGCATGAAAAAAAAAACCACCTTAAAGTTATTTGATGTACTGTGGATAAGAAATTCAGTAAATATATATGCATACTTATTACATATAATACCGTGTAGGCATGTATATGTATACTTATTACACATGATTATATCAGTGAACAGACATGAAATAAAGGAAATACCCAGAGACATCATTTGATTAAAGTGTGTGATGACAGAGATGTTAATAGCACTAGGTAGATAGCCAGAGAATCTGTTTTCCAGGATGCCTAAGGAAAAAACTTACTATTAAAAGAAGGACAAAAATAATTCTTAAGATGAAAAAAGCAACACAAAAGGTTTCTAAGTAAGCCTATATCAAGAAGAAGGAGAAAGGGAAAACATGGTTGACTGGGAAAAAGAAAATCATAAAACATTAAGTATATAGAATTAGGAATAAGCTTAAAAAACATCAACAATATAATGTGTAACAGACATTATGATGAAAGTTATCTGAGCTCCTTGTGTTTTCCCGAAGGAGGTTCAAATATTGCCAAACTGTATATGTAAGGGCAGCATAGCCCACTTTGGTAGGCCACATACTCGTCAAGTAATTCCATTTAGTAAGGTTTTCAACCAGGGTTTTATGATCAGGTTAATAATACAGAATTTGGATAACTGGCTGTATAATAAAATAGGCATTTGGAATAATTGAGTTAATCATTTAAAATACATATCAGTTATAAAGCAATAAAATATGATATATAAGCCTAAGATGTATAGCTATAAATAAATGAAACACTATTAAAGGTAATTAAAAATGAACTAAGTACCTAGATAGGCTATGCCTTAGGCCAGCATACTGAAAATCATGCAGACACCCATTCTTTCTGAGATAAAATTAAATCCAATTTATGTGTAAGGAGGCAAAACCACAGGATGCTGAGATAAAGCAAGGAGAGAAGGATAAGCCAAGTTCCATTGCATTTAGACATTAGTTCCAAGCTCAAAATCACATTGCTGCCTTATTGACCACCAAAAGCTAGGGCAGAGACAGAAGAGCGGGGAATTGATCCATCCACAGCAGAAGTCCTGGCTCAGGACAAAGCCAGCTTTCACATTTGTGAGAAACAATTGATGTTCATTACGCTGCTGTTGTAAATAAGTTTTCAGGTGAGGCAGACAGAGTCCGAAGTCTGTAAGCATACCATGACAAAGTAATATTGAAGGCAACATGGCATTTGCAATACCTTAAATAACTTAATGGGAAATTATTTACATAAAAATTGTATTTTGTAAAAATTCCTGAAAAAAACCTAACATTTAAAATATACTTTCTACTTACTCAGTATCACAAAGGAGAGTGTAAAGACAAACTTAGAAGCCAGTTAAAATATTTGACAACAACAACAACAAAAACAAACAAACATTTTGTATCTAGAGCTCTGGAATTCATAGAGGAGGAGGATCTTATACATAATACAATAGGCGCGGAATCCCCAAGACAAACAAGCAAATATCAAGCAGGCATTTATTAACAGTCAGGCAATGAATACAAAAAAAAATCACAAATATTATTAATAAGAAATTTCAAATAATTACTGTAATAAAACTGATATCTTATTTGCTCAGATATAAGAATGTGGACAAAGATTATATATAGTAATATACCTGGAAATAGAGTATACTAGCTTAAAAAATTAAGAAATCTGAACACTCATTTCTTATGACAGAGTGTGTCCATGGCACTATTATTAACAAAAGTATGTATGTGTCTGTGTGGTATTTGTATGAGAGGTGGGGAGAAAGTCAGAGAGAGAGAGACAGACAGAGACGCAGAGAGACGCAGAGAGATCAAGAATGAGAGGCTGTTTGAATGTTTGTATTTGGAAATATATTTTTTAAAACCTGTTACATACAGTGAAAATGAACAAGCTGTGCTACATGCATTGATGTGATTAAACCTTAAATGATAAATATGTTTTGTTCCCTTTGAGGCTCAGAAAAAACTGCAAAAGAGCTGAAACCAGGTCAGAACCAGTGGATGGAGCTATGCAGTACGAGACATCTGAACATGACATGGGCTCTGCGCTCAGGAGCACACTGTCCAAGATCTGCGTGACATGGGGCCTATCAACTTTTCATTATGCATCATGAGGAGCTCCTGAGGCCCCACCCCTCCCTGAGGGATGACTGGCAGATAATGTTAGGGACATGTTACACTGAAAAGTAGTCCATGTCCTACTGCAGAAAGACCATAACAGGTAAGGAACAGGGTCAAGAGAAAAGCAGGATATTTAAGAACTAAAAATCATTATTATATACAAGAATGGAGAAGCAAAGAATAAAACAAATGATATGAATAAATGGAGTTCTCATTCATGGAATTTGAGAAGGCACACACTGGAGAATAGTGTAGGTACACATATGTGAATGTCAAGCTAAATGTGAGAAGCAGGCTATGAGGATTCAGTGCTTGGGTTACAACCCAGGCTAAGGAGGCATGCTTGCAAAGGCCATGTGAGGCTTCCGGGATTACAGTGTGTTCTTAATGTGGGTTTATAAGTATTCAGTTTATGAACATTGTAATCTTTAATATTTATATTTTAATGATAACAACTGTTTTGTGTTTACAAGTTTTTCACAGTACTGGAGAATAATGGCAACAATAATATCGTATAAATGGGGATTTTGCATTTTTAATTTTTGGAAAATTGTCTTTGGTTATATAATGTAATATGCCTGAACAGTTGATTCATTAGTATGAATTTTCTTTTCACAAAAGAGCTATTAGGTAGCATTCAGTATACATACTTACAAAATATCTCTTGTGGCAATGAATATTGAGAGTTAGGTTTTTGACAGGGATCTAATATTTACCATCTTCTGCCAGGTAAATTATATAAGAATTCACACTGATTAAAGAAATTAGCTTGCATACAATATACAATTTTAGTATCTAATTGTAGGTCAGGATCTAATTATTTTTATTTAGATTTTTCGCAAATGGATAAACTTTTTATTCAAATAGCAACCTGACCAATTGGCATTAGTGAAGTTTTTCTTTATGCGTCTTTGCTCTTTGTCTCTATACATATATTGAGTGTGGTAGAAAAATCTGTGTGCTACAAGATTACAGAGCTCTACATGAGAGAGAAAGCTAGCACTCCATCCCAATATCTGAGATCTTAGTTATAGGACTGAAAGAAGTCTTGACTTCCTGATCTGGCATTCGAACATGTCTAGGGGTTGGTCTGGCCTGGGTGTGCACCTCAAAGTATCTCAAATCCACCTCTGCATCCATACTGTGGTCTTGGAGGAAGTGATGGTATGATTTCAATGTCCCTGGGATTTCTTAAGTCCTTCTGATTGGAAGAAGGGGATATATTTTATTTCAGTAGTCTGATTAGATTGGTAAAAGTCATTGATTTATTAATTTTTCTTCATCACTTGCCTTCAAAACTATACAAAATCAGAAAAAAAATCATACACATTGTTCCACAGAGGTCACACTTTAGTGGAATGCACAGGAACGTGTATATATAATTCACTATATTAAATGCCTTTTGACCTAAGCATGGCCCTCTCAGGAAGGTGTTAGCTAAGGAATAGAGATAACAATTCTTAAGTGAGGTCAAAAGGGTGGATCACACTACTTGTAAATGTGTATGTGTGTGTGTGTGTGTTTGAGTGTGTGCGTGAATCCTAAAACCTACAATCAGAGAGACATGAAAAATCCAATAATATAGGTCAGTAAACAGATTTTGATTAAGTAGGTTTTTCATTTTGGAGTTAAGCTATGGTGACAGGTAGGTGGAGACGGGAGTGAGTTATCCATGAAAGGCCAATATCAGAGTAACTGAATAAACCTGTGCTACAAGTACATTACAGGGCTCAGCCTGGGGGGACCTAAGTGCTGCCTTTTGGTCTGACTCACCCTGAATCCACGTATGTCTGCCTGAACATGCTGTTGCTCATAAATTGTACATGATTTCAGGAGCTGTTCTGTCTTTGTTCTGAGACTTCAGTCAAAATTAAGTATTCATAAGTATGCCCTTCCTGGATGAGAGGATCCTTGAAGATGTTCTTCATCTTCCTACCAAGTATTGAATTTATTCTTCCACTAATGTGTAGTATGCCTGTAACATGTCATTAAAATCAGCCATGGGAAAGTCAGCAAACACAAACAAGAATTTTTACCTTGTCCTCATAACTTGATAATTAGTTTGATCTTCAATTTCTGTAAGAGTTGATCTTATATGACTTTTTAAAAATCTTTTTTGTTACATATTTTCTTTATTTACATTTCAAATGTTATCCCCTTTCCTAGTTATCCTTCTGAAAATCCCCTACTCCCAATCCCTGCTCACCAACAAACCCACTCCCACTTCCTGGTCCTGGCTCTCCCCTATACTGGGGTACAGAACTTTCACAGCAAGGGCCTTTCCTACCATTGATGATCGGCTAGGCCATCCTCTGCTACATATGCAGCTAGAGCTACCAGTGCTACCATGTGTTTTCTTTGGTGGTTTAGTGCCAGGGATTTCTGGGGGTGTGGGGTACTGGTTAATCATATTGGTGCTCCTGTTATGGGGCTGCAAACCCCTTCAGCTCTACGAGTACTTTCTCTAGCTCCTTCATTGGGGACCCCTTGCTCCATCCAGTGGATGATTTTGAGCATCCACTACTGTATTTGTCAGGCACTGGCAGAGCCTCTCAGGAGACAGCTATATCAGGCTCTGTCAGCAAGCTCTTGTTGGCATTCACAATAATATCTGGATTTGGTGGTTGTTAAAGAGATGGTTCCCCAGGGGAGGAAGTCTCTGGATGGTCGTTCCTTCAGTCTCTGCTCTGAACTTTGTCTCTGTAACTCCTTCCAGGATGTGGAGGATGTGTAGGATGTGGAGAAAGAGGAACACTCCTCTATTGCTGGTGGGATCGCAAGCTGGTACAAACCACTCTGGAAATCATTTTGGAGGTTCCTCAGAAAATTGGACACAGTACTACCAGAAGATCTAGCAATAGCACTCCTGGGCATATACCCAGAAGATGTTTCAACTTGTAATAAGGACACATGCTCCACTATGTTTATAGCAGTCTTATTTATAATAGCCAGAAGCTGGAAAGAACCCAGATGTCCCTCAACAGAGGAATGGATACAGAAAATGTGGTACATTTACACAATGGAGTACTACTCAGCTATCAAAAACAATGAATTTATAAAATTCTTAGACAAATGGATGGATCTAGAGGATATAATCTTATGTGAGGTAACCCAATCACAAAAGAACACACATGATATGCACTCACTGATAAGAAGATATTAGCCTAGAAGCTCAGAGTACCCAAGATACAATTTACAAAACACATGAAACTCAAGAAGAAGGAAGATCAAAGTGTGGATACTTTGATTCTTTTTAGAAGGGAGAACAAAATATAGGACTTTTAAATACACAATCATTTTAGATTTAAGTCTCCAACATTAAGAATAATAATTTCTTATTAATTATTAATTAACTATTACTAAGGAAGAGTTGATATATTAATTAAGATAGGTATTAATTTTTAATTAATTATTTTGGAGACACTCCACATTAAGCATGAGATGCCTGGGACCTCTGATGACAAGGGAAAAAAACCTGCCTGGGGTACCGTGTTTCAGAGCATGAGGCAATGGCCTCTTTTGGGCCCCAGTATGAGTACTGAGAGGCCCCAAGGCCTGCTTCTTTGGCACAAGGAACTTGTGATGTCATTTCAGCAATTATTCTTAGTACTTACTATTTTCTTTGTCTATTTACTATTTCTTTTCTTTCTTCTTCCTTGGTTAAACCAGTATTTAGTGACCTGGCAAGATTTAGTAGGAGCCTGTTTGTTATCCAGAAATTAAATGTTGTCAATAATATTAAAGTGAAAGCCATTCATGAATTCAAGAGAAATTTATGTTATGGTCACTCGCTCTAGGTAGAAATGAACGTAACCTAGAGCCACAGGCAGAGATGAGTAATTCTTCAGCTGTTCCCCCATCTTAGTCTCCATTCTATATAATAAAAATAGAATATTTTTGTTCTATAATCAAAGATGGAATCATATATAGATATTTCTTAGAAAGTCAGCAATGGGTTACTTGGGTTTAGGGATGATGGTGGCAGCCCCCTCAGAATTCTCTGTACCGGTTAGGTGAGAATATTTTTGTAGACATGCAGATGGGGTCCAAAAATTATAAAGACTGCAGGGTCAGCAGTATGACCTCATGTTTGCCCTTTTATGAAATTGTCGTGTCTCACGTATGTCTGAAAGTCACATACTGACTTTGAAACAGCAATACTGCAGCCCCCGACCTCACTGAAGACTGGTAGTTGGGAGATACAAAAAATTGTACTTGCTGTAAAATTCTTATGTCTGAGATTGTATAGTTTCCTTTTTTCTGTTCTAAATCTGTACTACTCGGTGTCACAAGAAAATGTTGGCACAGGAAAATATAGAAGCATTTACCCACCCCTTATGAATTTTGTAACCCAAGATCCTTGTCTGATTTCAATAAAAGACTGAGGCTGAGTCAAGTCTAGGTAAGCACACTGACTCCTGAGTTGAAGGGCTCACATGCCAGTACACCAGCCTGTCAGCATTGTATTTCAATTGTGTTTTCTTATTTGCCTAACTGGTATCCTTTGAGGAACCCTGACTCTTGTTGAGGCTGGATCCCGGCGTAATTAGATCATGGCATTATTTTAAAATATATTTGGTACAAATTTTTGATATCTCCCTGCTGGTCTTCTATAGAGCCAGAACAATCAGGTTCTGATTTTAAAGAAATTCCCGAGAGGGTGCCATCAATTATGCATCAGGGATGTGAATGTTTGCTGACAGTCAACAAATGACAGTTGACAAATTAATGGCTCATGTGTGAGACCTGGTTTTGTAATAGCTCCCATTTCTCACTGTGGGGCCTCCGTACCAGAAACATCCCCTGGAAATTCATTTGTTGCTTCTCTGCCTTACTGATGGTAGAAGCCTCTAAGTGGCCTTAATATCAAATTTAAGGTGCTAGATTTTATGGCAAGATCAATTTCCACAGTGTTTTTACTGCAGGATACATTTTTTTAAAGTATGCATTAAATTTTGAGTCTGTCTAAAGGATGGTTGCTAACAGGTTGTTTTGGGAGAAAACATGCAGTATGCTTGTGTGAATCTGGCAGTGCTTTGCAATACTAGATTATTACAGATGGCATGGGCAGAGCAGTCCTGTGATGTGACATGGGCAAATTTATCATCAGAACGAGGTGGTTTCTTAGACTGTTGGCATTACTGTCCCTACCTTCTGTTAAAAAAAAATGAGTACCCCAGTTCATTTATCATTTAACAAGACACTCACCTGTGCAATACCCTCGGAAGCTCTGCTGAAATTTGATCATCCTCCCTTCCTTTACTGTAAGTCTGCTATTGCTGTGGACAACTTAGCATGTGCTCTATGTCACATGCACATGTTAGGGAAAGGGTAGGCACATGTAAGACAAAATAAGCCTGTGTAGATGTTTCTCTCTGAAAATTGATGAGTCTGAAAATAGTGATGTCCTATCTCTCTTAATTCCATACAGTTTGCATTGGAAATGACTGGCCTTAGAAAATACACTGAAATTAATGGAGATTAATGACTGGCTACTTGGCTTAAACCTCAGCTCTGCTTTTGGCTCCTTGGACAAAGCTGCAGGTTACTCAGGCTCTCCCTGCACACAAGCTTCCATATTTAAGATTTAAAGGAAGAACTTAAGTCTTCACATGAGCAGCACCTAGACAAGCACCTGCTCTGTATTTAGTGCCTTCATGTTACAGCCTGGAAGCAATCAGTTCTGCCCCTGAATTCTGACCTAAATTCTGGCTCTGATGCTTAAAGATGATATATACTTTCATTGTTGCCATAAGGTTAAATCCTTTATGTTCCTATTTGTTCCATTTTAGAATGGTAAAACCACCAATAAAACAAAGTTGTTATGAAACTAAATGCTGAAGGTGCAAAATTTGTATACGACATAGGCTGCAGTAAATAAGGAGTTAGATTAGTTTTCTTTAATACAGAAATGACATTAAGAGTCTCATGTTGTTTGTTATTTCAGCGTTAGAAACCACATCTACCCCTTAGTTGTTTTGCCTCCTAATTTCCTAAAATTTCACTGAATCATTAGTTAGTGCCGATCCTAAAACACTGCAGATGTTTAGGTAGATACTTTCTAATTGGTGTCTTAATGACATTTCCCACAATCTAAAAGGTATGTCCAAAAATATCAGATACTGTCATAGAGGTTGGAATTTCGCTCTCACATCTTCTACTCAGCTGAGTAGACCCATGAGATTTGCTTGTAGTTTAGGAGTCTTATCAGCTGACCTAGCTTTTGCCTGTTGCATGTTCATACTTTGAATAACATGTTAGCACCGTAGACAGACCTATCTGCCTGTTTCCAGACATGCAACCTTCATATTTGTCATAAACTTTAGTCCTAAAACTCCTTAATGGTGGAAAAGGAGTTCTGCTTCCTACTTTTATTGTGGTTGTGAGATGATGTATATAAGTTTTCGGTGTATAATAGGTAATGCGTCTGACTGTGGATTTTCACTCCTCATCGACTCCCCCTTTGAAATTCATCTTATATAAAATATGTGTTTAGTAAATGATAAACTGTTTATAAATATATGAAGAATGATAAAATTTTGGCTTACAGAAGAGTCTTGGGGTTTGCTTTCTCTCTTCCCCCAGACCCAATCTCCCAATCTTATCTCTTGGTGCAAGGAAAACCAGCTGCATCCTTCCTTCACTTCTGTTCACATTGCCCAGAAATCCCACAAGTCTTTTCCTCTTAACCTCCCTTTCCCAACTTCTTTCTTTGTCTCAGACCCAACTCCCCCAGGCACCCCCTGCTAACCTAAGAGCCTTTACTCGCAGTGAATTAAGCAGGCTAAAGTTAGACCTAAACCTCTTCCACTGCTGCTGCGGACCAATTCCCCCAAGTCTGCTACCAATATGGAGCCCAATATGGAGTGTATGAACTCTTTGGTGTAAGAAGGTATTATGCAGGTTACCAAAAGAGAAATGTGGATGCCAACACTTCTATACACCTTTTGAATTATAATCTCTCTTTGCTACACCATACAATAAGGCAATGTTGGCACAGAACTTGTGGGAATAACCAACCGGTGTCTAAATTTCCACTTCAAGAGAAGGAACCCACACCTGACATTGCTTGAGTAACCAAGAACCAGAGGCTAAACAGCTCAGAGACAGGATAAAACTAGATGCTACTGGTCTAAAAAAAATCAATAAAATGAATCCTAATGATATTCTGCTATACTCATAGATTGGTACCTTATCCAGTTATCACCAAAGAGGCTTCCTCTAGCAGCAGATGGGAAAAGATGCAGAGGAAAGAAAAGAACTGGATAAAAAAAGGAAAAGAAAAGAAAGCAAAAAATGGATTAATTTTAAGTTGGGAGATATTTGATGAGAACTGTTTACATCCATGGTTGTAGGAGATGGGGGACTTTTTAAACAGAAGGACCCCAAGTAATTGCAGTATTTCAAACATAGGTCAGTAGAAACATTTTTTTAAAGTTTTGGAGATAAAAGATAAAATTATGTTATGACAGCCTGTTGAAATCCTAGGACTGAAAACAAACGAGAGGGATACAGCTCAGTGACATGTATTATTTTGTAAATGAATTTCAATGGAGGTAGTATTTCAGAAAGGGAAAATATAGTGATTTATTTTAGAGTGATACTTGCTGCATAATAGTTTATGAAAACTAACAGAGGCTGCCATTTACATCTGAAGAATGTATTTTAATGTAAAAGAATGCAATAAGAAAGATCTAGGTGTGAGGAAAAATACATTTTGTAATCGTATTTGGAGTGCTATATGTGTGACTCTGGTCTACTGCAGATAGTATGCTTAAAGGTTTTCCATGTCCATTTGTAATGCAAACAGAATAGACTCCTTTAGTAAATAGCAGAAATGAAATGCGGTGTCTTTTCCTTTTTAAAATAGAAATGACTACATGTTTTTGCTATCAAACAAGTCCCCAAAAAGCTGGGTCAAAATATGTTTTTCTCTCTATTGCCTTCCTCCTTCTTTACACAGCACTATGGTCAGGTCTACAGAACTTGTTTTGTAGGGGTACAGCCTTAGAAAAAGTGAGTGTTTATGTGTACATGTGTAATGCTTATTCATGCTTATGTACATTGATGTTGAGGTCTCACAGAGGCCAGAGGAGGTCATCAGATTCTCTAGAGCTAGAGCTACAAAGGATTGTGAGATGCCCAATGTATGTGCTGATAATTGAAAATCTTTTCCTCTGAAAAAACATTGTGAGCTCATAATCTGTCCAGTCTGGAAAAGGATATCGTCAGATGATTTCAAAATTCCTTCAAAGAAGGAATAATAGTGTCCCTTTCAGGGTATGAATATCTGGAAAGAAACAGAGACTGTGTGTGTGTGTGTGTGTGTGTGTGTGTGTGTTTGTGTGTGTGTGTGTGTGTGTGTTTACATGCTTCTGCAAGCATGTGCCCACATGTGTACCTTCTAGAAAGCCATCAGAACTTGAAGGGGGAACATGTGCAAACCAGAGACATTTGGCCTACCTCTCTGATATGTCTTTGCATGAAGGACTCAAATAATTCCATGTATTATGCTCCTAGTGAACAGGCTCTAATTTTTAGACAAGCTTGGAATATAGCTTTTTAAGGGCATGGTTATATGAGTTACATAATGACTTGGAGATCCTTGTGATAACTTTCTCTAACATTCTATTAGCAGAAGTATTTGAACTGTTGCAAAATAGTATCCTCAGGACATGATTAAACCACTGCACTCACAGTAACTGATCACCCAATAGGACTTGTACAAGATCAATACCGCCATCATTCTTGCATGGATGGAGAGAACATGAGTCCCTGGACGTATGAATGTATGCCCCTGTATGTATGAAGTCCCTGTATGTATGTATGAATGATAACACACACACACACACACACACACACACACACACACGTATTTTGTCAACATTTGGACATAGTACTTGAGAGAAGTATGTGTATGGGTAAATATAATCTAGTCTTCAGCCCATCATCTTGAGAGGGATACCATGTTGAGTAGAGCAGCTCAGACCTCAGTGCTGCACACATGGCAGAGACCTAGACAGAGAGCTGAGAGCAGGCTGCCCAGGCAGGTACAGTCTTTGAAGGCCTGCCCTAGTGATCTATTTCCTTTAAGCTACCAACCATTTAAAGGCTCCACAGCCTTCAAAAGAGTGCCACATGTTTGGCGTCCATCATAAAACAAGATAACCCTGTGGGTGAATATTTCAAGTTTAAGCACTAGCTGGATACAGTTTTTAACCTTACCAAGAACAAGACCAAAATATGAACATATTTGTGACATGCAGAGCCTGTGAGCACATCTATGGAAGCAATTCAAACCAAAAAAAAACTTCACTTATTTTTAATTCTGAGGTCACTGTATGAACAAACAATGCTGTCTCAAATACACTAATTTTGTAATACTGTCTCAAATACACTAATTTTGTTAATGTAATATTATATTGATAGTAGTACTATAAGATAGAGAATTTAATTTTCAAAACTAATGATTAAGTTCCTAAACTCCAGTCTACAGCCCAATATTCTCATCCTTGTCCTCCTCTCCTTGTCCACAGAAGATTCCTCAAATGATCATAACAGGGCCTGGAAAAGACTTTCATGTTATATTCATTTGACATAATATTTTCCAGTAGGTAGCAGTAGCTAGAAGCCATTGTAAAGAGGAACAAAGAGAGAAAACTCATTTTATTCTCACTGTGTTATAAGAGATGTTCATCGCCATCATAATTTTCAGGGAGAGGTTTGGATGCAATCCTGAGTGTCGTTGCCAATAGAAATATCCTCATTTATTAAAAACTGACTTGAAATCTAACACATTAGTAAGATGGCTCATTCAGATTTCAAGGTGCAGGGTAAGAGTTCCATTTAAAGAATGCATTTTTTTATTATCTGTGAAAGTAATTCATATATTTGGGCTTAAATACCACTAACTTTCTCTGAACTCAGAATCACTGAACTCAGAACCACAGCAATATGCTGCCCAGCCCATAGCTCTGTGACGCATTCCATTTACCTTACATGGCTTGGCTAGTTTAAATATTAGTTACATTTCAACAAACAAAATCCCACAATGCATTCTGGTAAATTAGTCTCTAATAAGAAGAGACTAAAGCATGAAACCCCAACAAGAATGCCTAATGGAATACAAATATCCAATCTAGAGGCTCTAATAAAAGTCTCTTCTTTTTGGGTGAAGGCTTTTGGCTATTAACACAGAAACCATCATACGTGGCTGCCCTCAAAATGCATTATAGATCAGACTCATAATCTTCCCTTCTACAAATGGCACAAGAATTGATTTCAATTATCATTTAATACTGATTTCCCTCTCCTGTCAAAAAGTTCTCTGTGCACATGAGACTGGAGGTTGGCGACTTGAGCTCATTTATGGAACTTTTAAGGACTATTGATTTATCAGTGGAATCTCTAGTTCTCTCACAGCAACTGGAAGGATACCTCAGGGGCTGAATTGGATGACAGGATGGGCCGGAATGCCGATAGGCTTAGTACAGACAGATGAAAAGAGAAGCTCTCAAAATCTGTCAGAATGCATGTTGTAAATTAGGTTAACATGATTGATTATCCTAAGCCAAAATTTCTCCTGGAGCATCGGCCTGAATCTTAGGTACCTCCTCTTCCTGCTGGCTTTTGTGCTTCGGTATGTGTCTTTGATGTCTGCACAATTAACCTTTGGAGAAAATACGAAGTGGTTTCAAAATAAAATTGCCATATGTGTTTGGAAAGCATGAGATGTGCATACCTAAGGAGACTATTTTTTTGTTTTGTTTTGTTTGGTTTTAACTTCCCCAGCATATGTGTTACAAGTATTCATATAAGCACATATAGATGACAAGTATTTATCTTTTGTAAAATTTTATGCTATTACTGGCATTTAAAGAACACAACATCCTTTATCTTCAGTTTAATTGTTTCAAAATTATCATGAAAAGGATTATTTTCCATAAGCAGTGGCTTTTGAACAGTGCTGACATCATTCTGAGTAATCGCAGATGCACCTGGTAGGTACAAGCAGTGTTTTCTTTAAACAACCTGTCCCTGTCCTGTGTCTACACATAGGTTTTTCTATAAAGGTTGCATGGATTAATCACTATAGGAACAGATTCAGCCTTTGTGTGGCTTTAAAAGACATAGGTTTCCATTCTGTAAGAAAAAAATATATATTGATCTTGTATCCCGGGTATCTCAGAGACCAATCCGCTTAGAAGAGCATGTGGGCCTCAGAAGCAAAAGACCTTCTTGGACAGGGTGCCTTCATGTCTTCATCTTCAGCCAGGAAACAGAACTGAGACCCAGACCACTGGACAGCTTCCCCTCTAGAGAAGAGTTCGCCTGCAGGGAGGGTTCTGACTCTGGGACTCAAACAAGATCTCCATCTTGTATCCCTGGGCTCTCAGAAACCAGTCCGTGCAGGAGAGAGGTTTGTGGGCCACAGAAGCAACAGAGCTTCTTGGACAGGGTGCCTTCTGGCCTCCATCTTCAGACAGGAGGCAGAGATGAGCTCCAGACCTCTGCACACCTTCCCTGCCAGAGGAGAGCTTGCCTGCAGACAGTGCTCTGACCACTGGGACTCAGGAGACAGTTTGAATCCCATGAGTGCTGACAGAGGCTAACAGAATCAGAATAGGAACAAGCTTCAGCCAGAGACAGCTAGAACATGTAACACCAGAGATTACCAGAAGGCAAAAGGCAAACATAAGAATCTTACTAACAGAAACCAAGATTACTTGGCATCATCAGAACCCAGTACTCCCACCACAGCAAGTCCTGGATACCCCAACACACCCGAAAAGCAAGATTGAGATTTAAAATCATATGTCATGATTCTGGTAGAGGATTTTAAGAAGGGCATTAATAACTCACTTAAAGAAATAAAGAAGAACACTGCTAAATAGGTAAAAGTCATTAAAGAGGAAGCTCTCTCTTTTGAAGCTATGTCATTGCCAGGCAAATACAGAAGTGGATGCTCATAGTCATCTATTGGATGGAACACAGGGCTCCCAATTAAGGAGCTAGAGAAAGTACCCAGGAGCTAAAGGGGTCTGCAACCCTATAGGAGGAACAACAATATGAACTAACCAGTATCCCCATCCCCAGAGATTGTGTCTTTAGTTGCATATGTAGCAGAGAATGGCCTAGTCAGCTATCAATGGGATGAGAGGCCATTTGTATAGGAAGACTATATGCCCTAGTACAGGGGAAATCCAGGGCCACGAAGCAGGAATGGGTGGGTAGGGGAGTAGGGCAGGGGGACAGTATAGAGGACTTTTAGTATAGCATTTGAATTGAATATGAAGAAAATATCTAATAAAAATACAAAAAAAGAAAAGAATCTTAGAGTTCTAGATATAAAATCAACCTGAGAGTGTTTTGTTTGAAAAATCACAACCAGCAACATTTTAAGATTAAGATCCAGAAACATCGATGATGTGGAGAAAGAGGAACTCTCATCCATTGCTGGTAGAATTGCAAGCTGGTACAACCACTCTGCAAATCAGTTTGGTGGTTCCTCAAAAAATTAGACATAGTCTGCCAGAAGATCCAGCAGCACTACTCCTGGGCATATACTGAGAAGTTGCTCCAACTTGTAATAAGGACACATGTTCCACTATGTTCATAGCAGCCTTATTTATAATAGCCAGAAACTAGAAAGAACCCAGGTGTCCCTCAACAGAGGAATGGATACAGGGAATGTGGTACATTTACACAATGCAGTACTTTGCAGCTATTAAAAACAATGAATTTATGAAATTCTTAGACAAATGGATGGATCTGGAGGATAGCATCCTGAGGTAACCCAATCACAAAAGAACACACATGATATGCACTCACTGATAAGTGAATATTAGCCCAAAGCTCAGAATACCCAAGATATAATTTGCAAAACATATGAAACTCAAGAAGAAGGAAGACCAAAGTGTGAATACTTTGGTCCTTCTTAGAAGGGGGAACATAATATCCAAGGAAGGAGTTACAGAGACAAAGTTCAGAGCAGAGACTGAAGGAATGACCATCCAGAGACTTCCCCACCTGGAGATCCATCCCATATACAACCACCAAACCCAGACACTATTGGGGATGCCAACAAAGAGCTTTCTGTCAGGAGACTGATATACTGTCTCTTGAGAAACTCGGCCAGTGTGTGGCAAATACAGAAGTGGTTGTTCACAGTCATCCACTGGACAGAGCACAGGGTCCTCACTGAAGGAGCTAGAGAAAGTACCCAGGGAGCTGAAGGGGTTTGCAGCCCCATAGGAGGAACAACAACATGAGCTAACTAGTACTCCCAGAGCTCCCTGGGACTAAACCACCAATCAAAGAAAACACATGGTGGCACTGGTGTCTCTAGCTGCATTGGTAGCAGAGGATGGCCTAGTCTGTCATCAATGGGAGCAGAGGCTCTTGGTCCTGTGAAGGTTCTATGCCCCAGTAGAGGGGAATGCCAGGGCCAGGAAAGGGAGTGAGTAGGTTGGGTACCAGGGGGAGGGGGTAGGTGATAGGGGATTTTTTTTGGGGGGGGAATCTAGGAAAGGGGATAACATTTGAAATGTAAGTAAAGAAATTATCTAATAAAATAATCGAGAAACATTATAAAACCACAAAGCAATATCTTAGTTCACTCTCTTAAAATCTTTCTCTTCATTCCCACTCATGTATGTGAGCATGTGTGTATGTGTGTGTGGGTGTGTGTCTGAGAAAGAGAGAGAGAGGGAGAGGGGGAGAGAGAGAGAGAGAGAGAGAGAGAGAGAGAGAGAGAGAGAGAGAGAGAGAGAGAGAGAGAGAGAGGAGAGCAGAGCTAGATGAGTCCTTGTCTTATACCTTGTTTGAGGCACAGGCTGTCAGCTAGCTGCTCTCATGTCTTCCAGGGATTCTCTGGTGTGTGATTCCTTTTCTGCCATGAAGCACTGGGATTGGAGATATTTGCACTTTGTGCTCAGCTTTATGACTTTGTGTGGGCTCTGGAGATCCACACTCAGGCTCACACACTTGAGCAGTGAATGCTTGACCACTGAGTATCACCCTACACCCTTCTGCTTTTGTTCAAAGCATAGTCTCTGATCAGTTTATAATATAAATGCTATTATATATATATATTAAAAATCTATACAGGAGAGAAAATCCAGGACGATGTCTGAATAATAGTTGCTATTATTGGTATCTTATTACTGATCTTTTTATGTGGGTGTTTTGCTGGCTCAGTGACAGGTTCCGTGCACCTCTCTTCTTTCAGAGCTGTAATGAATCATATGAAGAGTTTCCAGAGGAGAGTTTCTGACCAATCGACTTCAAACCTTTATAAACATCTGCTTCCTGGGCCAGCATTGCCATTCAGTCAAAGAGCAGACAGATCTCTGCACGTGAATATGGTGTCAGGTCACCAGGTGTAGTGCTAGAGCATTTCTCAGGTTTCTACATCAGAACAGGAATGATACTCAGCTCCCACCATTGAAGTATTTCAGGAAGCCCAAGAGTCACGCCCTGATTCTCTGCACACACAAAGCACAAGATTTGTCAGAACTGCTTCATTTCCTCGCTGCTCCACTTCTCTCACACCTCTGCTGTCTTCCTGACCATGGTTGTCATCTTTAGCTTTCTTTTGATATGTTAACTATATCCCATCCTAACCTCACAGCCCAGGTCATGTCTCAGCAAGGCTTCCCAAATCTTTGCACTTGTTTCTCTTTACTTTCTTTCATTTTTTATAAAAGTTATTATATTTAGAATTTTTCATTCTATTTAAATCAAAATGCAAAGACACAAAATAATGAAAAGTATAGATATTCATCTGAGAAGGGTACAGACAAAATTGAGTTTGGTGAATAAGTAACTAGAAACTTTGAGAAATATGCTTTTCGGATATTAATGCCTATTATTTAAATCATCCATGTCTTAGTCGGGGTTTCTATTCCTGCACAAATATCATGACCAAGATGCAAGTTGGGGAGGGAAGGGTTTATTAGGCTTAAACTTCCATACTGCTGTTCATCACCAAGGAAGTCAGGACTGGAACTCAAGCAGGTCAGGAAGCTGATGCAGAGGCCATGGAGGGATGTTCCTTACTGGCTTGCCTCCCGTGGCTTGCTAGGCCTGCTCTCTTATAGAACCCAAGTCTACCAGCCCAGAGATGGCACCACACACAAGGGGCCTTTCCCCCTTGATCACTAATTGAGAAAATGCCTTACAGTTGGGTCTCATGGAGGCATTGTTGAGAAACTGAAGCTCCTTCTTCTGTGATAACTCCAGCTGTGTCAAGTTGACACAAAACTAACCAGTACAATGCACATAGCTGAGAATCCAATGGTGGCAAACTCTAGCTCCAACTTGTGAATTCTAAGTTTTTGTTGGCTTTGTTCTCTTTTCTATTCTTCCAAAACTTTTTTTAGAAATCATAACCTCCTCACAAACACTAGTTCATCTTTTCTGAAACCTGCAGGTAGATCTCTCTCTCTCTCTCTCTCATTCTTTTTAAAAATGTCTTCCTTCCTTCCTTCCTTCCTTCCTTCCTTCCTTCCTTCCTTCCTTCCTTCCTTCCTTCCTTCCTTCCTCCCTCCCTCCTTCTCTCTCTCTCTCTCTCTCTCTCTTTCTTTCTTTCTTTCTTTCTTTCTTTCTTTCTTTCTTTCTTTCTATCACAGGTAGGAAGTTACAAAACCTGCCTCTGTTTCCATTCTCCTGTCCCATTTCCACTGCATTGTCTAATGGGCTGTCTAAATAACTTGTTTTCTTGGATTCTCTTTGTCTTGTAGAGACAGATGCCATGGAGATCTTTTTTCTGGTCTTCCTTCACCTTCCCTATTCATGGTGATTCTCTTCCCTCTGCTTCTCAAAGGTTTGCCCACTATCCCCACCTTAGAAACAATGTCAAACACTCAGCTATGAATGGCAATGCCTTTTACTTGAACAAGGGCAGTGTTAATTAAACAGGCATTTCATGCTATTCTGTATTCTTATTACTTTAATATTAACAAAGTTTGCATATATGCTTTAAAACATATATATTTATAATATTTCTAAAAATATAATACATAGGTTAATGCCATTGTTGCTATTGAGCAGTTTACCTTTAATTAAAGACAAATTTAAGAAATATTTTCTGCCTTTGGAAAGTCTTGCAACTGGGTAAGAATAAGGTATAACAACTTCTAATAATTGAGGGAGTAAGAAGAGAGTAAGAAGAGAACCCTACATAGCAAACCCATAGAGGATGGCTGATATTGGAGCAACATGGTCTCTCCCAGAATGCTACAATTTTCTGACAGTCTTTCCAAACACTCTGGGTGGCATATTTTTAGCACCTGTTTTCTGGGAGTTTCCAGCTAGTTCTCTAGAGTTGGAGGAATTCATGAAGGGAAAGGGAAGATGTGCTAAATATTGACTGGGACATTCAGTCACGCCTGGCTGAAGATGAAGTGCAGGCAGTCTGTGTATGTGTATATTCTCTCTGAGCTTATACTAGGTAGGATTATGTTGTGCTCTTTACTGAGAAAAAGACGAGTGTTGCAATCATAGCAGAGCCTCTGGAGACTGAAAATAACCAACTCTAAGCGTCTCTTTCCTTCTCCCGTAATATAGTGAAATTAATAACTCATTTGTGGTATCTGCATCAGCCTGTGTGACTTAATATACTGTGATTGGAGCCAGTTGTATGTTCAGAAGTTTCATTTCACTTCTTCCAATGAATTAGCCTCTGGTAGATCAGATGACATTACTATTCTATTCTATATGAGTTTTTGCTAAAACACAATTTTTAATTTTCCTAATTTATCTCAGTTAGAATGATGGATCTGTAAATCCTGGATGTATTCCACTCTGAGAAGTTTAACAAAAAAGAAGCTTAAAAATATTTAAAGTCAAGATATGTAAGAAACCCCAAATATATATATATATATATATATATATATATATATATATATATGTGTGTGTGTGTGTGTGTGTATATGTGTATATATATATATATATATATATATATATACACGTATATTAGATTCAGCCATCACTAATGATATTCCTGAAACAGCAGTGTCAATTACTGTTAGTGCTTTCTTGTTAGGGAAGCTGCTTGCAGTGGATTTGATTACCTTCTTGCATTCTGTGTGGCTAGAAACCTGATCCTGAGCCTCAGCAGGAGAAGGTATGTAAGGAGGGACTTGGCTCACACTGTGATTTATAATAAAGGGAACCTTTTTTTCTGAGAAATTTTATCTGAGAGTTCAGGACGCCTTTGAGCGTTTCACCATCAACTCAGCATGGTGCTATTATTTTGTTATTGAGACACTTAAACTTTTATTTTTTTTACCTCTTATGGAGGAATCAATAGTTTTAAAGTACAGCCCAGAGCAGCATCCCTGCATATAATCCCATCCTGTTTGGCACTACACAGATTGCCACTAGAGGCTTAGCAGACTCACTTGAAACTTATATGAGCCCACTCAATTAGCTTTTAAAAACAAATAATTAAAATATGGTCAGTGATACGTTTTCACATAATTTAAGAGATAAAAACAAACAACAACGACAACAAACACCCCCCAAAAAAAACCCCAAAAAACTGCCTATGCTCTTAGATTTTCCTGTTATCCATGTTGTGCTATTGTAGAAATCGTGGGATGCTTCCCCTCTAAAACCTAGTGTTTCTCCATAGAAAACCAAGGTTGAATTGGGGCAAAGATTCCTGCCAGTTTCTAGCTCCTTGGTACAAGTATTCCCAAGATCTAATGTCCTGTGGTCATTTAGATTTGTGAACTTCCACACAGAACATTCCCACAATGCCAAATTTATATTTTAGTAACGTAAGGTCAAATGGTTATTGGCTATTGGAAATCAATCATGCCTTGTTAATTCACAAAAAGATAAACATCTATAGATCCAACTATATGTCCATAGTTGAAAGGTATTAAGAAAAACAGAATGTCATTTTATGTGGCAGTTCACTTTTATTCAAAACCTACAGTCCTATAATTATTCAATACATTACAACACTTACAGATGCCTATAAGTGTTGTCCGAGTGGACATCTATCTATGCAGTAAGGCCATGACTCCTGAGGGCTGAACTCCTTCAGTCAGCAGGATCTGAGACTGAACTGAGATCTGAGCCTCTCCATTCCCACCCAGGTTCTCTGCCCCTCCCACCCTGGATCACCGCCCTGCCCACCCTCCTCATTCTAATGAATAACTGCTACATTCATGATACCAGTTGTGTCTGTTTGTAAATGACAACCCAGCTGGGCTTGTTAAATGGTGATATTCTCTTATAGAAGGAAGGGGAACAAGAGTCCTTCGAAGCTCACCTGAATATCTAGTAACCCTGGAAGCCAATTATATGCAATTCTGCCAGAATTACCTGTGGCCTTGAAGGACAGGTTTGATTACACAGCCTGGGAAGGACTTGGAGGAGGGGATTCTACTTATGCAGCTACAAGAAAACCATGATCCAGGCTGGATGAAGACTTCACAGTGTGGCTGCTTTTGGGTTACCCATGCTCCTAACAGTAACTCCTCATCATGGGAGCTATAAGTGAACCCAAAATAGTAATGTGTGCCTCAGGAGGAACTCTAGTGCAATGGAGCTTTTGTTGCCACGGGACTTTTTAAGTTGGTGGAGTGGACACTGCTGAGTTCTGCCTCCTCCCAGTCCCCAGGAGAAAATACTGGATACAGAGTGGGATGGAGGAGGGTACTTAAAAATACATTTCCTGTTTACTCTATACATTTCAGTTCTGGATGCCAATTGCATACCTTCCAAATGGTGAATGAAAAAGGAAGTCATGGCAATGGGAGACTAGCTGCATGTTTCTCACCTTTGTTTATCAGCTTTCCCCGCTCATGTTTACTAGGTTTCAAGTGAATTCTCTGAACGTATAAGAACTCATATCTTGCTTATAATAATTTGTAATTATTTCCAATTTGAAGCTGATGGAACTTTTTAAGGACAGGTACATTTCAGCAGAGTTTCATTCCTCACACACAAGATACTCTTATCACATGCACGCCACTGAGATCCATGAAAGCTTCTTTCGGAGCGTCTGTCTACATGTGTATCAGCGGCCTAACTTCTGAGGTAAATGCCTTTAGTGTTCTGCAAATCACAGAATCGAGTTTACCTCCTGAATTGGCAAATTTAGCCCTTGCTCGCTGCTAATTTCTTTGGGGTACTTACATAGTCTTCATAAGCATCATGAGCTGGAGGTGGGGGTGCTCTGTATCCTGGTACTGCTGCTGTCCCCCGGGCTCGAGGCGTGGGGACACCTCTCGCTATTGGGGGCACTGGAAGAGCTCCACGGGTCACAGTGGTCCCCCGGGGGGTAAGCACACCTCGTCCAGGTGGTGGTGGTGGTGGAACAGCACCACCACGGCCCCTAGAAGAAATAGGTGACATGCAGATGAGGTGACATGCAGAGAAGTAATGAATTTCTCAGCTCACTGCCTTCACACAAATCAGTCTCCTCTTCTGCTAGATATTATATAATACATAAAGTGGTTTGAGTCACATGAAAATATATTTCTTTAAATATTATGACTTAGTTGCAATGAAAAACATGCAATCAATGTGTTTCATGCGATGTGTTTTGATATTTTTTAATATATAATTTGAAAAGGACAAAAAATATGGAAACAGAAAACGAAAGTCTACCTTGTTTGTATTTTAAAGCTAGAAGACAAACCAGCATAATGTCTGAGATGTGCCATGCTGGCTACTGTGAGAAAAAAGTGGGAGGGGGGAGGATTATTTCAATATTTCAATGCTTGGGTTTATTGACAGTAATCTTTAGTGTGGTCTTATTAAAAAAACCCACATCTTAGTAAAATGTGCTATTCTGACCAGAATGATGGCATCCTATAGTTGCAGTAGCTAAAGCTTCCCAATCCTGATTTATCAGCATGCGGCATGCCTTCACTGTGTGAGCTGGAGAAGTCACTGACATATTTTACATGATAACTCAAGGGTTGTGGAATTAGTGCTCAACAATGAGAAGGCTGATTGAATGTTCTGTACCACAGCCTTAACACAAAAGCGATCTGAACAAAAGCATGAGATCAAAGGATGCAGCCATTTTTATAACATCCTAAAACCTTTAGAAAGGATGTTTATCTGTAGTCTTTGGGCAAATACATGGTTATTTCACTGTGTATTATGTATGAAAGTTGGCCTCTTGAAAGCACTGCTATCAGCAGGACCACTAAAGCTTTCAGGAAAATGATGATCTTTGGCGTACGGACAATCACAGTGCTTGCCTGTGCCTTTGCGTGGAGGCACAGGTTACACTTTCGGCTTTGAATAGCCATCAAACTGGCTCTTTCTTCCTGGGAGAAAATTAGCTTTAGGAACGAAGAATAAGAGTGCTGGCAGAGCTTTTTAAAATTCTTAGCTTACCCAGCTAAGAGCAGATAATTTCATATGAGCTAAATATATGAAAGAGTAGCCTAGATCAGAGGACATAAAGGATCCAAAGCTATGGTACCAGCTTTGAGCACAATGGCTGAGAAGACAGGATTTTGTTATCATAATGACATAAAGACATCTGTTAAGTGCAATTCACCCTCCCTGAGCCTGTGAGTTGTCATTTGCATTTGAGATGTTTGAACATGCAATATCCAACTCATGATGTTTTGGGAGGTTGTAGAATCTGTGGCAGGGGGTGGTGAGGGGAATTCTTACTGGAGGAATTAGCTCTCTGTAGATAGGCCTTGCGGTTTGTAGTCCAAACCCCATCCTGTCCATGGCTGAAACAGTTGGAGCTAAGCTGTTCTAGTCACAGGTTCGCTTTCTATGAGCCACTACCCAGTGTGTCTTTCCAAATATTATGGACCAGATTCCCTTCAAAATTTGAACCAAAATAAGCCTTTCTTTCCTCAGTTAGGTTGCTTCATGTCAAGTATGTATTCATAACAATGAGACAGTTCACTCACACAGGTTCCAGAAGCCCGTTTCTCACAAGTAACATACTCCCAGATCTGACAACAGCAGTAATAATTACTGCTGACCTTAGCATTTTAGTATTATCAATTGTCCACATGCTGATCGTAAATTATATGTGATGGCTATATCCTTGAATAACGGTAGGTAAACATTTTAATTACCTAAACTAAAATCATAACTATTCCTAATAGATGCTATCTAGATTTCTGAGTCTGTAATGTTTTACTCTGCAATAGTGTCATGCTCATATTGATTCTAATTTTTCATTGCATTTCTTCTCCAACCGACCTTCAATCCCCGCCATAGCAAACCCTACACAATGTCGGCCTCATTCTCACATATACACTCTGTCCTTTCTTGGCAATATTAACGCCATTGCCTTCTCCCATGCAACTTACAGCATCTGTCATCTATTTTAGGATCCTGTCCAGGGCTAAATCCCCAGTGCAAGATTCTTTTAGTTTCTGACTTCTTCAAAGAACATTTTCTGCATTTAATCTTCACTTCCTGTTCATTTCTGAGCCGAACGTCATTTCTTTAGCTCTTGTTTTAGCACTGGGAAAAGACTCTTGGCTAAGCCCACCAAGCTCTCAGCCTACCAATTTTCTCTTATCGCTCCCATGACCCTATGCCTCCTGAGTTATACTTAAGACTTCCCTGAACTACTATCTGGAAAATGGTCCTTTGGACTTTTATTCATTTCTCCACTCTGTCTCTCAGTATTTCAGGTGCTGTTCACCTGTTCCGGCTGTTTCCTTGTTAGAATTCCCCCAGAATTTCCAGTTTCTATACATGGTTCAATGCTTAGTATTCCATTTGGAAATATAAGGTTTTTCTGATATATGAACAAGGTTTTAAAATATTGAATGTAAAAGAGTGGTATGTAAAGATTTAAATGTTTGGGGCATTAATTAAAGTTGCAGAATACCTTAGCAACCTGTGAAATGATTTCTATGTGACAGATAAGATATTAGTTTAAGTTATATCCTTTCAAAATATATGAGTCAGCTATATAGGTCAGGAACTGAATGAATTAAACAGTCTCTGTATGAGAGCTATGAGGTGTGTGTGTGTGTGTGTGTGTGTGTGTGTGTGTGTGTGTGTGTGTGTTTTAGATGTAACGTTGTTAGATTTAACATTTAACAGAACAGTTTTATTTTGGCTCCCAGTTTTGTAAGTCCCAGGCCAGAAATATGAAGACTCATAGTATTCAGGCCTTTTACAGAAGTTTAGACAGAGTATAGGGGTTCCCAGAATAGATGGGAGCAGCAAGATGGAGCAAATAGATGGGGGATACCAAGATGGAGCAAAGTTATTGGGCATGTGGCAGGAACATGACAAAAAGAAAACCCAAGATACAGTGATAGCTATAGCACCCATGGAAGGCAGAAGGCACTTAATCCTATGACCCCAGACTTCCCACTATGCATTGCTTACTGATGTTTTTATTATGCCTATGGAATCAATGTTCAGGGATGTTAGTCTGAGTTCTCTTTCTTCTGTTTTGTTTCTGGCTTTGGTACTAGAATATGTATCCATCTTTGCCTTTATGCAAACTGATGTTTTCTGTTAAAAACTCAAAAAAGACAAAGACCTACAAAACCAAAAGAATGAGATTCTGTTCAACTTGACAAGAGTATATCCATTCAAGAAATATGTACAGCATAAATTAAATATTTTTCCATTGTGCAAAGACTTTCTTGGTTTTAAAAATATGCAAAGGACTGTATAACCTCTCTTCCCTAACCTGGGACAGAAGAGGGGAGTAGAGATTCTCTAATTCCTGCTTTAGCTTTTAAAAATAGTTGTTAAGTGCTCAAATCATGAATTCTGGAGTCAGAATGTATTTATTATTTTAGGTAATATTTTAATATTCTATCCAACTTTCGTTGTTTTGCTTTTGAAACTAGTTCCATGGCTGGCCTGGAACTCATCATGTAGAACCAGACTGGAACTAAACTTCACTTTTCTCAGTCTCTTGCGTTGAGGTCTGAACTACTACATGTGGCCCACCAAACTTTTGTTCCTTGGTTCATTATTTGTAAAAGTAGTTATCTCAAGTTTAAAAAGAAATGAGGTGAGTTAATGTGTATAATAATGCCATGAGTATAGATGAGCCTCTTGTCTTGTGCACTACATAAGCACCCAGTCTTACTGCCTCATGCTGTTAGTGTTGTTGAGACTGTTTAGCTCTATTTTCAATCATGACAGAGCAGAACAGCAGGGACCTGTTGTCATCATCTGCTGTCATCATCTGCTGTTAATACACTCAGAGTGAGAACTCTTGTACCTTGATGGAGCTGTGGGAGTTATTCTGATCCCTCTGCCTCTAATACCTCGGCCCCGGCCAGACTCTTCTGAGCCATTTAAGTAAGACAACTCCCGGAGTTGCTCTTGACGAATTTCATCATTGTAGTCCTAGAAGATAAAAACACAAGGAGATGAATTACTATCAGAAATTGAGTTCTTAAAGCTGAAACACAAACATACACCACAAACAAAAGAAAAATGATGAGGATACCACTTACTCTTAGAACATTTGTCTATCACGTGAGAGACCTCAAAATCTGTCACAGGCATTTCAAAACATGAAAACAAAGCTGAGTCTATTTCCACGCCTTACTTCAAAGCTCTGATGCAAGTACTCGGGAGCCTGAGGTGGAAAGCGATGCTTCCAGGGAGTCTACAGTCTGCTGGAGAACATCCTGAATTCTAGGTCAGTCCGGGCTACTGTGAAACAAGACAAACAACCCAGCTTTGTCTGTCCCTTTGCTCTGGGTCTGAAATGATGCTAAAGAATGTGCGAATCTCTACAAGCCTCTTATTGTATAAAGAACATGAAACTGTTTCTTTCATCAAGAAAGTCTCTTCGCGATACTGCATTTAATGATCTTAAATACCATTTTAGGCTTTATCTGAAGAAGAGAGACAGTCCTGTCAACATCAATATACTGCACTTGGATGAATATGTGTAGATTATGAATGCCTGCTACTCAAATAGCTCCTGGTTCACAGCCCAAACAGGAATAGCTCCAAGACACAGGATAGATGAGATTGTCTTAAATTTGTTAAAATAATGTCTAGCACCAGACTCTCAGACACAGGAATCCCATCAAAGAGGCTGGACTGCGATGCTGTTCAAACTGGGAATTTCCTTATGCACCTTCTCTGTGGGAAGTGAGAGTCACAATGTAAAGTAAGTTTTACAGTCACAATCAGGGACTCCGGTAAAGTACTTGTCTTTATCTTTAATTCTTTCCTCATTTAATATCCATACACACAACACACAAATACAAATACACAAATACACACACACAGCCATATACATACACACAAACACATACATACAGACACATAAATATACACACAGAGATACATACACACACTCAAACAAGGAGAGTCTAGGTCCTAAATCTTAAAGTTTTTGTAGAAGTTGAGCCAACAGAGATGACATATAGAGCCCAGTCTTGAGATAAAGGTCCAGGATATTAGCAGAGTATAAACTGCATGTATGTATTGACTGAGGTGCAATGAAGAAAGACAGTCAGCAACACATCTCTGCTGGTCGAGGTCTGGGCAATTCTTGATGCACTCTTTTACCTCAAGTTCCAGAAACTGTCTTGATAACAATGGAAAAGACTAACCATGCTGAAGCATTTATTTTCTTATTTTCAACATGTTGCTTTAATGTGTATTTTCATCAGTACCTCATTATAGTAATGGTGGGCTTACTAAAGCTGACAGAAAAGGTGAAAAGGGTAAACTACAGCTTCTAACAAGTTGTATGCTATTCAGTTTCTACCTCTCAATCTTTATGTTCAGGTGCCAACTACACTGGAGGGGAAAATTAAAAACATGTCTATTACTTTACTAGAGTCATGAGTGCAGAACAATGCTCCTGCTACTGAATCCAAACAGCTTGTCATCATAATGGAACATGAACACCATGATCTTCCCATGGAATATTGCTGATGACAGTGCTGTATCTGCTGCCTTTTCCATGTGGTAAACCTGTATTTATCCAAAGTCCATATGAATTAAGAAAAGATCGACTGGCATGGTTACATAGCCAAGATACATGATAAATCAGCCCTCATCCAGAATCCATGCCTTGGAAAGTTCTAGTAACCTTGAGCTGGCCTTGGTTGTGTGAGACGTTTCTGCTAATTACAAATGTAACCAAAGTGAGTGGAAAGTGCTTGTGTACTGGAATTTGAGCTTTTTGCCATTGGAAACTGTGGAAACTAAAAGGGGGCAGGAGAAGGAGGGGGAAGGGAGGATAGCCCATACCAGGCCAGAGTTCCTCCTATGCTCTGGACAGGCGGATGTAGGAAGGCTGCCAGATGCTTTCCACACGGCCCTGGGTGGGCATCTAAGCCACTGACCCCACTCCACGGGGAGGGGGGGTGTGGCTGGGTGGACAAGGGGAAGTTCCCAACCAGGGAGCCCTGGGGTGACACCCTGTGCCACAGGGTTATGGGAGAAGTAGCTGAGGGAGAGAGATTCCCACACAGGCTAGAGTCTGCACAGTGGGCCTTGATGAGCAGAGACTGTCTACGGTTTTAGAGCTTTATTGTAGAAAGGCAGGGAGGAAGAGAAAGGGTAGCTAGAGAGAGAGAGAGACTGGCTATGGCCAAGAGGAGAGGGAAAAGGAGAGAGAGAAAAGAAAGGCTAGAGAGTAAGAGGGAGAGAGAGGGAGAGAGAGGGAGAGAGAGGGAGAGAGAGAGGAGAGAGAGAGGAGAGGAGAAGACAAAGAGGAGAGAGAAGCAAGAGAGCAAGGGGAGTGAGAGGAGTGAGAGAATGAGGAGGGGCCAAACAGCCCCTCTTAGAGTAGGCTGCTTTATCTTACTGTTGCTAGGTAACTGGGGAGGAGTTTAGCCTGAAGGTCAGAAGCTTGGGACATTGCCTACATGACTACTAACCATGCTCCTCTTGTGGGGGCTGTGGGGTGGGGGTGGTAACTTCAACAGGAGCCAGGGTTCCAGGAGCATGAGGGAACTCCTTCTATCCCGTGTAGGTGAATTATCACCACTAGGTCTCAGGGTTCAACACCTCAGCTGGACTGGAAACCAGGCTGTCTGTGTATAGCCCAATGCCCCACAAGAAACTTTTATGTCACAAAGAAGACAAGTCTAGCTTAGTTTTTTGGAAAGTAGGAGAATATGTGGAGAAATTCTAGTCACTCTGACCCTTCGGCAGTCCTAGAGGCTCTTCAGAGTTCTCCTCTCTTGGTCAAACTGGTAGAGGTCAGAAATATCAGCAGCACTCCACAGAAATCTATTTTTGCAGAGTAAAAGATAATAAAGTGGTATGCCATTAAGAATCTTGTGTTGATTTGATCTAAAGTTGTTAACAACACAGGTGATTTGTCAGTGTCAGATATACAAGTTGTGCTTCAGAGTCATGCTTAAATAGCCAATATCCACTTCTTTGCATGAGAGTTCTGACACGTTACCATTTCTTTCTTGGGCCAGATGCTGTGTCAGATAGAATTCAATATCTCTGAATAAAATATCTAGGGATCATAACAATTTGAGCTACTTATTGAATGTCTTTTTTCAATGTGTGCTTTACCAATCCAGTGACATTGTTATTTTGCTGCTCTGGAGAAATCTGCTAACCTGGAAGGAATAGCCATGTTGAAGAGATGAATATTTCACACTGAAGAATAACTCTTTATGTAAGTAAAATTACTATTGACAATGTACACTCAAGTTCCTATGGACTTATTTCGAAATGCTCCCTTTAAGAGATTAGTCACTTTCCAGGTTTATGGTGACCAAGAGAATAGAGTCAAGGAATTACAACTATAACTGACCAAGATCAGCAGTTGCTACTGCAGTTGTGAAATACTACATCCCCCAGGCCATGTTACCAAGAGCTTCTCTCAGCTTCAGATGTTAAAATAAGTCCATTCCAGCAGATGCTGGATTCCTACGTTATGAGGACTCATTTATGGTATTGCTGAATTGAAGTATTGCTCTTACCTTCATTACATCAGAGAACCTCAGAAATTCACTTATCTTTCCTTGGTTTCAATAAATAAGAGTACAATTATTTTGATATTGATGAAAGAACATTTTCTCTGATAAAATCCCTCCATGTTTAATCACCTTTTGCATTGACTTTTTCATGGACTCAAGTGGAAATACAGAATTCTGAGAACATCAAGTTCCTAAGATCACAGAACTGAGAGCTTTGGCAGACCCATTTGTATTAAAGCTGTTGGAGGCTATTCCATTCAACATGCCCTATACTGTGACCATCAATGTAAATGCCATTATCTTAATTCAAAATGGTGATAGATGGGTTGAATATTAGCCTAATTCCTGATAACTAAAATGCAACACTTTGAATTTAAAGCAAAAAATACAACTTGTTTAATGCCTCACTCAATGAGAAAGCAGGAGTCATGGAGGTTGGCAAACACAAGAACTGTTGAAGATGGAGAATAGAACAATTTGATTAGGACAGAAGAACTATGACAGTAATATACAGGTTGCTTCTTATGTGGTGAGATATGAGAAAAGGATATGGACATCTAACAGTTTAAGATTGCATAACACAGTTTCATTTTTTCCTGTAATTTCTAAAATGTTTTGCATTTTTCAATTTTTGAAATAATAGCATGTACACTCACAATAAATTTCATCTGTTCATTCCCCTGAATAAGGTAACTTTATGAAACAATTTCCATGAAATGTGTGTGTTCCCTTTTGCCTCTCAGATAAGGCTCTCCCACTGTGCTGGCATATGGTGTAAACAGTATAAAAACAGCCGAGAGCAGAAGGATGCTCGGATGTTCCTCGAAAGGACTAATGCACACAGTCCGCACATTAAATGTATATGCATAATTTCCCAGTTACATACAGTCTTTTCCATCTGCTGTGGTGGCGTTTTGCCAAAATACAAATTGGGAAGATTATTTAACTTACATTTAGATGGCAGGTAATGGCAGGTGTTAATAGGCAACCTGGGGGTTTAGTCAGGGACCGTTTTACTGCCAAATCCTCTCCATTAAGACTCCACAGGCCCTGGTGCCACACATTTAAAACTGTTGAACGAGCTGGGAAGATGCTTCACTGAATAAAGGCACTTAATGCCAAGGCAGACAATCTGAGTTAACCTGGAAATTTACATGGAGAAAGAAGCACACTTTCTCCTGTAGGATGTCTTCTCCTTCTCTGTGATTGTCATGGTCCCAGCATACTTAATACACATGTATACACACAAAAACAAACACACACACACACATGCCCACGCACGGGACACACATTAAGCAAATAAATACATAAGTGTAAAAAATAGAAAAGAAAGGTAGCTTACAGTACTTTGGGGGGTTACAAAGAGGTAGGAATAATATCAACATCTAGAAATTGTACTAATGAACAAGAATGTGAAACTGAATGTGGCGGCACATGCCTGCAATTCTAGAACCTGGAAACTAAGACACAGGAATATGAAGTAAAGCCACCCTGTCTTATCAAAGTAAAAACTAAATAAAGGGGAAATATGTGCTCTTGCTCATATCATACTTATAGCTGAGCTGGAATGGATGGGAAACTTAAAAACAAACAAACAAACCCCAGAAAACCCAAACTTTAGTAGATATTATGTTATAAAACAAAGAATTCTGCAGCCTTTCTGAGACAGCACAGAATGAGCTTGGCTCACTAGAAATCAGGAAATCAATTAGCAAACTAGAGTCAAACAAGAGTAAATTAAAATTTATTAAGAATCTGCCCCATGGATGACTTCACGTAAAGTTCATATAAAACTCTATACTGGTATTCATCAAAGAAAACTGAATATCAGAAATTCAAAATGACTTTGACTTTGAGACTTAAATTGCTATGGATGGCAACTTATGATTTCAAATGTCTTTTATTTTGTTCCTGTTATAAAACTCTCATTATAAACTATTCAAAAATCTGACCAATTGTGATGATAACAAAACAAAATGAATGCATATGTTATTTAGGATTATTAGAATGCTGATTTTCTTTGTTTCTTTTTTATTTTCTTTATAAAACATTAGCTATTGACATGAGTTCCACCTGTAAAGACATGTGAAACAAATAACAAAGAAAAATATTCATTGTGAGATTTTAACTTATGCTAGTCTAGAAAATCAGTTATCACCTCAAGATAAATTTAGGATACTAGAAAAATATTCATTTAATATTGATATCAAGTTTGAGCTGCTACAAATATCAAGTCCCATTTATCAAAGTAAAGGCGCTATAAGCTTGTTTATTAAATGTTCTTGGCATATTCATATAAAATTCCAGCATTAAAGTAGGGAGTTAGGCACACAGACCCACCCATAGCTCAGGAAACATTGGAATCTGATTGGTGGAGAGAGAGAGAGAGAGAGAGAGAGAGAGAGAGAGAGAGAGAGAGAGAGAGAGAGAGAGAGAGAGAGAGAGAGAGAGAGAGAGAGAGAGAATGGAGTAACACCAGTATATTACCCACATTTTAGGGGAGGGCCCACTCACAGGTATAGTGGGTCAACAAGAACTTTCCTAAGCATACATGTGCCTCCGAGAGAGAGAGAGAGAGAGAGAGAGAGAGAGAGAGAGAGAGAGAGAGAGAGAGAGATATCTCACAAGACATGAAATTGGATGTGTAAGGAGTTGGGAGAAAATCTCAGTGGAGAGTATGATTATTAAGAATACACATTATATGAATTTTTTGAATGAAAAAGGATAACATTATTTAATTTTTGGCAAGTTGTCAAGCATATGATGTGGGAACTATATTGAATTTTCAATAATACTAGGCTTTAATTTAATCCTTTAACATGTGCTAATGTATCTTTATAAAGCAAACTCTTTTAATACACTTTTTACAGTAACAATCCAATGGTTCTCAAAGCATTTTCAATAAAAAATCATGGTGGAAAGCATAATTTGAGAAAACGTGTAAAATATCAGCACATAAAAATGGTTGATATGATTGGCTAATGTCAATAATCCTACAAGCTCAGGCCTCTTTGTAGAAAAGGTGAAATTCTCAACCAAATTTTCCTTAATGTCTGCATCTCTGATGTTTTGAAGCTTACTTTTCAGTTTCAAAGTTCACAGAACAGCCAACCACTCTCTGTGTATTTGAAACCTGTTCCACAGGACAGAATTTATGTCTGATACTGCAAACATGGCAAAATCCTACTTCTGTATGGTGATGGTCCCTGGGTGGTCTAAACTACAGGTGTTGTTTTGCTAAATGGTTATGTTGGCAAACTGCCTTCTAAATATTATATTTATACCAGTGACTGTGTATCACAGGCTGGCTTCAAATTTCCTATCTAGCCTAGTCAGAGAGACTATTTCAGATCTTCCTAGTGCTAAGCCTAAGGGTATGCCTAGTTTACGATATACTGTCATGCCAGACAAAACTTTTCAACTCAGATAAATACCACTCCTTATACTCTTTAAGTTACTGATATTTTGATAGCTAATGTTGTGCCTTTGAAAGCAGGAAACTATCTCTCTCAAAATTACTCATTATTCCTCTAAATCATTTTAAAGTAGTTTTTAGAAATATATATATATTTATATACATATCCCTATTTATAATATGGATATAATATCTTTATTCACAAAACAGTATATTAAATGAATTATCAGGTTCTGCCTAAGCATCACATATGCATGGTAATTATTAATACAAGCAGTGATTTGATTATTTCCTAGCAGTTTGAAAACCATTGCAGGCTAAATGAAAGATCCCATCATAATTCCAAGAAAGTGAGAAGAAATGGGACATGTTTGACACACTTTATCTGATATGGGACTGTATTCTTCAAGACCAAAAGTACTCTTAAAAGTTGATGAAAAAAAATCTCAGCAGTTATGAAATATGTAGAAGTTTGTATACAGTGTTTCAACAAAGAAGATGTACAAGTGGGAAATGAGACTCTGAAAAGATAGTTGACAATATACACCACCAGGAGTTACAAATTGAAGCAATGATGTGCCTACTAAAACTTAGAGAATCTATAATATAATACCAGACCATAGGACAACAGGAAACCTCTGCTCCTGGTGGTGATTTGAAGCAGCACAGCCAGTTTGCATTATAACAGTTTGAATGCTTTTTACAGAAATCTTCTTATTGTACCCTTAGGTGGAGAAACCAAGCCTCTCCTCACCCCTGGAAGTGATCAAAGACTTGCATTCATACATTAACCTACACAGGGAGATTTGAAAGGGCCTTTATTCATCAGAGCTTTTACACACCTATGACGTCATCCATGAGGAATGGGAAAGTGGTACATGTAGACCAGGGAATGCTCATAGTAAGTAACATACTTACATGTGGATCAAATAAGCCATGGGAAGACTGGCTGTAGGATTTAGTGTTCGCTACTAAGTAAAAGCCAATTAGAAAGAACTACATAGATGCTCATACATGACAAAGTCTGGAGCTAGATAGATATTTCTTAGCAAATAAAGCCTCCTTCATAGGAACTGCTGACTTCCAAGCAGTCCAAAGTGCATCACAAGTAAACCCAATGCATCTTGTGGTTGCACCTTGATTAAGGATAAAGGATTGATACCCACATTTACAGCATCAGGGGATTAACAAAGAATACAAGGCAACTCAAGTGCAGGGGAAAGTATTTTCAATGCCTCACATTTCCTACCACTATTCAGTTTTTACTTCATTCTTTTTCTGATATACTGGCACTTTCCAGTGGACGTGGGAAGCATACCTCTTTGGGTACATCATCTCTTACAATTAGGAAGAAAATGAAGAACGCAGGCACCGGACAAGCTAGGAAAAACATTGTCCGCACAGAGTGGAGTCAATAGGAAGTGACCGGAGAATATGTTTTCATAATCAAAAGATATTGTATGGTGTCAGCAAGGGTCTAGCAAGAGAAACAAAACTGTGATTGCTAGCACAAAAGACATGGGTTTGAGTAGCTCATATTATAACAGAATGAGCAATAAATGATCATGTTGTCATTTGTGGGAAGGTTGGAAATTGACTGTGCAGAGCTTGATGATATCTCAACTCACAATGTTATTAGACAAAACTGCAATGTCAAAATTATTCCTGTAAACCAGCTGGCTCATAAAAGCATTCTCCAACTTGAATGCATTATATTATATAATTTTTTAGTGCAAAGATACACCAAGGGATGATTCACAACAAGGAAAAGAGACAAACAGCAAACTCTTAGTGAGTTGAAACTTCCCCAGAACTGATATAAATGTTCGCTTTAGCTGTAAGGCAATTAAAACAGCAATTATAAATGATATTTCATATAATTTAAGCAGTTAACTATCTAGTTATGGAGAAAATTTTTCAGATAGAAATTCTATACAGATTAAAACATAGAAAAAAAATTGAAAAACAATACAAAATGAAATTGTACTAGATTAGCCAATCCAGCATAAACCATGTAAATTGAGACCATAGAAACAAAAGCTATTTAAATAAATGCCTGAGGTAATAAATACACAAAATAAATGAAAGTCATGAATATAATATGTGGAATATGAAATTGATATCATTTGTTCCTATAAATTAAAATATTACATAGGAAGATTTTAAGTAACTTTATGCTAAATTAAAAAATTGGATTGGGGTGTTTGAGCAACTTATAAAAAAACTAATGAAGTCAATGAAGAATATGTAAAAAAATAGACAATTAAGATGATGCATGACTAAAAATTTATGTCTCATTATCGTATTCAAAAAATGTTACACCAAAGTAAAAATATATGTTCAAACGCCTTAATATTGAACTTACAAAAGAAACATTACAAATCCCCAGAAAATTGGAGTGGATGAACAGTTTTTAAAATTAGTTTGTAAGAAGAAATATATTTTTTAAAAGAAATTGCAATTTACAATCAACAAACTAAGAATAATATAAGCCATCTCATAAGTGGAAAAAAAAGCATTTGACAAAAAACAAAAATCTAGCATTGAAACAAAGGAAGAAAAATGTCATAGAAAAAAATAAGTACAGAGGGGTGAAGGCCAACTTGTAATGACATCAATAGAAAACCTCAGCAAAATACAAAAGTAGTAGGACAGATGTTTTCCTTCTTACTATGAGCAGAGTGGGCCAGTGTGCTGTGGTCTCTCTGCTTAGCCTCAGATGGTCTAGAGGAACCATCTGGGATACAAATTGATAAAGAAGAAATAAAGGTATCACTATTTGTAGATGATATGTTAGTATACATAAATGACCCCAAAAATTCTATCAGAGAACTTCTCCAGCTAATAAACAACTTCAGCAAAGTGGCCAGATATAAAATTAACGCAAATAAATCAGTAGCCTTCCTTTATACAAAGGATAAAAAGACTGAGAAAGAAATTAGGGAAACAACAATAGCCGCAAATAATATAAAATATCTTGGGGTAACTCTAACCAAACAAGTGAAATACCTATATGGAAATAACTTCAAGTCTCTCAAGAAAGAAATCAAAGAAGATCTCAGAAAATGGAGAGATCTTTCTTCCATGCTCATGGATTGGTAGAAATAACATAGTAAAAATGGCCATCCTATCAAAGGCAATCTATAGATTCAATGCAATTCCCATCAAAATCCCAACACAATTCTTCAAGGACATGGAAAGAGCAATTCTCACATTCATCTGGAATGGCAAAAACAAAACAAAACAAAACAATACAAAACAGAATAGCGAAAACAATTCTTATCAATAAGAGAAGAGCTGGGGGAATCACAATCCCTGACCTCAAGCTTTACTACAGAGCAATAGTGATAAAAACTGCATGGTATTGGTGCACAGACAGATACATTGATCAATGGAATAGAATTGAAGACCCAGAAATACAACCACACACTTAAACTCACTTTATCTTTGACAAAGACGCCAAAAATATACAATGGAAAAAAGAAAGCATCTTCAGTAAATGATGACAGTCTAACTTATTCTATTATTATTATTACTATTACTACTACTACTACTATTATTATTATTATTATTATATAAATATACACATATGCACATATACTTGGACACAATACACACACACAGATCCTATTGAGTTCATTCAGCGTTGTTTGTGTGCACATGCTTTTACAGCTGACCACTGTAAACCTACCAGGGAGCTCATTCCTGAAGAAAACTGACTCTTCTCTCAGCAGCCATTAATTTTCTATAGCTCTCCAGCTAGCGTTCGTGGTTGGGTTTTGTAAAATTTCTAGCGCATTGGCATGCCAATAGATATAATTATTTCGTGGGTCTTGTTCGGTCAATTGCATTGTTGAGATTTCATAAATTCAGCTTTCATATCATATCTAGAAGACAGTAACTTGCAGCAGGTCTCCTGATCTAGCTTCTCTGAGAATCTCTTTGTGCCCTTTTCCTTGGTGTTTTCTGAGCCTGGGGTATAAAGGTGTGTTTACAGTTGCACCAAAAGAGATGGGGCACCTCATAGTCAGTTGTTTTCTGCATTTTGACCTGTTGTGAATTTCTGTAATGGTCTCAATTTGATTGAAAAAGAGGCTTCTTTGATTGGAATTGAGAGCTACACTTATTTATGGGCATTAATATTTAAAGAATAGGTATTATTTTGGTTAAGAAAATGAAAGAAAGAGGTTCTCCTCTGAGGTCTATGACATCTCCAGCCATGGAGAGTTGACTAGTTTCATAATACTAGATATGAAATCTTGTTTATTGATTATGGCTTAAATCCAACTAGATATCTGTCTCCAAGGTAAACTGCCACAATTTCACTCTTGGAAATATCTTGCCTTTTTGGTCATTGTGATTCATAGGCTTTACAGTTGGATAGAACTATTGATGGCTTTTCTTCTTTGGCAGCTTCCTAGCACCTCTGGATACTGTAAGAGCTAGTTCTCAGGGGAGAGATCTCCAAGTCAGTTTTGGCTGAATTCTTCCAAGTCTGGAGGCCAAAGTTATGAGACCTTCAGTTATAAGGTCCCATCTTCACATTCTGTGAAGCAACCAAAGGCAATGTCAGTAGCTTATATTATGGTTGGGAAGGCTCTTGGGCTACCATAACCAGCCACTCCAAGGGAGGCTTCTCATGTGTGACATTGTTATTTATGTTAGAGAGTTTTTCAGGCAGCATTATAATCTTGTTCGACACAAGTCCTTTTAAGCTATATATGTACACACATACATATTTTTAAATAGGTTAAAAAACTAATGTTTTATTATGGCTTTCACAATCATCCTTAATGTTTTATGTCTGTTTCACTCTTCTACCTATGTGTGTAGATTTCCAATCTGCTGTACACATCATTTTTCAGTTTGTTCTTCACAGCAGTATGCATGCCTTACTAGTTTTTCTAGAGTTCCTTTCTCTCCCACTTTAGTCCTTTTCTATTTTCTTAGCTTCTATATTACTTTAGGTTATATACTTAAATAGAAAGATTTTAGTTAGGATCCATTAATTTAAAAAAATGAGTACTTGCCTTTCTGAATCTGGATGGCCTCATTCAGGATGCGATTTCCTAGTCCTGTTCATTTACTTGCAAATTTCATTGTTCTTTACAACTGGCTATGATTTCATTTGGTATGTGCACCCCATTTTCATCATTCATTCCACAGTTAAAGGACATTTAGGGTGTTTTCATTTTCTACATGTTGTGAATACAGCAAATGGGCATGTGCTGAGGGATAGTATATCTGGGTCAAATGGTAGATCAATCAGCCAGTAGATGTTTGAGGATTTTCCATGCAAATTTCCTGGGCAGCAGCTCCAGGTGGTGATCAGGCCAGCACTGCATGAGGTTTGACCTCTCACCATATCCTTGCCAGGATTTGCTTTCATACATTTTCTTGACTTTATACATTCTGAGTAAGATGAAACCAATGGAACCACAAAGTTGTTTTAATTACAATTTCTGCTCTGTTTAGATGCCTTTTTTTTCCCATTTTTAATTAGGTCATTCATTTTCTTGGTTCTTTGTTTATTCAGATGTAATAATTGGCAATCATTATCTCCCACTCTGTTGACTTTCTCTTCATACATGTTTCCTATGCAGATGCATTTAGTTTTAAGAGGTCCTATTTATCAAGAAGAACGAAGACCAAAGTGTGGACACTTCACCCCTTCTTAGAATTGGGAACAAAACACCCATGGAAGGAGTTACAGAGACAAAGTTTGGAGCTGAGATGAAAGGATGGACCATCCAGAGATTGCCCCACCTGGGGATCCATCCCATAATCAGTCACCAAACGCAGACACTATTGCATAAGCCAGCAAGATTTTGCTGAAAGGGCCCTGATATAGCTCTCTCTTGTGAGGCTATGCAAGTTACTGACAAACACAGAAGTTGGTGCTCACAGTCAGCTATTGGATGGAACACAGGGCCCCCAATGGAAGAGCTAGAGAAAGTACCCAAGGAGCTGAAGGGATCTGCAATCCTATAGGTGGAACAACAATATGATCTAACCACTACCCCCAGAGCTCATGTCTCTAGCCGCATATGCAGCTGAAGATGGCCTGGTCGGCCATCATTGGGGAGAGAGGCCCAAGTCTTGCAAACTTTATATGCCCCAGTACAGGGGAACACCAGGGCCAAGATGTGGGAGTGGGTGGGTAGGGGAGCCGGGAGGGGGATATAGGGGATTTTCCAGATAGCATTTGAAATGTAAATGAAGAAAATACCTAATAAAAATTGGAAAAAGAAAAAATAAAGAGGTTTTGTTTACCAATTGTTACAGACTTTACTTTGTGGGTCTTAATTCAGAAAGGCCTCTCTTGTACCTTAATCTCCTTTGTTGTTGTTTTATATTCTTATTTCTCAGAGAATTTCATATATGAACACCTATTTCATAACATTTCCATCTCCCTACTCCACTGCTACCATGTCACCTATTACCTTGCAAATTTATGATTGCTTCTATTTAATTATACACACACACACACACATACATACATACACAACTCAATGAGTCTATATTGAGTATTGAGTTCCTAGTCTGTATAAATGTTTACTAGAGGGGACTTGTCCTTGTTTCTTCTAAGCAGCAACCAAACTGCTTATAGTCAGTCATCTAGGGTGAACTTTGAATCTTGCAGAGTAATTTTTTTTTATTTTGTCTAAGAGTTTTATTATTTTAGATTTCACTCTCAGTAATGAGGTCTTTCATTGGGCAAGATGAAAGATACAGATCTATTTCTAACAGTATTTGTTGAAGATGTTTTTCTTCAATCAATCTGTATTCCTTTAGGGGGGGTTATTGGTATTTTTGTTACCTACAAATGACAGTAATTATATGCACTCTTATTTGGGTCTTCTGTTTTATTTCATTGATCAAAATCTCTGTTTCTGAGTCAGTGTCAAATTGTGAGCCCAGGGTTCTACTTCCTTGTGACTTTGTTCTTCAAACATTTAATAATGTTGTTTTACTTTGATGGTCCATACTATAACCTACTTAATTAACTCTTAGATTTGAAGACTTTTAGTAGAATGGATTAGCCCATCATAAAAATGCTTCATTATCTTGATTTCCTCCTTGTCATTCTGACAGATGTGCACTAGAGTAACTTTGCTTTCCAGAATTTTCTCCTTTATTTTCAGCACATTATATCAAATGCGTCATAGGTCCTGAATTTTTATCCTATACATACAGAAGAAATTCAGTAATAGTATATTAATAAATCAACCAAGTAAGATCAAGGATAATTCAGCAACACAAAGAAACACTGGGTATGATAACACACATACCCCAGGTTTAACCCTGGAACATGTAAAATTCCTATTACCTATTCTACAGAGGTTTCCTTTATATTAGACTTTCTTGTTTTCTACATTTAATAATTGAAACTTTTATATTATACTTTTCATCTCATTAATCATATTTTATTTTATTTACTTATGGCTGGGCAATTTCAAAAATTCATATTTTAAACTCTCTTTGAGATTTTATAATATCCTTTGCTTTTTTGTTTCCTGAGTGAGACATATCAGCAGGTTTGTATTTTCTTTGTGTTGCTGAATTATCCTTGATCTTACTTGGTTGATTTATTAATATACTATTCCTGAATTTCTTCTGTATGTATAGGATAAAAATTCAGGGCCTATGACGCATTTGATATAATGTACTGAAAATCACTGTTTCTTCTTTGGCTTATGCCAACAGAAAGGACTCTTCCATTGGAGCATCCTTTATTCTGCATCTAGGTTTGTAAGTGAATCCCTTGTCCAGAAACTCATAACTACAAGTGTACTCTCATCTTTACTGAGACCTCCAAAGAAAATAAAAGCCAGTCTTTCAAAGCTTATAGACAAGACATTGCTCCCATGAGCTCCTTGGTATGACAACTATTGTAAAAAGCCACTTGGCATGCTCTATCATTGATCCAAACTTCTGGCAACATCTTAATTCTTCACAAGCGTATTTCTTTTTTTTTTTTTTTTTTTTTTTTTTTTTTGGTTTTTCGAGACAGGGTTTCTCTGTGTAGCCCTGGCTGTCCTGGCACTCACTTTGTAGACCAGGCTGGCCTCGAACTCAGAAATCCGCCTGCCTCTGCCTCCCGAGTGCTGGGATTAAAGGCGTGCGCCACCACGCCCGGCTTTTCACAAGCGTATTTCTAAGATGACTACATTTCATGAACATAATACAGGATCACCTGTTTTGCAGAGCTGTTACTATTTTTATAAGTTTAGAAACTATAGATTTAGATAATAAGAAAAGCACATGCTTTGTATATGGAAGATGTGACATTTGAAGAAAATATGAGCTGGGCGTGGTGGCGCACGCCTTTAGTCCCAGCACTCCGGAGGCAGAGGCAGGCGTATTTCTGATTTCGAGGCCAGCCTGGTCTACAAAGTGAGTGCCAGGACAGCCAGGGCTACACAGAGAAACCCTGTCTCGAAAAAACCAAAAAAAAAAACAAAAAACAAAAAAAAAAAAAGAAAGAAAATATGTCCTGATATTTATCACACTAAATTTGTGTCAAGCATTTCTAGAAGCACACTCTGTTGACCCCACGGGGTCCACCATCCTTACATCTTTACTTACACCATAACAAGGTGTATGGATCTCATCTCCATTCTTAACTGAATTCAATATCAGAGTACACACAAACATATCAGAGGTAAACTTTCACTTATTTTAGAAGGATATTTGTTGCAATCTGATTTGTGTTTCTCTGGAATAAACCTTAATGATATTAATTTAATATACATTTTCTTCATTTTAATACTAGTATTTTTATGTAAGAACAGTTACATTGATAATTTAATAATGTTCTGCATGCAAATAATTGAGAAAATCAAACAGGAATCATAAATGTGTTAGGAAACTCATAATAACAATTTAAAGACACGAATTATATCATGACTACCTGATGGCAATTTTATTTATAAAATAAATTATTGTTTCAAAGCAAATGCAAGCAGGATGCCTCAGTCCAGGTAAATAAATATTAATAAATCTATCTTCCTGAACCAAGTTCATAGCTTAGTCATATGTGTGGTTATGCAAGCAAAAACACAGATGGGGAGAAATAAAGAGTCACACAGAGGAGAGATAATGAGAACACTGTCTTCTTTACACAAACACATCCGGTTCAACACATGTAACAAGAAAGCAACTGGATAGCAATATGAAGTCATACAGAACTCTATTTACAAATAGCAGAATCAATGCCAATCACTATGTTTAAATGACTGCTCACTGCACACTTTCCAGTGTAGTACCTCTCATTAGAACTTGGGTCAACCTTGAAGCCCATTTGTTTTGTCTTTGTTAGAATTCTTTAGTAATATATTGGGGGAGGTGAGCAGGTATATCAATGTCCTGGGCCATCTCCTCTCACTCTTCCCACTGTTCCTGTCATAGTTTAGGACAGAATGATGAAGAGTGAACTGTTTTGTTAAAAGCATTTTTATTTTTAAGTTCAGGTCATCTGGGTTGCTGTATTGACTCACACAGAACTGTACACAGGATAATGGTCCTTCCTTCATATAATGTAGAAGACTTTCTTACGTTGAATTCAAATGTTTCAAATACTCACTCAGATGCATTATTTGAATATATCTGAATGAAGGAACCATCTGCAGAAATGCACTGGAAGCAATTCAAGCACCACAGGATGAGTGAGTGCAGGCGGATAACCTAGCAGATCTCATATATGAACTGTCCACAACACTTTTTTTCTCCTTCCACTTCTCTGTTACTATCTTTCATTTTGCCAAAGCCAGACCATGGCTATGCCAACTGGAAGTTGGTAAGGGGTTAAAGACTAGGACATCAACTTTTCTGGTCTTAGAGCAGAGATTAATGAGAAAAGCTCAACAAATATTTGACTTTGAAAACTAAATGTTTGTTTTTCCTCTAAAATTTCTCTCTCTCTCTCTCTCTCTCTCTCTCTCTCTCTCTCTCTCTCTCTCTCTCTCTCTCTCTCTCTCTCTCTCTCTCTCTCCATGTAAATTAAAGGATCAATAAAAAGGAACAATAAGTGGATTCTTCAGTTTCCATGTCCCCACTGGTAGCCATCTCAGATAAGGTCACCTGCATTGACTCCTGGGAGTCTCTTCCATCTCAGGTCTCTGGGAAGTTCTATTGATTTCCTGAACCCCACCCCCACCCCCAGGAGCTGCAGATGTCCCTTCATTCTCCTGGCCCTCTGGGCTTCTCTCCTGTCCCCCTCCCACACTTCATCCTGTCCCCCCTTTTCTCTCCCCTTCCTTTCTCCCATCCTGGTCCCTCACTCCATCCCTCTGCCTTCCATGACTATTTTGTCCCCCCCCCTACTTTGTGAGATTCAAGTATGCTCGCTTGGGCCTTCCTTCTTGTTTAACTTCTTTGGGTCTGGGGAGTGTAGGATGAGTATTCTGAACTTTATGGCTAATATCCACTTATTGGTGAGACCACATCAAGTATGTCCTTTTGGGCCTGGGTTAAGTCACTCGAGATATTTTCTAGTCTCATCCATTTGCCTGCAAATTTTATGATGCTCTTGTTTTTAATAGTTGAATAGTATTCCACAGTGTAAATGAACCATATTTTATGTATCCATTCTTTGGTTGAGGGACATATTTTTGAATATTATAAATAAAGCTGATTTGAACATAGTGGAGCATGTGACCTTGTGATATGGTGAAGCATCTTTGGGCATATTCCTAGGATCTAAGTCTTCAGGTAGAACTATTTGACTTCCTCAGCAGAGGGATAAGAATGCCAAACCACCCACAAATTTTTTACCACAAATTTGTCCTGTTTAAAAGAAACACAGGGAAAAAGATGGAGAAGAGACTGAAGGAATGGCCAACCAATAACCAGCCCAACTCAAAACCCATCCATAGGCAAACACCAATTCCTGACATTAATGATACTCTGTTATAGTTACAGACAGGAGCCTAGCATAGCTGTCATTTGAGAGTCTCTGCCTAGCAGCTGACTAAAACAGATGTAGAGACACACAGTCAAATACTGGATGGATGTCAGGATCTCTTATGGAAGAGTTGAGGGAAGTGCTGAAGGCATGAAGGGGATAGAAACCCTACAGGAAGACCAACAGTGTTAACTAACCTGGAACCCTGGGAGCTCCCAGAGACTGAGCCACTAACCAAAGAGCATGCAGGGATTGGACTGAGGTCCTAGTACACACGTAGCAGAGGGACACACCCTCAATGAGAGAGGATGCACCTAATCTAGCAGAAATTTGATGTGCCAGGGTGACGGAATACCCAGGGTTCCCACCCTATCAGAGGTAAAGGGGAGGGGGGAACCAGGAGAGGTCAGCATTTGGGATGCAAATAAATAAGTAAATAAATTTAAAAGGAGAGGAAAAAAAAGAATCAACAAGATGGAATATTTGACCATATGTTATCTTAATTTATGCTAATTTCCCTTTCATACCTAATATTTTCATAGTCAACAACTGACAATCATATTTTTCTCAAAAGTAAGTATGGCATAGTATATGATCTGTGTACCACTCAAGTAAGCTATGGATCAGTCACTAAGAGCTGGAAATAGAAAGTCCCAAGTTATAATTCATGTAAGAGTGTACAAGGGAGACAGAGTCCATTACTGAAGAACTGATTTGCATTTCAGAGCACAGGCAATGTGCAAAATTTGATGGATCTGGTTCCTGCCATACTTTCTCCATCCTAGTAAAAAAATCTCACAAAATTGCTTTAAATATGTAGAGTGGATGAAGATTGTTAGTGTATGTTAATTCTGCATCATACAATACTGAGTGTACACTTGTCTTTGGTTTTTATATTTGCATTTACACTTTAGTATACTGACTTACCGTATAAAGAATATTATTGCAATCCTCAGTTCTAATTCTTTTTTATAATTTTTACTATGCTTGTTTATGTTATCCCTATATGTATGTCTGTCAAGATGCCAGATTCCCTGGAAGTGGAGTTATAGACAGACAGTTGGGAGCTTCCCGGTGGGTGCTGGAAATTGAACTATGGTTCTCTGGAAGATTAGCCAGTGTTCTTAAGAGCCCCAGAGGTTAAACATTTTTTAAAACGACCAGTACATGGCAGCGAGGACTACCATTAAGATTTCGACCTGAGGTTAAAAACAAAACATGATTCACAACAAAAGAGGCCTGGGAAGATGCCTCAGTAGTTAAGAGCTCTTGTTGCTCTTGCAGCAAACCTGGATTCACTTCCCAAAACCCACATGTGGGCTCATAACCAAATACTCTCTTATAACTCCAATTTGTGGGGGGGGGTATGACTTCTGTAGACACTGGGCTCATATGTATGTGATGTACATACGTGCACCCAGGCAAAACCAGTATATACATAAACTAAACTAAACTAAACTAAATCTAACTCTAAAAAGGAATCATGACAAAAAAATGGGGTCCAGGGTAGTTTATACATTAACAGTATAAAGAATGTTAATAATTCATCAAATAACAATATTAACAGAAGTTAGATGGCTATAAGGAATACAAATTATATAAGTAAATATGTAGCAAGCATCGAGACCTAATACAGTTAAAAAAATGTGTTAGTCAGAATAGATGGGTTTTGATACACTCCCCTTTGTTTTAATATTTTTTCATTGTTTTATCTGTGCATCTGGCATATCTGTGGTTTGAAACTAGTAATAATTATATTTAAAGGGGAATATAAAATTTAGACTTCTTACTCTTTATATAAAATTAATATATTTTTATTTATTTCTTTTAATTACTGTGTTATCCTAGTAATTCAAGGATTAAGAGTTAAATCTAGTATAGGAAAGAATCCACATATCTCTGAGAAAATTACCTAAAATATTTTCTTTCATTTATTTTTCACAAACATAGGAGTTTCATGTAATGAAGTACTACTGAAGATTAAGTTAGGAACCAGGCTCAGTGAGGCCTCACTTTTTCAGATGTTTAGAAGTCACTGCTGTTGGTTGCTGTCACCTTAAAACTGGTGAACACAGTCCATTGTTCAGACTTACAGATAGAATGATTTCATCAGAGATGCCTGGTGTCTCCATCCATGCACTGCATCAGTGACTGAGTTGCTTCATGAGAAGGAACCAGGCCATCTAGCTGAGCACCACCCTCCTTCTTTCCAGAGCCATCCTTATCCTGGAAGGATATCCTCATTTCCTCTACATGGTGGCATCATTAAGAAGACATGTCTCTAGAGAGGCTAGTGTCATGGGATACTCACTGAAGAGATGCCATTTCTTTCAGTTGGGGTGAGGGGGTAATATTGAAAGCGACTCAGTTTGATTTCAAATAAAGTTGATGGTTTATTTTTGACCTTGCTCTTTGACTTGTCAGACTGTTTTGATACAGGAAGAGAAAGGCAGGTGTGATAACATCCTATGTTGGTAAATCACAAGGCTGTACTCATTTTACTAACTTGTAGTCTGCTTATTATTATTATTATCATCATCATTATTATTGCTTTTATTATTACTATTTTACATGTGTAAAATATGTGTAGGCACACATGTGCCTGGCCCATTATCACAGTGGTATGAATACTCTGTAAAGTGTATTTTGTTCTTTCATGTTTTAAAATTGATATATTTACCACTTTACATCCATGCTGCACCCCCCCATCTCTCTTCTCTTCCAAGTTTCTCCTTTACAAATTCCTCCATTCATTATCACCTCCCCATGAGCACCAACCCATCTTGGGACATCCAGTCACAGTAGGACTAAGCACATGTTCTCCTTGAGACCCAACCAGGAAGACCAGTTAGGAGAAGGGAATTGAATGACTGTCATCAAAGTCAGAGGCAGTCACCACTCCAATTGTTAAGGGGAACCACATGAAGACCAAGCTGTACATCTGCTACAAATATGACCTTCAAAGTCAAATGTAACATTCCACTAAACTTGAAAACCCTTACAACCTACAGTTAATATAAGAAAAGAAAGCATATCAACAAAAACGCATGCACTTATGTGACCACACAGTATTCCTCTCTATAGGAGAATGCCTGTCTTTGGCAAGTTTATTTGGTAGCAGCTGATAGGCTATCTGGGAAAACTTTCTATGACAGTACTTTGTTACATCTGAATTCTTTTCTCCTACATACAGTGTATCTCTCTGAAAAGAATTTCTTGATATTTAACAGCAATTACTGATGCTGCAAACTCCAAAATATTATACATGGTCTCTAGAAATCACTACTGAGATCACCAACTTCAATTTGCTGAAGATGCTAGGAAATATGGTTCCTGGATAGTGATGGTAGAGAGCAAGTTAAGATCCCAGATGTTTCTAGAATCTCCTGCAGCCAGTAACCTTTCCTTTCTTTCTTTTTCTTTTTCTTTCTCTCTCGTACAGTGGGCACTATGTTCTGTTTTCATTTTAATCAGTGATGTTGATATGATTCTTGGTTGTGTGTTACTGTGTTTCATTCAAATAGATATAAGATGTATATTTTATATCTAATTCTTTTATCTTGAAATTATTTATTTCAACTCTGTTGTCTTTCAGTTTCTGGTGCTCCCTGGAGAAGGATCACTTTTCTTTACAAGACTGAGCATGTGGAAGACAAACCATCCCCTGAGAATCGTAAGTGGTATTACCTTTAAGTTGATTTTCCTTGAAGTGAGGCTGAATGTCAAAGTGAAATAGTTCCCACCCACCCTCTTTGCATGTGTATAATACTTTGTTTATACAAACATTCTTAAATATGCAATGTACCCAAGTTAATTCTAGGGATGTCTATAATAATGAAAAGCTTCATCTTCCTGCTTCAGAACTATTTATCAGGCCTGGTTATTTACTCTATTTGAAGGATTAGGAATTATCACAGGCATACATAAATGTGCAAATACACAGCTATAATGGGTAGTCTATCTTTTGTGTTTCTCATGCATGGACTCCAAATAGACAAGGAGGCATGGAAATTCCTTCCCAGTGATATGTTATCTTAATTAATTTTTATCTCTTTGAACTTATATAAGCATCTTCAAAAAATGGACAACAAAATGTAATTGAGCAACCCTGTTACCCGTCAATCTGTATAAGGAAAAGTTCTACAGACAGAGTCTTTAATGTAAAAAGACAAATAAACAAAATGTAGACCTAGAATTAATAAAAGGTATCATGCAAAGTGCAGGCAAAATTTCTTGAGAAGAAATCCTTAGAGAAATATTAAGTGGGCTTTATATACATTGGAGTTGAAAAACTGAAGTGGATATTTTGTAGCTATCTACTTTTTTTTTTTTTTTTTTTGGTTTTTTGAGACAGGGTTTCTCTGTATAGCCCTGGCTGTCCTGGCACTCACTTTGTAGACCAGGCTGGCCTCGAACTCAGAAATTCGCCTGCCTCTGCCTCCCGAGTGCTGGGATCAAAGGCGTGCACCACCATGCCCAGCTTTGTAGCTATCTACTTTAATGGACATTAAATACTGTGTTTTAGTTCAATATATACATATATGCTAGAATTCTTGCTACTTTGCTTACCACAAACATTTCCTAGGAAGGCTCACGCTCTTCCTCCCAACATATTGGTCAAGAATATAGAGCATGTGTCCATGTGTTCTATTGTAATAGCTTTATCATAATCACTTCTGCTCACATGTTTATTTAGTCCTTTAAAATGTGTTAGTCTAATGATAAAGACATTCAAAGGTAGGATGAGAAAAGTCAGCACATAGAGCAAATTACTGAACATCACTGAACATGGGCTATTAGCCACAAAGTAACCTTGAAAGAGCTATTCACACCAATACTTAAAGTGTACATTTTAAGATTTGCAAATAAATGGCATTTATCACCTCAGCAACACCTTTCTGTGGCAAGCCATCTAACTTCTATCTATCTATCTATCTATCTATCTATCTATCTATCTATCTATCTATCTATCTATATTTCTAAGCATTTTAATGCTACCAAAGAAGTTCAAAAAACACATTACAAAGGATTTTTTAATTTTAGTTTCAATAGTCTTTTAAAGTAAAATTAAAAAATTATCTATACAGTAAGGAAAATCTCCCCTTAGATTTCGGTAAACTATTTACTAAATTTCTGCAATTATACCCAACAAATCTCATTTGAAAACAATGATGTTTTTCTATCAGTGAAAATAGAAACATAGGTTAGTTATGAATCAAGAAAAATTATTACATGCATAGTCTCTAATCATTTTTATTTACTACCAAAAATGTACAGCATATCATTTTATTTGATTTTTTTTAACAGTTTTGATTTATTCCTTGGGGATTTAAACTTAGGTCTCATGCATGCTAGGCAAGTATTATAGGTCCATTTTTGAGCAGTGATTTGAAAGAAATAATGTTTAAATTTTATTTCTATTATTTCTTGAGATTAGAAGGTACATAATTTTCCTTTTTCTTTCTTCTTTCCATACTGTCTAATATACTTCTTGCTTTTCCTCAGGTTTATATTTTAAGTAGTATGTCCTGTTGGCTTTAGACTTAAAAATTATTTGCTGGTATAACTCAGCATGTTATAAAACATAAAAGACATCACTGTGAGAAAGGTACTTGGATAGAAGTGGGAGAGAAGAGCTGCAGGAGGTGAAGAGGGGACGAGGGAAATGTGAGGATCAGGGTGACAGTAGCCAGAATCCATGATACACACATATGAAACTTACAGTACAAAATTAATTTTAAAAAATGGAAGTCCGTATTAATGACCACACTTGAAGTTACAGAGGTCAGAAACATCTTTAAAGAGAGTCACTTCATACTCAATACAATAATGACTAGTAATGGATACCGGAATAAAACTGTTTTCTACTCCAGGTGACAATATTGCTACAAACAAAATAACACAAAACATATATTCGTTGTCTCAGTTTGGGATCCTAGGACTACTTGCTGAATGCCATTAATATGAATTCACAGTTGATAGGCATAACAGAGAAAGAAACTTTTGAAAGCGCATGGATCACCCGAGGACTCATATCTATCCACTTGCTCTGCAGGCAGCTTCTTTGAGCTGTGTGTTTTCCATCTAGATAGCAATAGTAGCACTAAACAAAATCCGAGGACCACTAACATGGACTCAAAATCAGAATGATTCAGAGTTTACGATAAACTTCTTCTATTTAGAAAATGACCTCCAAGCATCACACATCCCATTAATGGTTGATCATTATAATTACTGAGGATTTTCACAGCTCTTTCATGTGTTCTACATAACTGAAAGTATGGAAATTCTTGTTTCTATTTTAAATATTAAGATGACATAGGTAATACTGATGATTCATTTATATGAGGTCTTGATTCTATAAGCTCAATTTGACCTTCTAAGTATTTTCTTTTAATTTATAGTAAGCCATTCTTTGGTGTAGATGGCTGGCTAGACACACAGACACGTTGATGGTAGACAGATCTTAGAAAAGTAAGCATTGTTTTGTTTGGTTTTGTTTTGCCATTCCCTCCTCTACTTCACACATGCACTAAAATCTATGCCAACCTGCAAACATCACAGCAGAGAGAGGTAAACTGACATTCAGCAACATCATAACAATTCCTAAAATTCTGACATAAACCTAGCTTATGCCAGCTCAGCTTTGACAGACATGCAGAATTTCTATTTATACCACTAGCTGTTGCAATGGCTGCTTTCCTGTCTGCTGACAACAATGACTTTCAGTCACAAACCGAGGAATGAGGTTTCTACAACAATTAGAGCACTGTCAGCTACAAAATTGTGCAAATGAAGCACCTACTCATCTTCACGGAAAACATCCCTCTGTAGGAAACAAAGTGCATATGACTCACACATGCTGCAGAAATCACAACAATTTCCCTGTTTAATGGCAGTGAGAGCATGCCATGGCCTCTCATACTACAGGATGACTCAGAAAAGAAAAGCATGAACCAGAAAGAAACAAAACCCAGACAAGATATTACAGCTAACTCTGTAGTTAATGGAAGGTCGTGAGCAATTTAAAGAGCACATAAGGTACATTTCTCAGCAGAAAAATGGAAAGTCAGGGAAGGAAGCAGATGGTGATAAAAACAGCTAAAGGGATCAGGACCCAACGACAAGGATGCTACCCAGTCGAGCTCTGTCAAACAGTAACAAAAATATTCTGGCAAAAGAAGGTATTCTGAGCAAAGATGGAAAGTCCCAGCACAACACAAGGAACAGGATTCCCTGGTGTGCACTGTTTCTGGCAAGTTTGGACATAGAGTTGCTGGCTTTGCTAGCTTAGGGAGGAGTGTTAAGTATGTGTGCAGTGTGTGTGTGTGTGTGTGTGTGTGTGTGTGTGTGTGTGTGTGTCTACGCATGTGTAAGATAATTTCAGTAAAAACAAGTAGCATTTAATGAGTATTTTAAGCATCAGTTATTAGCTAAAGGCTGAGAAAGGTCCTATGGACTCACTATTACAATCATCTAATTTTTATCTTTATCCATTTATTGATGCAAATGCTTGGGCCCAGTACAGGAACCTCATCAAGTTATAACTAACAAAGTGACAAAGCAGACTGGCTGTAGGTTCCATGCCTCCATACACCTCTATCAAATGTTCAAAGGCCAGGATATTAATCAATGTTCTTTATTTACTATAGATAATTTTGATTCCCCTGAAGCAATTTTATTGCCTTTTACTTTGTCCCTCAACTAGTATATTAAGATAGTTTCATAGATTATAAGCTAATGAACAATTTAAGATTCATTGACAAAGTAGAAACTTTGTCTCTCTCTTCACATCTTGATTTCAGAAATTTCAGTTTTGAAGTTGTCATTTTGTTGTCTACTGTCTTCAGCTCTTATGTCTTGCTATTCTTGAGGCAGCCACTTGCTATGCTCATTATTGGAGCCATAGAGGAAAATTTCAAACAGATAAAATAATAAGATTCCCACCAAACTTCCCATCTTCTTCAGCAGACACAGAGAAACTCTTGAGGTTATGATGCTGGTTATATCAAAGACATACGCTCACAGGATCAAGCTAATTCATTATTATTTTTTTTACACAGCCCTGAATTCTTGGTCACTAGATAATGGCCATTAGACCATTAAACTTCACCAACATTCATGGCTTCTGCAAACGACCACTGGGTACCATGGTCTTCAAAACTCTCTGAGCCTCAGCTTTGACCATATATTAAAATTCAAGATAGTAGTACCTTGCCTGGTTGGCTTTCAGTCTGACCTAGAGACACTGCAAGAAAAAAAAATATATAAGTACCTGGTAGCCGATTCCCACTGTCATGGTTACTAATGGATTTGAGTTTATCTTGTATCCTCTCCTGTGTGTTCTCACTGTCTTAGTCTCTGACTGAACTTTTTCTGTACTCAGATCTGCACTACTACAGTCTACACTTCATGGTCTAGAAAACACTCACAGAAAAAAGTTCCCTAGATTTGCAGTCTCTTGATGGACAAAGATTCACTTGTTCTTGCTTTAGTCAGGGTCAGAAGAGACATAGGCTTCCTTCTTCTTCATGAGTACTGTTTTTTAAATCACTACTTTTCAGTTTGAGGAATATGAAAATCTACATCCTTGAGAAAGATAATTAAGGGTTGGAGAGATGGATCTAAATTTAAGAGCATCAGTTGCTCTTCTGAAGGACCTGGGTTTAAATTCTACCACCCACAATGTAGCTCCCAAACAAACATCACTGGTTTCCGAGGATCTAGTGTTTTCTTCTGGCTTCCGCATTTACTATGTATGGATACAGTACTCAGTCATACATGAAGGTAAAACACTCATACACATGAAATAAAAAGTAATTAGAACAGATATGTAGTTCCACCTCATGCCATTGTCTATAAGATGCTCTGTGGTGTGTGCTTGTGATTTAAGTCTTGGTGTATTCCAGCGAGCTGCTCATCACCATCTTCAGTTTCCTATCCCTCATGAGCTGCTATTCTGAGTGATTGCCATCTTAATGGTCCCATCCTTGATTTGCATTGATTGTAATTGCTTCCTTGTCTCAATGCTCCATTTAAATACCAGGAGCTTTGCACATAGCTTTGTTATAAGCCGATCTTAAATACTTCCACTGCAACTGATCTTAAAAACATAACAATCTTCCACCCATCTTCTTTTCCCTGCATCCTTCTTGCCATCTGTCTTTATTGTCTATTCTACTGAGCATTGCCCTATGATCGACAATTCACAGGATGCTCTTGATAATGCCTTTAATATTCTTGTCTCTTTGTCTGAGCCTGACAAAAACCCAACTTGGGATCTCTGCCTGTGAGCATCTCTATTAGATACATTTTATGGTACTCTCACAAAATACATAACAAAAGCAATGTAGGAGAGGATTTATTCAGACCACAAAGCCAATCATGGTATGGATGATGGTATAGCAGTAAGATCAGGTTATGCTTATGGCAGAAGGAGACAGCCTGCTCATCTCTGAGCAGATTCTGGAAGCATCAAAAACAAAAACAAAAAACAATAAGCAAACAAACAAAAATCATCCTCTTCTCTTTCTGTTCAGCCCACGACTATGTTCAAGAAGATCTTCCCCTAGCCATTAACTCTTTCTGGAAAAGCACTCATAAATACAAGCCAAGTTGTAGTGCCTCAATGCTTTAGGTTTTTACTAACTAAATTAACCATCACAACAAGTCTGAACTACTCTTGACAGCTAAAGGGACAGAAAGAATGCATTGTACATTCCGTGGCACTACCATAGCATTAACTGTTTCTATTCCAACAACTGATCCTTCTTATGTGAAACTGACTAGAATCTCTACTGCTCACATCCTGTCTTTCATATTTCTCCATTCTTCAACCTTCACACTTGGCCGATAATACTGCCTTCTACTTCATGGGGAGTTGCTGAAAAGAGAATCCAGAATGCAAAATATTGACTTAGGATAAAATTATAAAGGCAAGCAGGAGAGATGGCCGAGTGGTTAAGAGCACTGACTCCTCTTTCATAAGTCTAGAGTTCAATTCCCTGCAACCAACCACATTGTTGCTCACAACCATCTGTAATGGGATCCTATGTCCTCTTCTTGTGTGTCTGACGACAGTGACAGTGTACTCGTATATAAGACACAAGCACACGCACACGCACATACCGCCTGTAGAAAGAAATACCTTAAACTATTTTTAAAGTTATCAATAGTCCTTTAAAGGTCATGAAATCTCAGTTAATACCGAGTAGGAAACACAGACTTGTAAAGCCTCTCTAATTTAGATTTTTATGGATATAAAACAGACACAAGTAAATCATGTCTAGTAGCTGTTAATAAAATCAGAGAATAAATTAAATTGTAAACACACACATTTCAGCCATATTTCCTTTGGCATTAACTAGCAGTAAAATAATCTACCACATATTGCCAAGCTACAGAGTTCTATACACTGGTTCTGAAATTCAGTATGTAGTTTGTGGCAACCATCTGCTTAAATCAGTTTATTTCCTGTCATTCAGCTCACATGAAATTAAAATATCGATAGAAATAATTTTGGCATTGAAATTGGAAAAGTTAATAGGAAAGTCAATTAAAGGTCTCAGCAGATTGTATAGTCTAGGCTTTTTTTTTTTTTTTTTTGATACTTCCATTGTTCTGAATTATAGAACAAGATGAAGTGTAAAATATCAAATGCAAGATGTAGACTCTATCAAGTAAAAGTGAAAATATGAAGACAATTATGGTATAGACAGATGCAATGAGGATTCAGTTCACCACAAATGCAAAGGCATCCTTATGAGCAGACACACTAACTGCATGACAAATCTTAGGCCCAGAAGAAAATACTAACACTGTCTAAATGCTGCAGTCAGAATGTCTTGGCCTGCTTCTGGTATTTTATATTCCAAACTACATGTGTGCTTCTCCTTTTCCAAAGATATAAGACGAGTCTCTGATTTCACTATTTTTTTTTAAATAACTAAAATCCCTTTTTGTAGAAAATGGTATATCTTTGTCAAAACCTCTCTGTGAAACTGGTTAGGATCTATGCTCATTATCTTCATCTCTGTCTCTAAGTCTTGTCAGGCATCTTTTAGGCCCCTGGCTTGGTTTCTTGGATCTATGAGGTTTTCTTCAGGATCCAGACTCTCCCTCCATGAAATGCCCTATTTAAGTATTTTCCCTCACAGATAACCCTTCCCAGATGTGAGCTGCTTCTTCATCTGGGCTTATTGTATTATTTCTTTCCCTTTTATTCCAATAATTTCATTGGCCATAGGTGGCCCTTAGTTCTAAAATCTTTGGATATTCTCCAGGCCCTCTGTCAGAATGTTGCCCTCTACTAACCTGATTCTATTGATACAGAGAGATCCAACAAGGGGTACTCAACTCTGAAAAATGATTTATGGGGCTCTCACCTAAAAACCATTGAAAAAAGCTCAGGAGTTATCAATAAGTAGCAGAGAAAAAACCAGGGTCAAAATAGTTTGTAATCGGGGCTGGTGAGATGGCTCAGCGGTTAAGAGCACCGACTGCTCTTCCAAAGGTCCTGAGTTCAAATCCCAGCAACCACTTGGTGGCTCACAACCATCTGTAACAAAAATCTGATGCCCTCTTCTGGAGTGTCTGAAGACAGCTACAGTGTACACACATATAATAAATAAATAAATCTTTAAAAAAATAGTTTGTAATCAATCATCATATTTTAGTTCCTTTATAAGATTATTTAAGTTGTTCCTTTGTATTGTCGTTAAATTGACAGAAAAACAACACATTTCAGTTGTTGAACGCTTCTGTTAATATTTTCTGAATATCTTCTGTTAATATTTCTGAATTCTGTTAATATTTTCACACGTGTGATAACAAAATTATAATAAAGCTTCAGATAAATGATGAATGGCCATCACATGACATAAACAGCATTGACTCAGAAGAGCCATCATTTCATGGAGCAAATATCAATTAACAGAGAAAGTATATGTGGACACATCCACTTGGCATACAATATTGGATGGAATTGTTTGAGAAACAAATTTTAATTCTGAAAATATCTACTAATTATAAACTAAATTCATAGTCAAAATAACATGGATAAAGGAATGGATATAACTTTTTTCATAAAGAAGAAATTTGCATGCAAATTTGCTAAAAATAAAACAAAAAAAAAACTTTGATATTTGTGATTTTGCTGTTTTCTTTAAGAAAAACATTACAACAGAAGTACTCTGATAATTCTTTATGCCATGAAACAAAACACACAAAGCTAAAAGGTAGGCCCTTCAGAAATTAGTTTTGAATCACTGTTACAAAAAGTTTTTAAACCCAGATGTTAAAGTGTGATGTGAGAAAGATAATAAACATCTGGCCCCTTCTGATGGTTTTCGGAGCAATTACAAGTATGCATATTCAGATGTTCAGCTAGAGTGAAGTAACACAGAGAAATTGTATTATCTGCATTTTTTTTTTTTATCCAACTAACCAACTGTTAGCAGTCACAATTACAAATAGTTTAATGGTTTGATAGTTTTACATGGGAAGATCAAATAAAGTCATCCATTTTAGAAGCAAGAGAATCAAACCTTGGGTTTAAGATCAATGAAAACCCAATGAGCTTATATTGGTTAGATAGATAGATAGATAGATAGATAGATAGATAGATAGACAGACAGACAGACAGACAGACACACAGGGTTATATTACTACATTTCAGCAAGAAACAAGTTTTAAAATCTAAAGAGTAAAATCCAGTTAAAGACATTTTTCTGAATATTTTAATACGTTTGTTATAGATTTATTATTCATTTATTTGTTTGTTTTATTTATTTAGTATTTTATATTATTTAATTTATTTATTATTTATTCATTTGTTATACAAATTTATTTTTAAAGCAGTTACACTCATTACAACAAGATGCACTGAGATATCCCGACTGAGGATAATAGGAAATAAACACATTATATATTGTTTCTAGCGTCGAATGCAAGGAGCCTGCACTGGGAAACACAACCAGGGGATCCTACCAGCTGAATATAGGGTAAAGGCCTTTGGAGTACTGTGGGACTGAGTGAGAACTGATTACAATTTTCTCTTCAGTAATTTCTGGGCCTGGGCTCAACACCTTGGAAGTGAAGCAGCAGTGTGAAACTTCCCTGTGATCTCCTCAAAGATGAACTTTGCATCATGTTATGCTAAGTGTCCTAAAATGGACCTTCCTGCAGTTACCCATGCAACCAATAGTGTGTTCACTCACTGATTCATGTACATTGATTTATGGAGTGCTTTCTGTGGCCAGTCCTGGAACTGATTGCTGGTGGTAGTCGATGCATAAAGCAGAGGCCACTGGATTGAACTGCTCACTAAGGGGAACCCGACTATAAGTCTCAGGAATAATTTAAGGAAAAATAATAAGATAAAGATACAAAATGGCCTGTAATTGTGGGCCAGATGCTGTTCATCTGTTGTTTCTGAGGGAAGGATTCACTGTGGAAGAGTGATATCAGAGCCAGTCTGGGGAAAGATGAGGAAACCTACAGACTGAATCAGGTGGGGAGGTAGAAACATGTGATCCAAGATTCTAATGACAATGCCCCAGTATAGAATGTAGTCACCATTTAGGGCAATTACAACATACAACACTTGGTGTGATGGGATATGTTACGATAATACAAATTCAGTAACTCGACAACATCTGCAAATACAGATGAATGGATTGTATGAAATAAATACCTGGTATGAAGTAAATACCATCATTTGCAAAGCCCTCTTCAATGCTGAACTATTCCTATGACATTCCATTGAGCTATTCCTATGATGACTAGAGTCTCAAAAGTCTGTTGAGAAGGAATGAAGAAACCTTCTGGATAGAAAGATACTGGGCCCAATGAATGTCCTAAAATGATCTTTAAATATTTTCTGCACTTTGTGCATTCCATGCAATACATCTTGACAACACTCACTTTGTATCCTCCAAGTTCTTCCGAGCCAGCAACCCACTCTGCCTACCCAACTTCATGTTCTCCTTTTTTCTTGATTTCTCCCCAACTTATCCAGGGCAATATATGTTCCTTGGCATCTACACATGGGTGCTGAGCCATCCTTGGAAGTGTCACACACTGACCCAAACCCAACTCTCCTCCCTGAAGCTGGCAACTGTCACCAGGGCTTCAACAGGAGCGGGGCTTTATGAACAACGTCCCACTCCATGCCTGGGTTTCGTGTCTTGAGCTTGCACAGACCTTGTTTACTCTATCATGACTCGTGAGAGTTCCTAAGGGCACATGCCATGGCGTGTCTAGAAAACACTAGTGTGTTTCTGGCTTTTACAGACTTTCTGTTCCTACTTTCACAAAGAGCCCTGAGCCTTGGGAGGGAGGGCCGGGTCAAGGAGGAGAAAGCTGGGCTGTAGAGCTTAGTACAGATGCTGCGTTTGTGGCTCAGTGGGGCAGTGTTTGCTTAGCATATGCAAGGCCCTGGGTCCAGTTTTCAGCACTAAAATAAAAAAGAATGAATGAATAAATAAATAAAATAAAATAGAAAGCAGTTTATTTTGAGAGTTCTTTATCAGACTAAAATGATACAGCTTGATAGGTGGTGGCATACTGAAGGCCGTGTTTCTGAAGGTCTTAGCCCACATTACTTCTTTTCTTTTGCCCACACTGTGGAGTGAATTATCCATAAGATATCAGCTGAATGCCGTATTCTACATTAAAGAAAGTTCTCTAATTCGTTCATTTCAGGGTATGTGCTTTTCCTTCTCCAGGCTGATTTTAAAGACTATTAAAGGACACTGTGAGGTCTAAGTGTACAGCTTTTTCTGGATAACAAGAGACGGTAGCTCTTACAGGCTCTGCATTAGAATGATTTCTAAACTATTTTTAATCACCAAGGGTGAGGAAAATGCTGTTTATTTCTGCTTAATGTTTAGCTATTCACATTCTTTTCAAGGAAAAGGCAACTGTTAAGATTCAAGTTGTGTCCTATGGGTGAGCCATTCCAACTGTCTCCAGTTGACTCTATTACTCTGTGATGAGACTTACAGTGGACACTGGGCTCCTGTCTGTAACCCCTGCGCTTTAGTAAACTGCAATACAAAGTATTTCACCACTTTGACCTGCCATTCAGTTCATTTATGCATGGGGTCATTTGTGGTAATGATCAAGGGTGAAGGTAAATGACACTTCAAAACTTGCACATACTGTAGAAATTGTGGAACAATATAATAGAAACTATGAAATTTCAGGTGAATATCCTTTAGTGGCTCCTACTGTAAGTGCCTATATTTTTGAGACAGAAGGCATGGATGCTGACGGATGTCAGGCTAATGTTTGTGCCGGCTTGGTACTTGTAGACTCTAATCCAGCCTGCTTCCAATATCATGAAGCTACAGTACAGACTCTTGGCAAGTAGCTCAGCTTCATCATTGCACACCCCCACCTCCTAGCATAGCCTGCTAACACAAGCCTGCTCTTCACTCAGCTTTTTGATTTCTAAAAGCAGATGTTTGTGAAAAACAAACTAGTCTCTTGAAACTCACAGTCTATTATTACTTGCTGTGATTGGATTGTTTTTGAATGTTTTAAAGTAACTACTGTTGAATTTAATTAGCTAATGTGATTTACAGGCATCCAGCTACCAGGAAATAAATTAAGGAACCATTGTTTTGGTCTAGCTTTCAAGTGATGCTGACACCCTAGTCATAACATAAATAACAGATGAATGAGCCACGGAATAGTGGCAGAAGTCTATTTCAAGGAAAAACTGCTTAAACAGATTTCTATGCAGGTGTTTAGGCAAAAATAGTCTGCCTGCAAGATGAAAAAAAATCTTCAGAAATGTACCTGTAGATTTTATTTCTGTATATGGCAAAAATTCCAGATGCTTGCAAATATTGAGATGTTTTAATGTTTCATATTACAGTGCAATTCATATTCATTCATATGTAACTCATAAATGACAATTTGTGTTTTGCAGAATTTATTGATCATATTATTAGTCACATTAACACCCTCTGCTCAGTGTATAGCAAGTACTGTTACTGTTTTTAACAGAAGAGTTTGATGTTGTCTACTTAGATTTGTGATGGAAAAAAACTATAGAAAGGGATGCTGAACACAAATCAAATGGAGACCAGCAAAGGGTCTCTGTATATTCTCAGTAAGACTTTAGGGTTTGTAGAGGGCCAGCACCTAAGTGCCCTCAAAGCAAATGTTGCCAAGGCAGGACTCGCTACTCTTGGTCTGAATCCATCAGAGTCTTGAAGAAGAAAGAAGACTTGGTTCCAGATGCCTGATGCAGCCTACACTGGGCCTGGGAGGAAGCTGGAGATAGATTAGACACACCTACTCTTTCTACCATCTAAATGTTACAATAGAAAATAAAGCAACTGGGAGGTAGGAGATGTTTCATTTGTAGTTTGCCCTTACTTTCCACAGTTGTTTCCCTCCCTGCAAAATCTCATTTTCCATCAGGAAAAGCATGAGTAGAAAGCATGAATGCCTGACATATCCAAGACAGGCTAGATGCGAACTAGAGACAGATTTGCTACTCTAGCATCTGCTCTGGACATAAGTTATGATAGCCTCCTTCCTCTGTGATATCTAACAATTACCTATTATTTTCAAAGAGTCAAATATGAGTAAATGAAATTTGTCAATGTAGATGTTTTGGACTGTGGTAAATGTTTCTTTTCAGAGTATAAGGTAAGGCCCTTATTGCAGAAGAGACTAGGAAACAATGGGGCTATTGCAATTATAAATAAATATATTGACATTCCTTTTTTTCCCTCTTCTTTTTTGTTAAGATTATAACATAATCACATAATTTCCTTTCCCTTTTCCTTTTTCTCCCCAGAAGCCCTACCATATACCCATCCTCAATCTCTTAGAAATTTATAGCCTCTTTTTTCATTAACTGTTGCTATTATATACAACTTTGGAATGCATATATCCCTAAGTAGAACCTGCAGAATTTTGAGTACTATTAAATGTATATATGTATTTAGATATACTACTTGGTGTTGGGTAACCGTTTGGTGTGCTCTTGCATAGGGAAAGGCTCAACGACATAGTGCCTAAACGTGAGCTACTGATATTTTGATAATGTTTAGAAATCCATTTCAATTAGAGATGTGAATTTGAGCTATCATAATACATTAATCAGAAATATGAAGTTTAGAAACATAGTTCTTTACCTTTCTCTATACTTTTTTTTAAACTAGCAACACATAATGTTTCTATTATTAAGATGAAAATTTCCAGGCTACTTAGTAACAGATGTTAAATAAATTCTCATGTTTATTCAGACTCACACACTCTCTTTCCTTGTACATCAGATCAAGTGATATGATTTATATTAGGATAAACCAAATAGCTAGATGAAATATGTTATAAATGTACTATAGTTCATTGAGTATTTATAGCATGTCTAAAATGAAATTTGGAAGTGAAAAATCTGCTGCAAGGTATTGATAAAATTACCTCATTATGAGATAAAAATATTCAATTAGTTTAATTTATAGCTGTGAGCAATACTACTTTTCTATTGAAACTGTCCCCAGGCGTTTTGAGGCAAAATGACCTATCTTTTTTCAATATAGGGCATTTTAGTTCAAAACATAGGATAAATTTAGCATTCTTATATATAGTTTTAGTTATGAATTTTTATGTTCTTCTCCCATGCTGTACTTTTGATGCTCCATAGTATTGGATCCATGCATGCGAATCCACTGGATTTTTGTGTAAATGCTCTTAAACACCTTTCAAAACTCCAATTCTTTTTTTCAATTATGCTTTCCACTTTGTTTACAAAGTAATAGGTTTCAACGTGGCTTCTCACTTTCTTAGTTTTGGCTATCTGTCCTCCGTATCTTCTCTTCTCCACCACCTACTCCCATCTCTGCTAAATCAAAGAAACATATCTCTGGAATGAGAGCAGTTCGTCCAAAAACACTGGGGTATTAATGGTGCTGACAAGAAGTGCTAGTTCACTGCTCATTGTTAAACTGGGTATGAGCTTCACTCCCTTCAAAGCCCAGGGATTACTGCACAACAGGGGGCAGAGAAAATATGGAGTTTGATTGATGGGAACACAGCTCTCTTAATAGTGCTGCATGATCTTGACATTGATAAACTCACAGGAGTTCTAATTACATAAGACTTGGCCCCTAAACAGATTTATAGATGGAAGATAGGCTCCTAGAATTGATACTAAAAAAAAAATGCTGATGACAGGAGATCACTGTCTGCAAGGGGCAGAATGACTATGCTCTAGTGCATAATCCCAAACCCATGTGCATTCTTTAGCCCAAGCTAAGCCCAGTGTTAGGATCACTAAGTGTTGTGGTTTGAATGAGAATGGACCCCATAAGCTCCAATTTGAATGTTTACTCATTCAAATGGCCACTTTCTTTACAATGTATTCCAATTCAATAGATATAAAATTCAATACAAATAAATCATTTAAAATAACCTGTCTGATTAAAATCATAAAAATCCAGCACAACACAGTTGGTTAACAGGTGAGAGATTGGAGCTGAGTAGGATTTCCTCCCTTTGTGGTTATGAGGAAAACCAAACTTAAATAAAAGTCATTAAAATGTGAAGAAAGAAAAGGAAAGACAAGGAACTAAAGGAAGAGAAGCAAAATATATACTAAATATATATAAGACTAAGTCAGGGTATCTGTAACCCAGAAGAAGAAACAGATTCTTGAGAAAATACTCTGAATTAAAGGCAATATTCCAAGCTGTCTAGCTTGAATCTTAATTCCAGATAAATACAAGCTTGAGAACAGGAAGCAAAGATCATATTCAAAGCTTAGAAGGCAGACAAAACTCAAGTCCAGTTGGATCAAGGACCTACACATAATACCAGATACTAGAAAACTTATGGAGGAGAAAGTGGGGAAGAGCTTCGAACACATGGACACAGGGGAAAAATTCCTGAACAAAACTACCAATGGCTTATGCTCTAAGATCAAGAACTGGCAAATGGGACCCATAAAATAAGCTTCAGTAAAGCAAAGGACACTGTCAATAAGACAAAAAAGTAACCAACAGATTATGAAAAGATCTTTACCAATCCTAAATCCAATAGAGGGCTAATAACCACTATATACAAATAACTCAAGAAGTTAGACGCCAGAGAACTAAATAACACTATTAAAACATCCAGAGCTTAACAAAGAATTCTCACCTGAGGAATACCGAATGGCTGTGAAGCACCTAAAGGAATGTTCAACATCCTTAATCATCAGGGACATGCAAATCAAAACAACACTGATATTCCACCTCACACCACTCAGAATGGCTAAGGTGACAAAAACTCAGGTGACAGCAGATGCTGGCAAGGATGTGGAAAAAGAGGAACAGTCTTCCATTGCTGGTAGGATTGAAAGCTGGCACAAACCACTCTGGAAATCAGTTTGGCTCCTCAGAAAATTGGACATAGTACTACCGGAAGACCCAGAAATACCAAACCTGGGAATATACCCAGAAGATTCTCCAACATGTAATAAGGACCCATGTTCGACTATGTTTATAGCAGACTTATTTCTAATAGCCAGAAGTTGGAAAGAACCCAGCTGTCCCTCAACAGATGAATGGATACAGAAATTGTGGTTCACAATGGAGTACTGCTCAGCTATTAAAAACAATGAATTTATGAAATTCTTAGGCAAATCGATGGATCTGGAGGATACCATTCTAAGTGAGGCAACCCAATCACAAAAGAACACACATGATATGTGCTCATTGATAAGTGGACAGTAGCTCAGAAGCTCAGAATACCTAAGATACAATTCATAAATCACATGAAACTCAAGAAGAAGAAAGACCAAAATGTGGATACTTTGATCTTCCTTAGAAGGGGAAACAAAATGGTCATGAAAGGAGTTACAGAGACAATGTGAGAGCAGAGACTAAAGGAATGACTATCCAGAGACAGCCCCACCTGAGGATCCATCCCATATACAACCACCAAACCCAGACACTATTTTGGATGCAGACAAGAGCTTACTGACAAGAACCTGATATGGCTGTTTCCTGAGAGGCTCTGCCAGTGCCTGGCAAATACAGAAGTGGATACTCAAAACCAACCATTGGACTGAGCACTGGGTCCCCAATGAAGAAGATAGAGAAAGTATCCACGGATCTGAAGGTATTTAGCAGGCCCACAGGAGGAACAATAATATGAACCAACCAGTACCCCCCCCCCAGAGCTCCCTGGGACTAAACCACCAACCAAAGAAAACACATGATGGGACTCATGGCTCTAGCTGCATATGTAGCAGAGGATGGCCTAGTCTGTCATCAATGGGATGAGAGGCCCTTGATCATGTGAAGTTTCTGTGCCACAGTATTGGGGAATGACAGGGCTAGGAAGCAGGAGTGGGTAAGTTGGTGGGGGTGGGGTGGGAGGGAATAGGGGCTTATTGGAGGAGAACCAGGAAAGGGGATAACATTTGAAATATAATTAAAGGAAATATCTAATAATAAAAAAAGAAGGCAGAGAGCAGGGCAAAATCCAGGATAACAAATTCAGACTCAAGCAGTTGCAATGTGACTGAGGAGATGCTGTGGATGAATGAAGATAGAGTTCAGAAAAGAAAGCCACTTAGGAAGAATCTAAAGAGTGAAGAGGATTTCACAGAGAAGTGCATGTCTTGTACTCTTCCATGGACAAGTGCAGTCTTCCAGAAAGTCTCTGTTACTGTTTCTTCAAACTCAGATCGTGGCAAATACCATTTTGTTTTTCCTTCAGCTTCCTGTTTCTTTTTCCCTTCATTCCCCTCTTTGTCTCTTACACTTATACATATAGGAACATATGGTAAATAGGCAACATTGGTCCCTTCCTCCCGCACTTTCCATAGGTATCAAATAATAGTTAAATTGATAATCTTATTATGAATATAAGAACATGTAGAAGGGCCAGAATAGTCATTTCCTAACTATAGCATTGTTTTCCTGGCAAGAACAATGGAATAGTAAATGAGTTTTCTTCTTCTTCCAAATTAGTTTCTATTGCATGTTAATGAAATATACTATTAACTATTGCTATTATCCAAGACTGAACACACTATAGAAGGGGAAGTCCTCATGAGCTTCCAGAAGGACATCAGGTAACATAAAATCAACAATATCAGTTTTACATTTCCGGCATAATAAGAGCTCTGGTGCACATCACTGATATGTCTTTAAAGTAACTGGAAAGCACAGCTACCAAGTTGTAAGTATATTTGTGTTATGAATACAATAGGCCACAAGACAGAAAATACATGAAAACAATATTGAATATCCTGATAATGTGCAAGGGATATGTTACCTGCTTCAGCACTGAAGTAATGCTGGCAAATATTAATGAATTATAGTAAGCTAGCTGTGAAAGCTTTGACAAGAATCCAGACATATACTGCTCAGGATGTAGAGAAACTTTATAGTAACTATATAAATTCTGCCACAGTCATACAACCTTTAGTGTTTTCCTCAGTATTATTGGATGACCTGGTGATATTGATGCTTTCAAGGTTTTTTTCTTTGTATTAATTTAATTTACTTTCTTATTTATTTATTTATTTATTTATTTATTTATTTATTTATTTATATTTTTATTACGTATTTTCCTCAATTACATTTCCAATGCTATCCCAAAAGTCCCCCATATCCCCCCACACTTCCCTACACACCCATTCCCATTCTTTTGGCCCTGGCATTCCCCTGTATTGGGGCATATAAAGTGTGCAAGTCCAATGGGCCTCTCTTTCCAGTGATGGCCGACTAGGCCATCTTTCGATACATATGCAGCTAGAGACAAGAGCTCCGGGGTACTGGTTAGTTCATCATGTTGTTCCAACTATAGGGTTGCAGATCCCTTTAGCTCCTTGGGTACTTTCTCTAGCTTCTCCATTGGGAGCCCTGTGATCCATCCAATAGCTGACTGTGAGCATCCACTTCTGTATTTGTTTGGCCCCGGCATAGTTTCACAAGAGAGAGCTATATCTGGGTCCTTTCAGCAAAATCTTGCTAGTGTATGCAATGGTGTCAGCATTTGGAAGCTGATTATGGGATGGATCCCTGGATATGGCAGTCTCTAGATGGTCCATCCTTTCATCACAGCTCCAAACTTTGTCTCTGTAACTCCTTCCATGGGTGTTTTGTTCCCAATTCTAAGAAGGGGCACAGTGTCCACACTTTGGTCTTCATTCTTCTTGAGTTTCATGTGTTTAGCAAATTGTATCTTATATCTTGGGTATCCTAAGTTTTGGGCTAATATCCACTTATCAGTGAATACATATTGTGTGAGTTCCTTTGTGATTGTGTTACCTCACTCAAGATGATGCCCTCCAGGTCCATCCATTTGGCTAGGAATTTCATAAATTCATTCTTTTTAATAGCTGAGTAGTATTCCATTGTGTAAATGTACCATATTTTCTGTATCCATTCCTCTGTTGAGGGGCATCTGGGTTCTTTCCAGCTTCTGGCTATTATAAATAAGGCTGCTATGAACATAGTGGAGCATGTGTCCTTCTTACCGGTTGGGACATCTTCTGGATATATGCCCAGGAGACCCTTCTCAATAGTCACAAATAATATGAAATATCTTGGCGTGACTCTAACTAAAGAAGTGAAAGATCTGTATAATAAAAACTTCAAGTCTCTGAAGAAAGAAATTATAGAAGATCTCAGAAGATGGAAAGATCTCCCATGCTCATGGATTGGCAGGAACAACATTGTAAAAATGGCTATCTTGCCAAAAGCAATCTACAGATTCAATGCAATCCCCATCAAAATTCCAACTCAATTCTTCAACGAATTAGAAAGTGCAATCTGTTCCAACTATAGGGTTGCAGATCCCTTGTACCCCATAGCTCTTGTCTCTAACTGCATATGTATCGAAAGATGGCCTAGTCGGCCATCACTGGAAAGAGAGGCCCATTGGACTTGCAAACTTTATATGCCCCAATATAGGGGAATGCCAGGGCCAAAAGAATGGGAATGGGTGGGTAGGGAAGTGGGGGGCGCTATGGGGATCTTTTAGGATAGCATTGGAAATATAATTGAGGAAAATATGTAATAAAAAATATTAAAAATTAAAAAAAGTGCAATCTGCAAATTCATCTGGAATAACAAAAAACCTAGAATAACAAAAACTCTTCTCAAGGATAAAAGAACCTCTGGTGGAATCACCATGCCTTCCCTAAAGCTTTACTACAGAGCAATTGTGATAAAAACTGCATGGTACTGGTATAGTGACAGACAAGTAGACCAATGGAATAGAATTGAAGACCCAGAAATGAAGCCACACACCTATGGTCACTTGATCTTCAACAAGGGTGCTAAAACCATACAGTGGAAGAAAGACAGCATTTTCAGCAAATGGTGCTGGCACAACTAGTTGTTATCATGTAGAAGAATGCGAATCGATCCATTCCTATCTCCTTGTACTAAGGTCAAATCTAAGTGGATCAAGGAACTTCACGTAAAACCAGAGACACTGAAACTTATAGAGGAGAAAGTGGGGAAAAACCTTTAAGATATGGGCACAGGGAAAAGATTCCTGAATAGAACAGCAATGGCTTGTGCTGTAAGATCGAGAATTGACAAGTGGGACCTCATGAAACTGCAAAGCTTCTGCAAGACAAAAGACACCATCAATAAGACAAAAAGACCACCAACAGATTGGGAAAGGATCTTTGCCTATCCTAAATCAGATAAGGGACTAATATCCAATATATATAAAGAACTCAAGAAGATGGACTCCAGAAAATCAAATAACCCCATTAAAAAATGGGGCTCAGAACTGAACAAAGAATTCTCACCTGAGGAATACCGAATGGCAGAGAAGCACCTGAAAAAATGTTCAACATCCTTAATCATCAGGGAAATGCAAATCAAAACAACCCTGAGATTCCACCTCACACCAGTCAGAATGGCTAAGATCAAAAATTCAGGTGACAGCAGATGCTGATGAGGATGTGGAGAAAGAGGAACACTCCTCCATTGTTGGTGGGATTGCAAGCTTGTACAACCACTCTGGAAATCAGTCTGGCGGTTCCACAGAAAATTGGACATAGTACTACTGGAGGATCCAGTAATACCTCTCCTGGGCATAATTTACTTTCTTTTGGTTTTACTTATTCACTTTTCATTCTGCTCGCTGCTGTCCTCCTGGTCAACTCCTACTACAATCATTTTCCTATCCCCCTCCCCTTCTCCTCTGAGTAGGTGGGGGCTCTCCTGGTTATCCCCCCCACCCCTACCCTGGCCTTTTATGTCTCTTCAGGGCTAGGTGGTTCTTCTCCAACTGAGGCTAGACATGGCTGTCTCACTAGTGGAACATACAGGCAACAGCTTTTGGTATAGCCTAAAGACCCAGCTATACCACTCCTGGCCATATACCCAAAAGATGCTCAACTCTATTTGTAGTAGCTTTATTGATAATAGCCAGAAACTGGAAACAAAATAGATGTCCCTCAACTGAAGAATGGATACAAAAAATGTGGTATTTCTACCCAATGGAATAATATTCAGCTATTAAAAACAAAGGCAACATGAATTTTGGCAAATGTATGGAACTTGAGAATATCATCTTGGGTGAGGTAACCCAGTCCCATGTATGGAATGCACTCACTTAAAAGTGAATATTAGCAATAAAATACAGATATCATGCTACACTTTCTTATTTTTTTTAATTTATTTTTTATTAGGTATTTTCCTCATTTACATTTTCTATGCTATCCCAAAAGTCCCCCATACCCACCCCCCCAATCCCCTACCCACCCACTCCCCCTTTTTGGCCCTGGGGTTCCCCTGTACTGGGGCATATAAAGTTTGCAAGTCCAATGGGCCTCTCTTTGCAGTAATGGCCAACTAGGCCATCTTTTGATACATATGCAGCTAGAGACAAGAGCTCCGGGGTACTGGTTAGTTCATATTGTTGTTCCACCTATAGGGTTGCAGTTCCCTTTAGCTCCTTGGGGTGCTGAGAAGAAGTTATATCCTTTTGTTTTAGGATAAAATGTTTTGTAGATATCTGTTAATTCCATTTGTTTCATCACTTCTGTTAGTTTCACTGTGTCCCTGTTTAGTTTCTGTTTCCATGATCTGTCCATTGGTGAAAGTGGTGTGTTGAAGTCTCCCACTATTATTGTGTGAGGTGCAATGTGTGCTTTGAGCTGTACTAAAGTTTCTTTAATGAATGTGGCTGCCCTTGTATTTGGAGCATATATTTTCAGAATTGAGAGTTCCTCTTGGAGGATTTTACCTTTGATTAATATGAAGTGCCCCTCCTTGTGTTTTTTGATTATTTTGGGTTGGAAGTCGATTTTGTTAGATATTAAAATGGCTACTCCAGCTTGTTTCTTCATACCATTTGCTTGGAAAATTGTTTTCCAGCCTTTCATTCTGAGGTAGTGTCTATCTTTTTCTCTGAGATGAGTTTCCTGTAAGCAGCAAATGTTGGGTTTGTTGAGGGATTACCTTCTTGTTTTTTCTAGGGCGTGGTTCCCGTCCTTGTATTGGTATTTTTCTGTTATTATCCAAATTCACCCATTATCTCTCCATGAATCCAGCCCTTCAAAGGATAATAACATCTTCTGGATATATGCCCAGGAGAGGTATTGTGGGATCCTCCGGTAGTACTATGGTACCTTCTCCAAAACTGACCACATAATTGGTCACAAAACAAGCCTCAACATATACAAAAATATTGAATTTGTCCCATGCATCCTATCAGATCACCATGGACTAAGGCTGATCTTCAATAACAAAATAACTAATAGAAAGCCAACATTCACGTGGAAACTGAACAACACTCTTCTCAATGATAACTTGGTCAAGGTAGGAATAAAGAAAGAAATTAAGGACTTTTTTATTAGATATTAAAATGACTACCCCAGCTTGTTTCTTCATACCATTTGCTTGGAAAATTGTTTTCCAGCCTTTCATTCTGAGGTAGTGTCTATCTTTTTCTCTGAGATGAGTTTCCTATAAGCAGCAAATGTTGGGTCTTGTTTCTGTAGCCAGTTTGTTAGTCTATGTCTTTTTATTGGGGAGTTGAGTCCATTGATATTAAGAGATATTATGGAAAAGTAACTGTTGCTTCCTGTTATTTTTGTTGTTAAAGTTGGCATTCTGTTCTTGTGGCTGTCTTCTTTTAGGTTTGTTGAGGGATTACCTTCTTGTTTTTTCTAGGGCGTGGTTCCCGTTCTTGTATTGTTTTTTTTTGTTTTTTTTTTTTCTGTTATTATCCTTTGAAGGGCTGGATTCGTGGAGAGATAATGGGTGAATTTGGTTTTGTCGTGGAATACTTTGGTTTCTCCATCTATGTTAATTGAGAGTTTGGCTGGGTATAGTAGCCTGGGCTGGAATTTGTGTTCTCTTAGTGTCTGTATAACATCTGTCTAGGCTCTTCTGGTTTTCATAGCATCTGGTGAAAAATCTGGTGTAATTCTGATAGGCTTGCCTTTATATGTTACTTGACCTTTTCCCCTTACTGCTTTTAGTATTCTATCTTTATTTAGTGCATTTGTTGTTCTGATTTATATGTGTTGGGAGGAATTTCTTTTCTGGTCCAGTCTATTTGGAGTTCTGTAGGCTTCTTGTATGTTCATGGGCATCTCTTTCTTTAGATTTGGGAAGTTTTCTTCAATAATTTTGTTGAAGATGTTTGCTGGTCCTTTGATTTGAAAATCTTCATTCTCATCCACTCCTATTATCCGTAGGTTTGGTCTTCTCATTGTGTCCTGGATTTCCTGGATGTTTTGAGTTAGGATCTTTTTGCATTTTCCATTTTCTCTGATTGTTGTTCCGATGTTCTCTATGGAATCTTCTGCATCTGAGATTCTCTCTTCCATCTCTTGTATTCTGTTGCTGATGCTTGCATCTATGGTTCCAGATTTCTTTCCTAGGGTTTCTATCTCCAGCGTTGCCTCACTTTGGGTTTTCTTTATTGTGTCTACTTCCCTTTTTAGGTCTTGAATGGTTTTATTCAATTCCATCACCTGTTTGGTTGTGTTTTCCTGCAATTCTTTAAGAGATTTTTGTGTTTCCTCTTTAATGTCTTCTACTTGTTTAGCAGTGTTCTTCTGTATTTCTTTAAGTGAGTTATTTAAGTCCTTCTTGATGTCCTCTACTATCATCATGAGATATGCTTTTAAATTCAGGTCTAGCTTTTCAGGTGTGTTGGGGTGCCCTGGACTGGGCGAAGTGGGAGTGCTGGGTTCTGATGATGGTGAGTGCTCCTGGTTTCTGTTAGTAAGATTCTTATGTTTACCTTTCGCCATCTGGTAATCTCTGGAGTTAGTTGTTATAGTTGTGTCTGTTTAGAGAATGTTCCTCTGGTGATTTTGTTACCCTCTATGAGCAGACCTGGGAGACTAGCTCTCTCCTCTGAGTTTCAGTGGTCAGAGCAGTCTCTGCAGGCAAGGTCTCCTCTTTCAGGGAAGGTGCACAGTTATCTGTTGTTTGGACCTCCACCTGGCCGAAGATGAAGGCCCAAAAAGGATCTTTCCCAGAAGCTGTGTTGTTTTGGCCTGTCACAGAAGCCGTTGTTTCAGTGGCCCACACTCTCACCTGTGTAGACTACTTTCCGAGGAGTCCCAGAACCAAGGTGGCTCCCACGGAACCTGAGGCAGAAGCCTCTCAGGCCGGGCAGACACCTGTGCTCTGACCAGGAAGGTGGCCGGTTGTCTGGAGCCGAAAATGGCGCTGCCTCAGAGGCTCTGTGGCTCTCGCCTGTCCCAGAGACTGCTGGCCTCTGTATTCCACATTCTCACCTGTGCAGACTGCCCTCCGTGGAGTCCTGGAACCAAGCTGGCTCCCAAGGAACCTGTGGCAGAAGCCTCTCAGGCCGGGCGGACACCTCTGCTCTGACTAGGAAGGTGGCCTGTTGTCTCTCATGCTACACTTTCACAGCTTTTTTTTTTTTTTTTTTAATTTTATTTGTAAAGCTGAGTTCTATATTTTCCTATTGCTGGCCTGTCTTTGAAAGTTTCAGGACACTTAACTTTCAAGGAAAGGGAAACTTTCTGCAACATCAACTTTACACCTACTAGGAAAACATTCAATCTAACACTTCTGTGCTTTTCTGTAAATAAGAATGGGTCACTTGGGAGTGGGACACATCGTATCTGCACTCTCCAAGGGACTGGGTTTTAGTTGATACTTAGACTTAGCATAACATGTCTATTCTTAGGTTTATGAAGAATGGTTATAAAGATTTTACTTTTGGGTCATTTTCCTTTCATTTAAAAAATGTCTCACTATTTGCAATTTGTACCCTTGTATGCAAATTATCTTCCCGAATCTTCTCTGATTCCTCAAATAAGCTTGAAAATCACAATGAAGGGGCAGAAAGGGCGAAATATAACTAATTCGGGAAAATCTGCTAATAGCAGATGCTGTTTTTCTCCCTTCAGTGCTCTCTGGATATCACAAAGTCCCTCTGGGACTGGGCAAGGTTAGTTACAAGACCTGCGAGTGAAAAATTTATTGTGGTTGAAACAAATGTTCAACAATGGTTGGAAAATGTTAAATCCCAGAAGAGAGATGTAATTTCAACAAACCAACCAGAAAATATCAACATGATAAAAATCCTACCTGTTTTGTTACATGACAGCAGCAGAAATGTCCACTGATGGAACCCAAGCCCTAAAATTCCAAACTCAAGAAGAAAGAAAATGATCAAATAACATTTGAGATATGGCAGCCAAAAGGAAAAAAAAAAAAGTAAGGCAGGTCCTATGTGCCCATTCCCACACATATACAAAACCGTGTGCTCTGGGGTCACCAGAGTCATGTCACTAAACATGGACTTAAAGTACCTGCCCCTTGACTTGATGGTAGCAGTTGAAGGAAAAGATTATTGTTTGAACAAGCATAGTAAAAAGTCCGTCTTCAAATAATCCCGTCTTTGTGTATATTCCACTTTATGAGTTCCTAAACTGTTTTGAATGTGATGCAAAATAGTGGAAAACATCCAGATATTTCTGATAATCTCAGTTTAGTTTTTTTTTTTTCTTTCTGTTTTGACACACTAGGTATCAGGGTATGCCTCATGTATTTTAGTTAAACCATCTCTCTCTCTCTCTCTCTCTCTCTCTCTCTCTCTCTCTCTCTCTCTCTCTCTCATCATTCTGTACAAACAGACAGAAAACAAATGTGAATAGCAGTACAGAATGGTGGTAGGCAGGATCTGCACTGGCCATCCTTGCTTGCCATGTCATGACAGAAGACTAAAATGTTATCTGTGATTCCAGCAACTTTATCAGAGCAAAGTACTATCATCTTGCCATTTCTGCCCATATTAATCTCAGATTATTATGCAAAGACATACAGTGATACAAAGGCAAAAATGAAATGTGTATGCATATGCATGAATCTACAATGAGTCTATATACCTACCAACCCACCTACATATCTACCTCTTTCCCCACTTTACTTTGCACAAATCTCTGTGTGAGAACACATGAAGCTTAAGCCAAGCAAGACAGATTTGTCAACCTGTGGATACTGATAAAGTGTTGTTAATATTCAGAAGCTGGAAAGAACCCACATGTCCCTCAACAGAGGAATGGATACAGAAAATGTGGTACATTTACACAATGGAGTATTACTCAACAATTAAAAACAATGAATTTATGAAATTCTTAGACAAATGGATGCATCTGGAGAATATCATCCTGAGTGAGGTAACCCAATCAGAAAAGAACACACATGATATGCACTCACTAATAACTGAATAGCAGCCAAGAAACTTAGACTACCCAAGATACAATTTACAAAATACAAGAAACTTAAGAAGAAGGAAGACCAAAATGTGGATACTTCGTTCCTTCTTAGAATGGGGAATAAAATACCCATGGAAGGAGTTACAGAGACAAAGTTCAGAGCTGAGACAGTAGAACGGATCATCGAGAGACTGCTCCACCTGGGAATCTATCCCATATACAACCACCAAACCCAGCAAGATTTTGCTGACAGGACTCTGATACAACTATCTCCTGCGAGGCTATGCCAGTGCCTGGCAAATACAGAAATGGATGCTCACACTCAGCTATTGGATGGAATACAGGGCTCCTAAACAAGGAACTAAAGGGGTCTGCAACCCTATAGGAGGAACAACAATATGAACTAACCAGTACCCCCAGAGAACTGTGTCTCTAGTTGTATATGTAGTAGAGGATGGCCTGGTTGGCCATCAATGGGTGGAGAGGCCCTTGGTCTTGTGAAGATCATATGCCCCAGTACAGGGGAATTCTAGGGCCAGGAAGTGGGAGTGGGTGGGTTGGGGAGCAGGGAGGGAGGAGGGCATCGGGGACTTTGGGGATCACATTTGAAATATAAATGAAGAAAATATCTAATAAAAAAGAAGTTAAAAATAGACTTCTTATTTAGGTTTCTAGCACCACTTATTGGAGAAAGCAACAAAGCTGTCTATTTTTCTGTTATCCAACACTAATTTCTTGTGTGGAAGCTCACCTTTCATCTTTTCTATGGAAAATATATGGACACAAACTAATAAATATTACATTATTATAATTAGAAGTTTCTTATTATTTATGTGTGTGATATGTGTGTATGCACATGTTGCAATATCCATTTGGAAGTCAGAGGACCACTTTTGTGAAGTTTCCTCTCTGCTTCCACCTTTGTTTTGTTTCCTGGGATGGAACTCAGTCTTGTGGGGTAAGTTCTCTTACCTGCTAAGCCATCCCACTGCCCCCTGAACTGAACTTTGAATGCTTCACATTTTCTATTTCGGAGGCAGTGTCTTAAGTTGCAGTCATATGTTAATTATTAAGTATTAGCAAAACTGCCCAATTTACTTAATGAAAACTGAGACTTAATTTATTTAACAACACAGAACACTATCACTATTTTGATTTAACATTCTGACTAGATTTGGGAAATATATATTAATTTAGGGTTCTAAGAAGTTCCTGACACCAATTTTAGCATAGATCCTGCTCTATAAAGTTTCAAAAGCCATAATCCACACAAAATATGCTGCTGTCCTAATATCTAAGTTATTCAAGAAAGGAACACTGAAATAAAACAGTGACCAGTTACATCCAGGTGTTCCAGTGTACGCAGGAAAATGGACATGAGTTCCTCACTGAAGCATCAACTACATAATTTTAGAATTAGAGAGTTTACACTAGACTATCAATCTATATTTTAAGGTGAACTAATGAACAATAATTTTTAGTAGAGCTTATTCTTAAAACATGAAGAATTTGAAAGTGACAATGTTTAGTTTAATAATATTTTACTGACTAAAGCATTACAGATTTTAATTTGGAAGCATTCACCCTAGTTTCAGTAACTAGTCAATTTTTCTTCATCACCTTTCTTCAACAATGGCTTCTTCAACACCTAATTTAATTGAAGAAAGTGAATTGATTTCTTACATCCTAAAGCATGCAGAAGTTTCATAAGGAATTTCTTGCACTCAGTGGTAGTTCTGATGAATGTAGCCTCTGGGCATAGGGTAGGTTTAGTAATTATACCTAATATAACAAGAAGATGAACAATTCCTTTGATGGAAAAAAAAAACACTTTTACAGAGGAAGAAGATGTCCATTGAGTGTCAGTGTTCTAGCCTGATTAGATCTCCTGTATTGTTCTAGAATTCATCATGTTGATCTGAATAATCACCTTAAATATATATAAATAAATGTCTAGTGATGTTATCATCATCTAATCCCTCTCTCTCTCTCTAATATTATCATATAATATATATTATAATTAGTTTGTTTTAGGTCTTTGTGGTTCTGGTGACAGATAAAGTAGACAGATACTATATTTTGCCTGGAGCTAAGGAAGGTAAAAAGGGAAAGTCAGTCAGAAGGACTGTCACAAACAGTATAGCCTATAAAAAGTACTGGAGGATAGGTTCACAGGCAGAACCCTCAGGACATTCATGTTCTAAGAGGTACACAAACCATAAAGAGCTATTTATGTATCTATCATGTATCTATGTATCTATGTATGTATGTATGTATCTATCTATTTATCTATCTATCTATCTATCTATCTATCTATCTATCTATCTATCTATCTATCCACCATCTACCTATTGATCTATCACCTACCTATCATCTTCCTCCCTATCTTCCTATATAAGATCTAAATTCTATAAATATCTATAAGAGAAATATATTGGGAAAGAGGGTAAGGACAACAAGTCACTATTTTGGATAGAATTATCAGTGATGTTATGGACCTGTCACAACAGTATTTCCTGATAGAAGGCAACTGAGGAAGTTACTTTAGATTTGAAATTGAAGTATTTGTTACCCATGTAAGATTTGAGAAGACGCTAAAATGGAAGGAAATAGCCATGTTAATTTTTAAAGAAGAAACTTCAAAGGCTCTAGATTTAGCAGCAAGCTTCTATGTTGCATAAGTAAAGGAGAAAAAAATTAAGAACATAGGGATGAGAGAAATGGATTATAGAGCAGAAATTACAGATATGGCAGGGTCAGGGTGTAACAGATATTTAAACTGTGCACATGGATTAGAAATGTGACCTGGCTGCATTTGCCTGGTGTACTTTTCTGCTCAATTTCATTCAGTCACTTCAGACAAATGCTGTTGGCAAAGGTACTAGCAGTCGTTCTCCACCTGTGGGCTGCGACTCCTTTGGATTCAAGTGACTCTTTCACAGGGGTTGCAAAAGACCATTGAAAACCACAGATATTTACATGACAACCATCACAGTTATGAGGTGGGAATGGCAGTAATTTTGTTGCTGGGGGCCACCACAACATTAATAACTGTATAAAAGGTTTGCAACACTAGGAAAGTTGAGTAAACTACTGTGCTAAATGGAGAAGACACAATGTTGGCTCAGAAATAAATTAACAACCATGCCAACCATTTATGTTACAGTGCATACAAAAGAAATGAACTGATTAAAGGGTATAAATATATGACAGGGATGTGTATCATTTACATTGACTGTACAAGGGCATATATTCTATGTTCAAAATACATGCATCAAAGACATACTAAAATGGACATTATATGGATTGGCAAGGAGCTATTTAGGAATAAAATAACAATTAGTGAAAATAGAATCAATGAACTTGAAGTAGATGAGGGAGGCATATATGGGAAAATATGAAGGGAGGAAAGGATATATATCCAAACAAAAAAGACATATTACTATATCTAACACAATTTTTTCCTCAGAAAGTCATCTGTTGTTTTTCTACTATAATGGATTTAAAAAGTAAGTTTCTACACTGCTTTCTCATTTTAATCATATTTTGCATGCATTAACTTATTTAATATTCATAATAGTTATAACTGAATAAATTGTGATTACTTTCATTTTAAAGATCCATAAACTGATGCTAAAACATTTAAATAACTTAGCTGAAACTATACAATGAGTTTGTGATATAAGGAGGCCTGGCCTCACTACACATACATGTATCTGGTCTGTTCTGAACTAAATTGACTAAAATGCCTTACTTATCCTTGTGCTAAAGATTCCCTTGGAAACCAATGGAAGAAAGAACATAGTATCATCGATCTTGAGAATGAGATATATTTCGGGAGGTTTCCAGATGAGACCCAATTAATAACTATGCACACGAAGTTAAAAAATACTCAGATTAGTGTGCCATTATTCTGTAATGGTGTCTTGACAAAGATTAATGTTTGGATCAGACATATAACCAGAAAATGTCGCTAGGCCTTGCTGCTTTTACACTTAGAAAATTCTATGATACTATTGGTTTCCAATTTTCAATACCACTCCAATGAATGAGTCGTAAATGTCCCATTCTCTGAAGTTTCTACTGAGTATACAAATCTCCAGTTTCTTCATTGCACATTAATCTCAGTGAGGCACTCTCTGAGCTCAGGATTTCTTCACGATCTTCCCAGGAATGTTACTTGTCATTCTCTCAATATCTCAGCACTGAACCTCATGGCAAGATTTCTATTGAAGGAACTTTTCCTAGAATGTGTGCAATTTTCATCTTTAAGACTCCATGCATTTACCTCCTCCCACTTCTTATATATCAGTAGAGAACTCCATCCAATTTGCAGTCGAATTGGCAAATGAGCATCCTCTGTTACTCTAATACTGAATAATGAGTTTATAGTTGTAATTTTTTGGTTAATATTTATTTGCCATCATTAATATAACCTTATGCTCTGTTTTGTATCAGCCAGCACCTGACATACTGTCACCTAAACATCATTTACTATTTGAAAGCACTATCAATGGTTTGTTATAAATAATATTCAATCCCATCCTCTTTTTACTATACTTTTTGTTTTCTAATTATAAATATGTTACATGTTAAGGGCTTAAAGCAGGGAAAGGTGGCATCAATAATGTATCTTTCCTTGTATGTTTTTCTTATTCTTTCTAGCTGTGGGCTGGTGTATACTTTGTAACTGATTGGTGATGACTACTTTTGTCAGATTAGTTGACAATGTCAACAAGACAGGTCTTCCAGTCTGTACCTTGTATTATCGAATCTACACATGGATAACTAAAGAGCCTTGAACTCATTGGCACAGGTGGGAATTTCCTAAACAGAACTCTAGTGGCTCAATCTCCAATATTAAGAACTGATAAATGGGACCTCATGAAACTGGAAAGATTATATAAGGCAAAGGGCATAGTCAATAGGGCAAACTGGCAACCTACAGATTGGGGAAAATTTTTCACTAACCCCACATGCGATAGAAAGCTAATATCCAAAATATATAAAGAACTCAAGAAGCTAACCTCCAAAGAAACCAAATAATCCTTTCAAAAATCAATGAAGATCAAAGACACAACTTAAAATAGAAACTGATGAGAAACTATTTGTAAAATCAAAAGTCACTTACAGGAACCAGGAATTTTTTAATCTCTTCCAAGGCATGACTCATCCGTGAATAAGCTTCCCCGGGTGGAGCAAACACTTCAATTAATACATGCAGCTCGTCACTCAGGTGGGCATATTTGGCCTCCCCGCTCTGCCTCAGCTCTTCTTCCTGTGAAGAAGTTATATTTAGACATATGGATCCACTCATTTTGCATTGATTTAACATTTCTTGAGAACATGACAAAGGGCCGCCATCTAAGCAAATTTTCCAAAGGGAGAAGGAAATTCTTTGAGAAATAAATATCTGCTGCAAGACGGTTAACCATATTCAAATCGTTTTCAAATTTGGATTTTTAATGGCACCTGCCATTGTCCTCAGCCACACAATTTTTAACCAGTTTAATGAAATGTTAACCTTGTGAGTGTGAGACATTTAAGTGATGTTTATTCTTGTACAAACATCACTGCATTTTTTGAGGACATGGTTCCTTTGTGTCTGGTGTAAAGTCCTTTTCAAATAATAAGTAGATGACCATTGAGTTGCACAGGAAAATCCATTTAAATATTTGCAGAAATTACATGAAAGATTGGTGGCAAACAAGGGCTCATCCTTCACCCAGTTCCTCCACTGCCAAAGTATCACAGAGAAATATAAGGAAAAAAAAAACCCAATACTTTTAGAATTTCAAATTGGGCAAACTTTGCTTAAGAAATAAAAAGAGCTAGGAAGTACCTTTCAAAATAATCACAGTCAAAGTCATTAGGGAAACAAAAATCAGAACTACTTTAAAATGCCATCTGACTCCAGTCAGAATGACCATTGTTGTGATTGCAATGCCAACACTGCATGTGTTGTTGTGATAAAGGTGAAATATTTTACACTGCTGGTTTGAGTGAAAGCTAGTGTAGCTACTCTGGAAATCAGACCAGAACTTTCTCAAAAACTAGAAGTGCCATATGTCCCCATATTCTAGGCCACACCCAAAGACTTTCTATCATTACAGGGACACTTCCACTGGCACTCTTTTGGCACTAGCTGAAAATGTACCCAACCTAGACATTCAAAAACAGATGAGAAGGTAATAAAAATATGGTATATAAAACAATATAATTCAGCTGTATTGATAACCAAAATAGACTAATTTAAATGATATGTACTCACTGATAAGTGGATATTAGCCCAGAATCTTAGTATACCCGAGATATAAGATACAAATTGCAAAACACATGAAACTGAAGAAGAACGAAGACCAAAGTGTGGACACTTTGCCCCTTCTTAGAATTGGGAACAAAACACCCATGGAAGGAGTTACAGAGACAAAGTTTGGAGCTGAGACAAAAGGATGGACCATCTAGAGACTGCCATATCCAGGGATCCATCCCATAATCAGCCTCCAAACGATGACACCATTGCATACACTAGCAAGATTTTGCTGAAAGGACCCTGATATAGCTGTCTCTTGTGAGACTATGCCGGGGCCTAGCAAACACATAAGTGGATGCTCACAGTCAGCTATTGGATGGATCACAGGGCCCCCAATGGAGGAGCTAGAGAAAGTATCCAAGGAGCTAAAGGGATCTGCAACCCTATAGTTGGAACAACATGATGAACTAACCAGTACCCCGGAGCTCCTGACTCTAGCTGCATATGTATCAAAAGATGGCCTAGTGGGCCATCACTGGAAAGAGAGGCCCATTGGACATGCAAACTTTATATGCCCCGGTACAGGGGAACGGTGGGGCCAAAGAGTGGGAGTGGGTGGGTAGGGGAGTGGGGGGGGGGAGGCTATGGGGGACTTTTGGGATAGCATTGGAAATGTAATTGAGGAAAATACCTAATAAAAAATTTTAAAAAACCAAACAGGTAAATGGATAGAACAGGAAAAAAATACTAATGTCTGTCTGAAGCCATGAAGGACAAAGGGCACCAGTTCCCTCTCATAAGTGGATCCTTACTTCAGGCCTTTTGTTTTCCATATTTAAGTTGCAGCCCAGGTAGAAGTCATGGAAACTCAGGAAAAAAGGTATTAACAAGAGTCATAAATGAAGGAAAAGAATAGGATATTGTACATGAAGAAAAACTGAAGTGGTGAATGTTATGTGTGGTGGAAAGGCTTAGACAGAGAGGAGAATAGTAGCTAAAAGGTAGGTTAAATACAAGTAATATGAGAGAAGAGAGAGGTACCTGTAACTAAGAGACAGAGTGGGTGGAGGGAGCTGGAGCTTAAAGATAGGAAGTTCTTGTTTGGAATAATCAATATTAAAGATGTATAGGAGGGTTTTATACTGGTTAATAAAACCATGGTTAATACAGTGGTTCCAAAATATATATTCTGCCAGATGGTGGTGGCGCACGCCTTTAATCCCAGTACTTGGGAGTCAGAGGCAGGCAGATTTCTAAGTTCAAGGCCAGCCTGGTCTACAAAGTGAGTTCTAGGACAGCCAGGTCTATACAGAGAAACCCTGTCTCAAAACAAACAAACAAACAAACAAAACAAAAACCACAAAAATATATCTTCTAAAAAATTGAGGCCAGGGACTAGAGAGATGGCTCAGTGGTTAATAGAACATACATTAGTCACACACACACACACACACACACACACACACACACACACACACACACACAAAATTATAGGAGATCAGTGGTACCTGCATGGGTGGACAGTGCAGTTCCAAGAACATATGGATTATTTTATAAGATAATTTTATTTTTCTGTTATGTGTACATGTGTTTTTGTTTGAAAAAATGTCCACCAAGTACATGCATTTTCCCATGGAGGCCAGGAAAAGAGCTATCAGGTACCTTGGAATGGCAGAAACTGATGATTGGGAGCCAATGTGTGATTGCTGGGTGCTGAACCCAGGTCCTCTGTAAGAGCAGAAAGTACTCTGAACTACTGAGGTCCAGCCTCAGCACTGGGAGGGCCCTGAGAGAGGGGTGAGTGGGAGAGGCGCTGATTCAATAATGACTGAGTCCACAGTGGATGCAGGCTGGCAGTTCAAGTGCTCTCTCTCTCCCTGCGGATTCTCATCATTCTCACTTCTTTTCCTTTTTTCCTTCTCCCTTCCCAGTCTTTTCCTTTCTCCTGACCAGAGAGCCTAAATCCAGCTTTTTTTTTTTAACCAAAGCTACATCATCACAGCTTTGAATATTGTTAATTATTTTTAGAAATCTTTAAATTTACATAAATTTTATGACTCCCGGATCATTACTCCCAACCCCTGTGCGTCCTTAATACAGAAATGAAACCTAAAGCAGGGACACATTTACTTATGGTTTTCACACAGCCTGTTCTTCACAGTTAGCTGGGCACAGCTCTTGCTGTTGCTTGGTAGAGCAGACAGCAGTCTTTAGAAAGTACTTTCATATAAGAACAGAAAGGTGATAGACTACTGAAGTTACAATAATTTCTTACAAAATGTTAAAATGTTTGCACATAAAGCAACTAGCTCTCTAATATCACTCTAAATCTAAATTGTCATTTCCAATCCTTCAGAAGAACAAAGCACTAACTTTTTAATGCTTTTATATCATATTTTAATTCCCCAATCTTTGTCTCCTATCCTAACAATCCCAGAGCCTCCTGTATTCTCTTTCGAATGCTATTTATTTCTAGATCATATACAAGTCTTTCTCTTATAAAACAAACCCATCTATCATTTGCTTCAATTTTATAGATTCCTTCTTTTCCTATCTAGGCCTTTTCATCATGATACCATGTTAACTTTTTATCCTTGATGCCCCCAAGTTTACCCTGGCTCATGACTGTAGCACTCATTGAGCCAGAGGGTACAGGTATCTTCTCATAATTCCAAATTCAAGGCCACGCGTGGCAATGAACTGTTTCTACAAATGTAGAAACCATGTAGGCTTTTGTGGACTTTCTGGTAGTGTTGTCTAGATCCTTTCCCATGCCTTTAAAGGTCAAGTGGAAGGCTTGTTCCTTGTCTTCCACATCCTCATGACCCCATCAATTCCTCAATCTCAAAAACTGCATCTGTTTTGTTGTTGTTGTTTTGTTTTTATTATTATTATTATGGAGTGATTATCTATGAGTAATGGGGGAAAAGTTCCCCAAATTCAGTGTTTGAAAGTAAAATGAAGAGATCAGCTTCAGGGCAACAGCAGTCATCAGCATATGTGAGGATCAATGGCTTCGGGATGCTCCATTTATAGTCCAATATACCAATGTTCGGGAAGTCCAATTATACCTTCAAGAAGCAAACTGTGTAAGCAGAAGGAGGCTTAGTACTATGTGGACTTAGATGGATCTTAGCAATGTCCAGGTGTATGAATTGTATCACATATTTTCTGACACAGCCATGCTTGATCTGGCATTTAATCACTGAGACATTTCTCCAATCCAAAAACATGAGTTATTCCCCAACACTATTAACCTGAGACAAAACTTCTGAATAATTAAGAGTATACTTGTATATATATATATATATATATATATATATATATGTGTGTGTGTGTGTGTGTGTGTGTGTGTGTGTATATATATATGTGTGTGTGTGTGTGTGTGTGTGTGTGTGTGTGTATAAAGGAGGCTGGGGTGATAGTGCTTAAAAGCACTTGCTGCTTTGTCAGAGAATAGGAGCTGGGTTCCCAGACACCACATTGGGCAGCTCACATTCTGCTGTGCCTCCAGATCTTGCTGCCTGTTTGGTGGCTTAGCCATCTTTCTTCAGTCTCATACATTTCATGACAGCCTGGGGAATGGTGCCAGCTACAGTGGACTGGATCAGTTGTTAATCAGGACAACCCCTCACAGATATGCCCACAGGCTTAGCTGAGGTAATCCCTCTGTTCAGACTCTTTTCTCAGGTGATCCTTCACTATACAAGTTTATATTTAAATTATGCATCACAACTTAACTTACAAAAGATACTTTGAATAGAAGTCCAATTATATCTTCAAGAAGCAAACTGTATAAGCAGAAGGAGGCATAGAGCTATATAGACTCAGAAGGGTCTTAGCAATATCTACCAGGGAACATCTCTAGCAAAGAAAGAGTCCTCTCCCATATACTGAGTTACATGTGCTCAACTTGACCTGTTAGAAAATACTGAGTAGTAGGTACTTTACTTATAGCACAATAAACTAAAATAGTATGCAGCTTAGACATGGCAATGATTAGAATTATTTCGAGCTTTAAAATTTTGTAGTTAATCCTGGCTTAATTTAAACACAAGTGTTTGAAAATACGGTTTCCCAAAAGATTATCTTCTACAATGTATTTCCAGGGCAACAAACGTTGAAAAGTGTGAAGTAAATGGGAACTATTTTTAGAGCCTCTGCAATCTAGATGTGAATTAAAAGCCATGGTGTTTTCTATATGTGGTATTTAAGCCAAGACACTTAATTGAGTGAATTTTAGCATTTTATCCGGGCAACAGGAAACCCTAAGTTGCTTTGGTGATGTATGTATGCAGTCTCTGCTACTTTGGAGCTAAAACAAGAGAAGCCAATGAGTGAGCTCTTCTCTCACCAAAGACAAAATAAAAGATTTTGATAAGCAAGTAAGTCAGCTTTAGATTTCCATGGAAGGATGATGCTTTGTTATGCTGATACGTTTCAAGCATACGTCCCTGTCATCTTTTTAATACCAGAGAAGTTAAAGCCTCCCCTGCTCCCTGGGAGGGGGCAAATAACCCAGTTATGGTTTTATTTTAAGGGTCTGGATTGTGATCTGCCTGACTACAAAATTACATTTGCAGGTCAATTACATATTTTTAACATTTAATTCACTTGAGATAATATTATCTGAAAAGTTTCAAATAAACTTGCAACACACAGGGTAGAGTGAGTTAGATGCTAATTTAGTTATTAGGTTAATTCAACGAAGACCATATTAAGGGGTTATATGGTTGTATGATATTTTAAACTTAAAAGTTCAACTGTTTTGGAAAAATGAGGAAAAACTGTTATCATTTTTTGTCTTAGACTCCATTGCATGAAATATTAAAATGCCATAGGCTATGTGACACACACATCAGACTGCTGATACTGTTGGCAGGGTCGTCTGCCATGCTTACAGACAGCTGTGTTCTGTACCTCAGGTGACACAGAAGGAAGTCCCTGGTGCTATATTTGCTAATAAGGACAGGGATCTAAGCAGGGAAGGCTTTTTGCTTTTTATTTTTGTTTTTCTTTTTGCCTTGTTATAATGATGTGCTTAGTGTTTATCAACAACTTTAGTGATGGATAAGGAAGAAAATCTCAGAATTTGTTAAGTTAGGCATATAGGAAGTTGGGTTAGAGTCTTTAATAAGGGTTCATTTTTTAAGATTTGTATTTATTTATTCAGTTTACATTCCAATCTCTGTCCTCCCATTGCCCCCTCACATAGTCCCTCCCTGCATCCTCCTACTCCTTCTCCTGACAGGGTTGGGCTCCATGTGTATACCCCCACCTGTCACATGAAGTCTCTGGGTGCATCCTCTCTCACTGGGGCCAGACAAGGCAGCCCAGTTAGGGGAAAGGATTCCACAGAAAGGCAACAGCTTTAGGACTGTTCCTTCTCCAGCTGTTGGGGACCCACATAAAGACTTAACTGCACACCTGCCTGCGGACTTAGTCCAGCCCATGTATGCTTCTTGGTTGGTGGCTCAGTCCCTGAGAGCTCTCAGGGGTCCAGGTTAGTTAACACTGTTGGTCCTATGTGGTTTCTATCTCCTTCAGGGCCTTCAGTACTTCCCTCAACTCTTCCATAAGGGTCCCTGACCTTGGTTCAATGTTTGGCTGTGGGTCTCGGCATCTGTTTTAGTCAGATGCTCAGTGGGGCCTCTCAGAGGACAGTTATGTTAGGCTCCTGTCTGAAACCAACAAAAATATATAAATCTTTTTTTTGAGAAGTTTAAATCTTATGCACCCTCTTTATGTCCTGTACCCTTAACCCACCATACTAGTATCTGTGCTTTCAGTTTAGGAAAGCAAACACATACACATTTCCCCCATTGTGCTAAGTTCACTATGTAAGCTGGTAAAGCTGGAATAGTTTGTAAGGCTATCATTTACAGTGGTAGAACACGGTCATGTTATGTTAAAAGAAGGAAGAGAGTGGCAGTTAACCCATCCAGTTTGTGTCTTTATAACCATGGTTAATAATCCCAGTTTTCCCATGCATTAGCATACAAATGTGGCAGATTTTTTTAACTCGTTATTGCGTGTGTCTAACTGCTTACTCACAAAATGCAGAAAGTGGTAAGAAGAATCACACAGAGAGCAGTAAGCACCTGTCACTATTGCTAAATGTTCTCATCATTCACACACAGCTCATGTTTGAAACCATATACCAAATTATATATGAACAAATGAGTTCATGTCTTCTAAGATTCCAATAAATCTCCAACGGAAGCTTTTCCAGTGATATAAACAAACTAGATAATAGAAAAGTTGAAAATGCATTATGTACAGTATATGAAGTTTTATGCTTTGGTTTTTACTTAAGCAATCATTATTGCCGTGTTTTATCCTAAATTGTTGTGTTTTACCCTAATTTACTAAAGTGCTTTCTGCAGGCTTTTTCTTAATGCCCAAGGGATCTTTCTTCTAATATAAATCCTTTTCAGAAATAAATAAGACTATTGTCTGCAGGACTTTCACCACCAAGAAGTTCAAATAAACACACATTTATTATTCATGTGGTGGCCAGAATGGGATTTGTCTAAATCCCCAGTTTAAAAGCACTTTTAAAATGGCACTTGTTGAAAAATTTTGTGTGAGTATAAATAAGTAGTATGAATTATATACAGACAAAAGCAGCACACACACATAAGTACACAGTACAGAAGCAATGGCCAGATGCTGAGCAAGAGCTCACCCCTGCTTGTCTGCACTGTTTGCAGTAAATGTACTCCTAGGCTGAGGCCTTTCGTAGTCTTGGCAGTCAGCTCTATGAAGGTAATCTTTTCATGGTTACACACTTCACATTCAATAGGGTTTAGTACAGTTTGGGAAGATGTTGGAGGGAGACCCAGCTACCTGATTGCCTTAGGGTTTCTACTTGTACAAAGAAACACCATGACCAAAAAACAAGTTGGGGAGGAAAGGGTGTATTTGACTTAGACTTCCATGTCACTGTTCACAGGAACTCAAATAGGACAGGAATCAGGGGCAGGGGATAATGACACTTACTGGCTTGTTCTTCGTGCTTTGTTCAGCCTGCCTTCTTACAGAACCTAAGCCTATCAGCCTAGAGATGGTACCATCCACAGTATGCTGATTTCTCCCTCATCAATCCTTAATTAAGAAATGCCTTACAAGTCGGACAGTGGTGGTACATGCCTTTAATCTCAGCACTTTAGAGGCAGAGGCAAGCAGATTTCTGAGTTCAAGGCCAGCCTAGTCTACAGAGTGATTTCCAGGACAGCATGGACTACAAAGAGAAACCCTGTCTCAAAAGACCAAAAAAAAAAAAAAAAAAACCAAACAAACAAACAAAAATACTGAAAACAAAACCAAAACCAAAAAACAAACAAACCAAAAAGAAATGCCTGACAAGCTTGTCTACAACCCAGTCTTATAAGGTACTGTCTTAGTCAGGGTTTCTATTCCTACACAAACATCACGACCAAAATACAAATTGGGGAGAAAAGGGTTTATTAGGCTTACTCTTCCATACTGCTGTTCATCACCAAGGAAGTCAGGACTGGAACTCAAGCAGGTCAGGAAGCAAGAGCTGATGCAGAGGCCATGGAGGGATATTCCTTACTGGCTTGCTTCCTCTGGCTTGCACAACTTGCTCTCTTATAGAACCAAGATTACCAGCCCAGAGATGGTCCCACCCACAAGGGGCCTTTCCCCCTTGATCACTAATTGAGAAAATGCCTTACAGTTGGATTTCATGGAGGTATTTCCTCAACTGAAGCTCCTTTTTCTGTGATAACTCCAGCTGTGTCTAGTTGACACAAAACTAGCCAGTACGGGTGCTTTCTTAATTGAGGTTCTTTCCTCACAGTTGACAACAGCATCTGTCAAGTTGACATAGAACTATTCAGCACACTGGTCTTAGTAACTATGTCTTGAACCTCTGATCATCGAAGTTGTTTGCCTTCTTAACCACACTTATTGAGGACCTTTGGGGAGTAGAATTAATAGACCAGTAGATGAGCATATTTAAAAAAAATAGACATAAACTGTCACCAACTAAGCATCTGTAAGACTGACTATACCTAAGCCGGGGCAATTACTCTTGGTGGTGAGGTTACAGGTGTAGCAGAAGCAGTCTCAGGAGAAGAAGCAGTTTGGTTCCCTTAAGAAAGGACAAAGATAACATCAATAATGATTTCTTAGAGTTTACCTTGAAGAATAAGAAGTGAGACATTGATCTACTAGACCATACTCTGACCATGGATAGTTAATATACAGACCCTATGCTCTCATGCCTCCATTATTCCTCTACTTTAATCACATCAGTACCCCTGAGTCAAAATTTCAGTCACTAGGCCCTCCATATGCTCTGCTTGGCATTTACTGAAACTATTTATCCTTCATCTTTACAGTGTATTGATTACATCTAATTCTTGTGTTTTTAGCATTTAGCATTTAGGTCCCGACTGGCTTATCAGGACGGTTGTATAAGTCATGATGGTGGCAACCAACAAAGCTCCTACAAGGAAGATGACATTTAAACAACAGTCCAGGATTTTGACATTGAATCAATGTTGCAATACTGAAGTTTGAGCTTTTAGCCTTCCTGTATGGTTACAACCCTGGTTGGGAAATATCAAATCATACACTGTGGGATACAGTAAGAATACTGTCACTTCCCAAAGCATAAAGTATTGTAATCAGAAGTTGTGTCCCGATATACTGAAAACACCCTGTTAGCTCTTCAAGGAAAGCAAGGGGAAAAAATCTTAACCCAAATGAATCTACTGGGCAGTTTTTTTGCAGTTTGTCTGCCCTCTCCAAGTATCGGACTTCTGTTGATACATTGTATCTAAAATCCTAATACTAAGGACAGCCTTGTCTATTTTGTGTCAACAAGGTAATTTAAGGACACTATCATTTACTTTTCATCATTGCTGTGGCAAAAGCAACTCAAGAAAGGGATTGGTTTTCAGATTTTGGTTTGTTTTAGAAAACAGATTGACGAGGCAGTCCATCAAAGGAGGATACAGAGAATCAGGAATATGGGGCACATGGTTACACTGCATCCACAACAGAAAGGAAAGGGAAGGATGTTGCCAAACCCTTTTTGTTTTTACCCATGTTCATCCTTCCAGAACTGAAAGCCAGGGTATAGTGCTGCCTAAATTTAGGATGTTCTTTCCTATGCTAAGTAACCCGATGTAGAAAAATCCTCATAGAAATATGTCTCTAGACACTTCTAGAGCCAAATCAAATTATCTCAATGTTAAACCTCACAGGGACACAGTCATTTTTAAGAGCTTCAGTAATCTATTTCAATTTCCACTGGAGTGTTACCAGTGCCAGAAGCTCAGAAAAGGCAAATCGAGCTTAGTATCTGCAAATATATCAGTTGATCAGTGTCAATTGAATTAAATGAGGAAAATACAAACACCTGGATTAAAAGAACAAACAAAAAACCCAAACAAACAAAAAACAGTTTCTAGAAGCAGGAGAAAGACAACATACATACCAAAAAAATTGATGCAGTTCCTGTTGTCTCCAAACTCTTGAACTAGACCTGGTTGTGTAGCCCCATACACATAATCATTGAAGAGATCGCTATAACTAAGCTCATGCCTGCCATCTCTACATTCCAAGCACTAGCTCCAAAAGCAGTGGCCCTCTTTAGTGAGCTCCTCAAAACCTCCCCTGTTAGGAGCATGCTCATACTCCTGGGTCATCTGTGTTAGTATAACTGTATCCCATTTCCGTATTGTGCTCTCCTAGGGACAACCCCTCCCCTGCCATCCCCACAGTCCCCAGCTTCTCTTCCTGCATCGACTGTCCTGGTGAAAGATATCTACAGAGCAAACTTTAAATTTCAGAAGAGATTGGATGTAGACACTAGAAGATAAAAAGCTATCCAATGCTCTTGAACCCATATAATTAACACTATGAAAATGACCATTCTACCAAAAGCCATTTAGAAGTAATATAATTCTAATAAAAATTCCTGTGACAGTCTTCACACAAATAGAAATGTACATTCTAAAATTCATATCAAACTACAAAAAATCCTAAAAGCTAAAATAAATTTGAAAGAGAAAGAAAGAAAAGAAGAAAGAAAGGAAGAAAGGAAGGAAGGAAGGAAGGAAGGAAGGAAGAAAGAAAGAAAGAAAGAAAGAAAGAAAGAAAGAAAGAAAGAAGAAAGAAAACAATATTGAATGGATTACTATGCCAGATTTCAAGCTACAGAGATGCTGTATTAAAAATAGCATAGTACTGCCATTAGAAAGATAAGAAGATTAATAGAATAAAGCAGAGCAGCCAAACATAGTTAAATGTAACTAGAGGACACCTGATATTTGACAAAGATGCCAGAAATACACAGTGGACAAATGCATGATCTTTAACAAATGTTGCTAGGCAAATTGGATGTTCAAATGGGGAAAATTTAAAGTATTTAAATCATCATCCTGCAGAAAAACACTCAACGTCAAATAGATCAAAAGTGCCAATGTAAAACCCACATCATTAAGATTTCCAGAAGAAAATATAGGCAGTAATATAAAAGATATAGGGGTAGGAAAGAAATTTCTAAATGAGATTCCATTTCCTCAATAATTAAGGCCAATAATTGACAATTGTTCCTCGGAAACATGAAACAGTTAACTGAACAAAACAGGAGCCCAAAGACTGGGAGAGAATCTTTGCCAGCTATACATTTGACAGATGATTAATACCCAGCATATATAAATAATTTTCAAAATGTCAAGAAAACAAATGACCCAATTAAAAAGCAGGCTGTGTATCAGAAGAATTATTTCTCAAAAGAAGAAATGAAAATGGCTAAGAAGAAATATCTTGAAAATGTTCAATAGTGCCTGGGAGTAGAGCTCAGCAGTTGAGAACACTTAGTGTTCTTTCTGAGAACCTGGCTTTGGTTTCCAGCACACACATGAGGCACGTATAATTCCAGCTCCAATGGATCCACTGCCCTTATCTGGACTTCACAGGTACCTGCATGCATGTGCTATACACAAATTCATGCAGGCACACAGGCATATACATGATAAATAAGTAAATATAATAAACAAATATAAATATTTTTGAAACCATGTGTTTAACATCCTTAGTAATTAGAGAAATGCAAATTAAAAGTATTTTAAGATTTCATGGATATTTTATGGATATTTTCTCTTCTCTCTATTCCTTTCATATGTATATATTTCTACATATGCATATATATACACACACATATACATATGTACATATGCATATATACATGTGTGTATGTATATGAATATGTAGAAATAAGATAAAAGGAGGTAATTAATTTGACAGGAATTCAGGGAATTCAGTAAGGGTGAAGAAGAAAGAGTATAAATTATTTAATGCAATACTATTCATATATGAAATTCTCAAAAAATTAAATTAAAAAATATGATTCTTAGCACAGTTCTTTTTCTGGAAGGACATACACTAATAACATTTGGCAAATTAATTAAGAAAACAATGACTGAAATCAGGAAGACTTCTAACAAAATGGAGTGTGAAGGAAATTTTATAAACAAACAAAAATGAAAGAAACAAGAGATGTACAGGCAGATCCGAGAATGCTAATATATAAATAATAAGGTTTCCATGGTGATAGCAGATTGTGGGAACATAGGAACAACTTGAGATTCAAACGATTCATTTCACTCTGTCAGGGGTTAAAGGGAAGGATGGAAAAATGCCCTACAGTGAAATCTCTCAAGTAATCTTATTTTTTCCCTAAATTTTGATTTAAGATAGGCTCTAGCTATATAACCTAGGTTGGCTTAGAACTTTGTAGCCCAAACAGGACTGCAATTCATGGTCATTTTATCTTAGCCTCCACAAATATTAGTATTTATAGATACCTGCCACAACACCTGACTTAAAGTCTCCGAATAAGCAAAAGCAAAAGTCCATACGTGATTTTAGAAATACTCGTATGAGGGAAACAATCTAAGTGTAATTGGATTTCTAAGTTGAGTTTCAAAAGAGAGATAATAAAACACTTATGTATTAGGTGTTTTTATGTATTACAGCAGATTTTATTTACTATTCAAGAAATGCCAGACTGATTTCCAGAGTGGTTGTACAAGCTTGCAATCCCACCAACAATGGAGGAGTGTTCCTCTTTCTTCACATCCTTGACAGCATCTGCTGTCACCTGAATTTTTGATCTTAGCCATTCTAAAGGGTGTGAGGTGGAATCTCAGGGTTGTTTTGATTTGCATTTCCCTGATGATTAAGGATGCTGAACATTTTTTAGGTGCTTCTCAGCCATTCAGTATTCCTCTGGTGAGAATTCTTTGTTTAGCTCTGAGCCCCATTTTTAATGGGGTTATTTGATTTTCTGGAGTCTACCTTTTTGAGTTCTTTATATATATGGGATATTAATCCCCTGTCTGATTTAGGATAGGTAAAGATCCTTTCCCAATCTGTTGGTGGCCTTTTTGTCTTATTGACAGTGTCTTTTGTTTTACAGAAGCTTTGTAATTTTATGAGGTCCCATTTGTGGATTCTCGATATTACAGCACAAGCCATTGCAGTTCTATTCAGAAATTTTTCCCCTGTAGGGGAGTGGGGGAGGAGGGTCTGGGGGACTTTTGAGATAACATTTGAAATGTAAATGAAGAAAATACCTAATTAAAAATATTTTTAAAAAAAGAAATGCCCCATAGCCCTTCTTAATGTTTTAAAGCATTTTGTATTTTTTTATTTGATGTGTGTGAATATTCTGCTTCATTATATGTCTGTGCCCCATACATGGGACTGGCGTACAGAGAAAAGAAGAGGGACTTGGATCTCCTGAAATGGGAGTTACTGAAGATTTGTGAGCTAATATTTGGATGCTGAAAATCAAAACCAGGTACTCTGGAGGAGCACCTAGTGTTCCTGACCACTCAACAATCTTCCCAGATGCTAGAATTCATTTAATTTTTATGACTGATGCATTTGTGTGTGTGCGTGAGTCCCAAATGCATGTGCATATGTAAGAGGTAAGAGGAAACCTTTTGGGATGTTGGTCTTTCCTTCCACCATAAACAGAATCTGTGGCCATTTACAAGGGAAATGCTGCTTACCCAGAACAAGGATGAGTGTGAAATGTTCTGCTCATCCTCAGAGGATCTGACTCTATTTTCCATGCTGAGGAGAGATGTCCTCAAGGAAGCCTCAGATGGGCATTTTGTAAGTTGGAATACTGCCAAACACGGTGTTCTGAAATCAAGACTGTGAACCAATTAAGTGAACATAGCTAGCCAGCTGGTGAGGGGATCTTAGCTTAGTGTCTGTAACATGATAAGTATGGCCAGAACCTCTCCTTATCATGATGCTGACAGGGCAAGTCAGTAACAAGAGGCCAGCAAATACTGAGTCCCAGACAGCAGGGAGCAAGCAACAGGGCGATCCCTGCTTCTCAAAGAAATTTTGGAGGCAAGATGTCAATTTTGGAAAGAAAAAAAAATAATCCTGTGCAAACAGACATGTTTGTGCAGGAGACAGAAGTTGGATACAAAATGAGATGAGAGCCTCTGTGCACAGCGCACAGTGCCTGAGATAGAGAGGAGGATGGAGCAACAACACAAGCTAACATTTTGCAGAGTTGTTCAGTTGTTGTCTCACAGGGGAGGTGATAGCTGCAGATGGATCAATTTGGCTCTTGACAGTGTAATATGGAGTACTGTACTTTGATCAAATATATTATGCTGTTTAGCAGACAACCAGACCGAGAAGCCAGTGCCGTTAGGACCTACACGGTGGCTAACTACTGACTGGAATGCCCCTGGCAGCAGTTTGAAAGGGCATGCACATTATAGCATGGACTCAATGCCAATCAATGAGATGAGCAAAGGAAAATATGCCACCCCTCCTAGCTTGAGGAATATCAAACTTGATCACATTAGTTCCTATGTAAAGCCTTCACTGAAAATTCATTGACCTAAAGTTCAACGATTATAACATGGAATTCACCTCTTTATCATCTGACAGTGGCTTAGTTACCAGTTTTATCATCTATCATCTCTTTACCAGACACCATTTTCAACCACAAGACAATTATCACCTTACTCTGAAGTAATTATCCTTTTTCAAGTCCTTATTGAGCTTTGCTCTTGCAAGGGTCAGATCAGATCTATTTATCTGGACACCAGAGAGAGCCAGCAATGCTTAAAACTATTGCTCCTCAGAGTCCTAAGTAGACCATCTCCTAAAATGATATTATGCCATACATGTTCGGTAATGTCTTAGCAATATCAGTTATTGGGGAGGAAGGGACTCAGGAATCAGAGCTGGGAGGACAAGCATCAGGGAAAGGAGCCAGTGGTGGTGGGTTGCATCTGAGAGTTTGCTCCCGGGATGGATTGGATGGTCTCAGTTGTTAGAGAATCAGTAACCTGGAAGGAAATGTGAAAACCACAGGTAGACAGACACTGGTATGGAGAGTCCTGAGGCCCATGGGGGCAAGGAAAAGGCTGAAAAGGGCCTGAAAATACCCTAAGGCTGAGCTGCAGATGGCAGCAGGAAGAGAGGAGGAAGGTGATCTGATCAGAATACCCCACAGCAACTGGAAACCAACAGCCAAGTGTCTACTTCCTACCTAACTCAAGGATCTGATTGGAAACATTCTTAAATTCTTAACGTGGCTCAGCTATCTTCCCATCCCTGTCTAAGCCTAACAGTTCATAGCTGACTTTTCTGTTTTTTATTCTAACTCACCCAATCAGAACCCAACTGTCTGTAAAAATGTGTGTACACCCTGGACAATAAGACTCATGGGGCTTATCCGGAGGAAGAAGAGAAGGACTGTCTTCCAGATACACTGGAGACAGTCTTTAGGGGTTTTCTGCAGCTTCTGCCTCATTCAGGGAACTTAGTTGGATATCCACTACTTTAGCTTCCAAGACTCCATCTGCTGCAGCAGGGGGATTCATTCCTGTTCCACTCTCTGAAAAATCAATGCTTTGGCTCTGGACAAGAATTCCTTCCTATTGCTGGTTCTAGTCTCCAAGAGCCACGGCTTCTGGACATGCTTCTCCAGTCTCCAAGGCACATGGAACCAGTCAGCCACAAGAGCTTTAACATTTGTTGTAGTGGTTACTCCCCTAAATTGTTGGCAGGTTCTTGAGTCTCATCCTTATGACTGCTGAAAGTTCAAGTCTCTTATTGCTCTATTCCAGTTATCACCCCCATGTGGTGAATTGTTAGTTTGTCTTGTTTTACATTTAAGGTGGTTAATACTGAGTCAATAAAGTCATCAGTTGTTCATCATATACTGCCTGGACACATCAGTTTTAGAGAGAAAAAGACAAAAACAAGGTTAAAAATAGAACTGACTCTTTTGTCAGCAATATCTTGCATGCTGACTCCATAGATCTTCTAGATGCATAGGGCTTTGTCTGTAGGCACATGACTGATACTTTTGTGTGTTTCAGAGCACACATATGTTTAAAGGTTCATATGTATAGATTTGGGTGTGTTATAATTAAGTAATTCTTAAATAACATCTAAATGTCAAAAAATGTAACCTTTTCATATAGCTGTATTAATTGTTTTCATTTTAAAAAGAAAAAAATTAAAAACATATTTTTTCAAAAAAAAAAAAAAAAGCCATGCAGTGGTGGCACACGACTTTAATCCCAGCACTTGGGAGGCAGAGGCAGGTGGATTTCTGAGTTTGAGGCCAGCCTGGTCTACAATGTAAATTCCAGGACAGCCAGGACTATACAGAGAAATCCTGTCTCAATAACTATATATATATATATATATATATATATATATATACATACACACATACACACACATACACACACACACACACACACACACATATATATATATATATATATATATATATATATATATATATATATATATATACATTTCCAGAATGATATAAAAATTCTACCTTTGTAAAAGTAAGAGATCATGTGTGATCAGGCCTAAATTGGACATCTTATCAACCCTATCAAACACTTGTCAAGACAACAAACACCTTGGAAGAGGAGGTGGTAACACTGTTACTGTAAAATGACACACAAGATCTAGTCAGCAAAATTCAAGCCTTGGTGGCAGAGGTCCTTTCCTAAGATAATATCATACGGTGGACCTATTGGCTACTCATAGCTGCTGAGAGATGGAGAACATTCTTCCTCATTGATGATCAGGTCACTCTTAGGCTTCTCATGCTCCAGTGCCTGTCTCCACAGCTATTCACATATGATACTAACTAGACATAGTGGATTATCAACCAACAACCAAAAGTATATGAGGTAGGGAGCAGACTGTGGACCTCGTGATTTGAATATGAGCTGCTAACCTCATAGGCTCATATGTGCAGCTCTTTGTCTTGTATATTGGGTTACAATTTCAGAGGGCTTATTCAATTTTGAATACTTGTTCTCCAGCTGGGTACACTGATCAGGACATGGAGCCTTGAGGAGGTGGAGCCTTTCTAGGCAAAGTATGCAGCTGGGGGCAGGAAGGGGCTTTGCTTGTGGGGTCTACTTTGAGGTTTTGTAGCCAGGCCTCAATTCCTGTTCTCTTTCTCTTTTCTTCCTGTGTGCATGAAATGTGATCAATCTGTATCCTGACTTCCAGGCTGGAGTCACGTTCCACTACCATATTATCCCAACCATATTCATGCCCCTCACAAAACTGTAAGCAGGAGCGAACATTTTTTTTTAAACTGCTTTTTGTCACGGTAGTGTATTCTACCAGAAGGAAGGTAACTAAGCTGAAATTGGGAGAGAAACTTAAGTTGTTGCTCTGACAACCTTGATAAACAATAGTTTGGGAGAGGACTATGGGAGATTTGGAACTTGCAGCTAGAAAAGCCCTGGAGTGCTGTGACCAGCATGTGACCATTCTTTCTTATAGAAACTTAGAAGAAGGCTATGCTGAGTTTAACATGGAGAGTGAAGGTGCTGCTCATGAGGGAAGACCTTTCAAAGAGGAAGAAGAGCCTACTACCCCCTGAACTAGAGGCCATGCAGGTGATAGTTTGACAGAGAACTTGGTTACATTCTTCTCATGAACTGACAATTTATGTGAGACTGAATTAAAAACTATTGATTTTTTTTTTCTTCTTGTTGGTTTGTTTTGAGGCAAGATTTTGCGTAGCTCTGGCTGTCCTGGAACTCCCTCTGTAGACTAGGCTGCCTTCAAATTCAGGGATCCTCCTCTATTTGCCTTCTGAGTGCTGAGATAAATTACCATTTGACTGTTTGTTTGTCTGATGGAGGGATGTCCAAGGCTGTGCATGTCTATGGAATGGATACTATTGAATCTACTATCATGAATTCTTCATACTAGGTTTAAGAGAGCTTCTGAGGCCAGACAATTCATGGCAGTGTTGGCTGGACTCCCTATCCAGTGGCTTTGAGAGGGCACTCAGTAAAGCTGTGAAGATGAAGCTTTGTATTTGATGGAACTATCATGATTCTGGGGATAACAGTGCTAGTGGACATCTGCCAAGGAGTGCAGGGAGAGTATCTAGTCCAAGAGAATGAGAAAGAGTTATGTCACAGGTACCAAAATGGGAGAGCTGGAGCCACATAAGCCCTGTGAAACTGAAGTCCCAGATTCCAGACATAGAGCTACAGGATTTGGTATTTAACCCACTATGGTTTTGTCTTTGCTTGGTCTATTTTTCTTCATTTTGCCCCCATTTTGTCCTTTTGGAATGGGGCTATATATTCTGTGTTACTGTATATTGAGCTCATGAAATTTGTACCTTGAGTTTGCAAGAAATTACAGAAAGGGGTAATTTGAATTTCAGAGGCAATTTAGACTTTGGACTTTTGAGCTATATTGGGACTTTTAAAATTATGAGTGAGGACATAGGAGATTGCATGCAATGCATTTTGCATCATGAAATGGCCATCGGACTATGAGAGCCAGGGTCAGAATGCTGCAGATTGAACAGGAAATGTTCCCGAGTGTTTGAACACCTGGTCTCAGCTGGTGCTATTGTTTGTTTGAGAAGGTCATGGAACGTTTAGGAGGGTTGTTGGAGAAAGTATAACATGGGCTTGGAGGCAGGCTTTGGAGTTTATGACCAGCACTACTCCCTGTTCACTATCTCTCTGCTTCCTGTATGTGCTTCCTGTATGAGATATGACCAGTTAGCTTCCTGACTGCCTTCTATAACTATTAGAGAAAACATGCTCTATTCCCTAATTTTCCTGGATCAGGGTATTTTATCATAACAACAGAAAGGTAAGTAACATATGAGGTGTTATTAAGGAACACTTGGATATGAACAAATTTTATTATATATTTGTGAAAATTAAAAAAAATACAGTAAATAAGAAAAAAGACATCAACCACTGTAATAGTCTTGTTACATGAGTTTCCAGTTATGTCCTGAGCTCTCCTTTAACCAAAGTACCTGAAATTATTTAGTAGAAAAATATTTTTATGCAGGTAGCAAAGGGAGGGTGCAAATGTAAACATTTTCAAGGATATAAATAAATTGCAAGAGAATACACTTGCATGGCATTACTTTTCCGGTATGCTCATGTCTTTTTTTTTTAATGGACTGACTGAGTGCTCCAGCATCTGTGGAGTACTTACTGAGAGTTTATTGAGAACACTGAAGAGTTAGAACACATGCAATGAGACACTTGTGATGGCTGAACCAAATCTTCAAATGCCACAGTCTACCATGAGGCTCAATGTGAACATGATACTCAAACAGCTATAAAAGGTCTGTTGTGTCTGAAAAAATGTGTTTGAACCAAAAAAGCCTTTGAAATAGATTTTTCTTTGGAAGAAGTATAAGGCAGTGTGTAACAGTTCAGACTTACATATAGGCTCCCAGGATGCTTCATACATTCCTGATGCCTTGCTGCATATAGCCCAAAAATATCTTTTTTTTTTCAGAAGAGCAACAGATAATTCATGGATTTTTTTCCAGGTTTTATTCACTCATTCTGCTCTCCTAGAAAGTGAGCATCGGAAGATGTGAATAGAATGGTGGGGAAGGAGTCACAATAGTTTAATATTTTAGGTGTCTATTACTTAGGGCTGATATTTAGAAACTGGATGCCAAAATGTTAGAAGAATCTATCACACCTACCCACCTCTGTTTCTACCACTTCTATTGCTACTAGAATCTATATCTGCCTACTAGACCTAACAGAAAGGTGTGAAAAAGTCAGGATGTTCAGCAGTGATTAAGAAATATAGAAAGGGAAGGTGAGGGGCAGGAATGATACAACTTTCTCCTACTAATTGACTTGTGTAAAACGATAGATTGGATTGTGCATTTCTGTGTGTGTGTGTGTGTGTGTGTGCACACGCGCGCACGTAGGGGGAGGGGAGAGAAAGAGAGAGATTGAAAGAAAGGGACCAAAAGAAAGAGAAAGATTATGTACTCAACTGCTTGTTCCGGGTAGTAGAACATTTGCTAGTTCAAGCTCTGAGTATGAATGAAGTCATCTTGATGGTTGATAGAGTGTTAGAGCCAGATATTTTACAATAATCTTAGTTAAAACTCACATTATATTAATATTGTTTGTTCTTTGACTATTAAAAATAAATAAACTTTTGAATAAGCCATCAGATTTTTGAGAAATGATTGGCTCCTATGTTTTGCCAAAGATAACTGTTAATTCCCAAACCAATACTTTCATCACAAGAATAGTGCACTGAGTCAACCTGGTATCAAGTCAAACTGGTATCTAGATTCTGGTTTCTTAATTGTGTTTTGTTGCTTACCATCTTAGCCGCTATTCAAGAAAATAGTTATGAGGATTACTATGTTGAAGAAAACATTCCCTAGTTAGATAACTAAAACTCACCAGGTGACTTAAAAGCTCCTGCTCTGGATGGTCATGGAGATTCCAAGAAATCCTTAGTTACTAACCCTTCCTGGCAGGACAAGGTGCATCACCTCCCACTAAGGTCAGAAAAGGCATCCCAGCTATGGAAAGGCAAGCAAAAGATTCAGAGACAGTCCTCAGCCCAGTTGTTAAGGGACCCACATGAAGACCAAGCTTCAAATCTGTAACTAATGTGTCCTAGGTCCAGCCAATGCATGTTGGTGGTTCAATCTCTGTGAGCCTCCATAGGTCCAGGTTAGTTGACTCTGTAGGTCTTCTTGTGGCATCCTTGACCTCTCCAGCTTGCTCAATTCTGTTCCCTACTCTTGCACAAGACTCCCCATGCTACACCTAATGTTTGGCTGTGGGGTCTCCGCATCTGTTTCCATCTGTTGCTGGATGAAACCTCTCAGAAGACAGTTATACTTGTCTCTTGTGTGCAAGCATAGCTGAGTATCATTAATAGTATCAGGCATTGGCTCTCTCCCATGGAATAGATCTCAAGCTGGGCCAGCTATTAGGAACTGCCTCAATCTCTGCTCCATCTTTATCCTTGGCTATCTTGTAGACAGGACAAATTTTGGGTCAAAAGTTTTGTGGGTGGGTTGATGTCCTCCTCCCTCCACTGGAAGTCTACTTCAGTTAGCCACTTCAGTTTCCATGTTTTAAGCTGCTAGGGTCTCAGTTATGTTTTTTTTTTCCATAGACTTTCAAGAGCATCCCCCTACTCCAGATCTCTCATTAGTCCTAGAGATGTCCTGCCCCCCATGTTTCCCCCCACTCTCTCTGTCCTCTGCTCGTCCTCTTGATCTCCAATCCTATTAGTCTCCATACACTCTCTCTTACATTGTATCCTTCCCCCATCTACCTCTTATGTGCATTTTATTTCCCCTTCTGAGTGAGATTTAAGCATTCTCTCTTGAGCAGTCCTTGTTACCAAGCTTCTTTGGGTCTGTGGGTTGTACCATGGTGATCCTGTATTTTGTGCCTAATAGTCTTAAGTTTTAATGGAAGAAGTTCTATAAATAAAGGTGTAAGCCAATGGTGTAAGACTCTTCAGTTTAAAAGTCCACAGCTGGAAGGAGAATAGCATCATGTTTCATATTTAATATATGAGTATATATAACTCATATTTAGTGGTACATCTTTCAGGCTAGCACAGTCAGTCAGTGGAGGATATCTATTTCTGAGGATAACTCTGAATAAATGGGATTTAACTACTTATTTAATGATACTCTATGAATTTCTTTCCACAAAATCTGGGTCTCCTTGGAAAATGAGCAGTAAGTAGCTCACTTCATGGTTCTGCGCTGGTTAATAAATTCAAATTCAACATAAGAAGACAGAATGCTATGTGTTTCAGCATAGACTCCTTTGACCTGAAAAAGCTAATTTTTTATGTAGAGACCTAAAGTATCTTCTTAGAGTTTTGCTCGTGAAACAGCTCAGAACAGAGATTACAGGAATCTATTAAGAGATATCAGACAATTTACATGGGTACACAATAGCTTATTTTAAAGGGATAGAGTAATAACTAATTCTGTCTACTGAGATAACATGTAGTGGGAGAAGATAAAAATTGATTCAAAATATTTACCAACTAAGCAGCTAAATTCACAAAATAGATGGGTAGGAGGATCCTACCAGGATGATACATGCATTGTAAAGTGTTATCTGGAGGCAACTTCAGAATAAGTAGGTGGATGCAGAGCTCTGGCTATGGTCCTATGGCATGAAAGGTAAAGAATGAGATAGAATATTAAGAAGGAGGAAAAAAATCAACATGTCTGAGAAGCAGAGCTAAAGGATACAGCTTAAACATAGGAAAGTGGAGATAAAATGAGGAGCAAGGAGAGATGTAGAGTCAGGAGACATAGCCCAAAAGAATGGGCTCTATGGCACCACTAAGGATTCCAGAAAAAGGAAAGGTGTTTCTTGTTGTGGATGTGTGCACTTGAGGAGAGTACCCTTTGCTTCTGAGTTTTTCAAAGTTCCACAGACATATTGCTGAAAATGCAATACCAGTAGCCTTGTGATAAATTGTTTGGTTTTAGGATAATAGATTGCTAAAATAATATTTCAAAACATGCAAACTATAATGCATTTAAATAGAAGTGATTGTTACTGTTTCACTTTTTAACAAGGTTAGTGTCTACTTTCCTAAAGTCCAGTTCTGCTTTGAGGGTAGGTTGATATTCCACCCTGCATATGAGGAAGGGGAGTATTCAAAAGGGATTTTGTTAATGGGATCTTGCTCATCTCTTTCAGAGAGACCCATAGACAAAAGATCCCTTCTTCTGTGATAATGGTACCTTCTTCTATTTTTAAAAGAGTTCATGTTTAAAGCTGAACATAGCTACATAAAGACCTGTAAGCCCAGCATTCTTGGGGACAGGAAGATCACTGGGATACTTGCTGACTGCCAGCATAACTCTAGAGCTAACGCAGGATCCTCTTTTAGGGTAATAAGGCAGAGAGTCACAGAGCTGGACACCTAAAGTTCTCCTCTGACCTTTGAATACACATTGGTATATATATTTACACACACACACACACACACACACACACACACACACAGAGTTTTATGGCTAGGAATATAGTGCTTAGATACAGAGCTTACCTAGCATTAACAAGATCTGGGTTCAATACATAAAAAATACCTATAAAAAGGCATATCACTGTAGAGAATTGTAATACTATATATTACATTTTACATATTAAATATAAGTAATGTTTAAAAAAAAGAGTTCATGTTTAACAAGAGATTATATTCTAATCACAAGTATGGTTCTGCAGGCAGGAAAAAGATATTTATTTGGTCAAAACCCAACAAAGGTCCTGTTTTTTGTTGTTGTTATTGTTTTTTGTTTTGTTTTGTTTTGTTTTACTGAATGTTATAAAGTAGTACGATGGGACAATGGGATTTCAAAAGCAAACACTGGGAAAATCAAGAATGAGACCCTATAGGCATAACTGAGAATTGAACACTCTCTCTCTATTTAAACTTTCAGTTGCTATGTCTGCATGTTCTTTGTATGTGTTCTTAGAGATTCACATGCTTTAAACCTCTTTTCTACTATCATTGAAAGATGATGAGTCTTAAGAGGCAGTTGCCATGAAAGGTTATTGGACCAGTGTAGGACTCAGGGAAAGAATTTTATGGTTCTAGTATGATACATTGGTTCTCCTGAGAGACTAGTTTGTTGTAAACCAAGCTATCTCTGTACATACATGGTTTCTTTCAGACTTCATTCCAATTGTCTTGACTTAGCCATTGGAGCTCAGAATGGTGCAGAAATGATACTGTTTAAAATTTTTTAGCCCCCAAATTTTATTTTCTATTTTCTTGGTAAAGAATCTAGTCTCAGTCATGTGCTTTCAGTATTGTAACAGAACTTGAACTAAGTCAGGTAGGTATTTTAGTTACTTAAGAAGGGAAATTCCAACTAACACAGGTTTCTCAATAAGAGAAGCAGCCAGCAGTTTAGGACACATTACATCTGCCCAGGTTTAAGCTAACACACCTTTCAACATTCTTTCCCTGAAAAGAGAGATATCTCTCAAACATACCTTTGAGTTTCATATTACAACAAATTTATTGGTTTCTTGCCTTAAAAATACCACTTATAACAGGAATAATAGTCTGGGAAATCTTTCCATCACTGCATCTATAGATAAAACTGATAGAATTGGTCAAAAAGGTCAATAGATTGAACACAAGAGTAATTATCTATGGTGATGCAAACTGCAATTGTTTATATATAATATATAAAGATCATATTCATAAGCACACTGCCTTCTTTCCTTTGTCCACTGTGTACATATAGAAACAGTTTTAATGTTCAATAAAGGAATACCTGTGACATGCAATGAAATACCCAATTGATGTAGTAGCATGTGTTGTGATTTGAATATGAAGTAGAACCTGCTGGAATCTATATCCTGAAGACTTGGTAGGTGGTTGATGAATCCAGCCACTGAGAGGTAATTACCTTCACCAGTTGATTAGTACACTGGTGGGTTTATACTGTCAAGGTATTATTCAGTGATGGTAGAAAGTTAGTTGAGGAAGCAGGTCATTAGAGGCAAGCCTTGGAAAGGCATGTTCTAGCATTTTCCTGATTCTCTTCCCTCTTTCTACTCCCTTTCTTTCTGGTGCAACAGCAAAGTGAGAAATGTTGCTGTATCATAGACTTCATCAACGATACTCTTCCCCCACACCTAGAAGCAATGGAGGCAGCCAACTATGGACTCTACAGTCTGAAAAGAAACACCAGTGTATAAGATTTCCTTAAACTGTTTCTCTTGAGAATCTGTCACAGGGAAAATAGACTAACACATGGTATCAACAATCAATGAACTGGAAATGAAAACAGTATGCTAAGAGAAGCATTTTAATTACCCAATGTCTGGCTAAGGGAGATACTGTTGTCAAGATATTGACAAATACAGTAAATGTATGAATTGAATAGAAAAAAGGAAACATTATTTAAATGCATTTCTCCTTCATATACTTATAACAAGTAGAGTTTGGGATATGTATATATATATATATATATATATATATATATATATATATATATTCTTCACAATCAAGTGTACAACATATTTTATGACAGATTTTTTCATTCATTGCATAGTCAGGATGGTTAGTTAGTAATTGAAATATAAAATGTCTCACATGAAGAAAAAAATAAAAACAAACAAACAAAAATTGATTTTTTTTTCTGATTAAGAGCAGTTCAAATATTTGGGATGAAATTCTCCAAACTGAGTTAACACTTAGTGTTTCCTTCTGCTGTTGTTCATTTTTTTCAGATCTGTATGTCACAAGAATCATTCGAACTAGAAAATATCATCCTGAATGAGGTAACCCAATCAGAAAAGAATACACATGGTATGCACTCACTGATAAGTGGACATCCCAGAAGTTGGGAATACCCAAGAAACAATTCACAGACCACATGAAGTTCAAGAAGAAGGAAAGCCAAAGTGTGGATACCAGTCCTTCTTAGAAGTGGGATCAGAAGATGCATGTGACAAGATACGGAGACAAAGTGTGGAGCATAAACTGACAGAAAGGCCATCCAATGACTGTCCCACCTGGGGAACCATCCCATTTACAGTTACCTAACACAGACACTATTGTGGATGCCAACTAGTGCTTGCTGACAGGAGCCTGATATAGCTGTCTCCTGAGAGACTTTGCCAGTGCCTGTCAAATATAGAAGTGGATGATCACAGCCATCCATTGGACTGAGCACAGGGTCCCCAATGGAGGAGCCAGAGAAAGGACCCAAGAAGCTGAAGGGGGTTGCAGCTCCATGGGAGGAACAACAATATGAACCAGCCAGTACCCCCCAGAACTCTTAGGGACTAAGCCACCAACCAAAGAGTACACAGGGAGGAACTCAAGGCTTCAGCCACATATGAATCAGAGGATGGCCTTGTGGGACATCAATGACATGCCCTTGGTCTTGTGAAGGCTCAATGATGCTCCAGTCTAGGGGAATTCCAGGACAGAGAAGTGGGAATGGGTGGGTTAGTGAGTAGGGGGAGGGGGGAGGGGATGGGGGGTTTGAAGGGGAAAAAGGAAAAGGGATAAAATTTGAAATGTAAATAAAGAAAATATCTAATAATAATAATAAGAAGAAGAAAGTTATGAAGCTATTTTGGAGACAATTACCACATTCAGAATGCATCAGACTTGTTAAGTCACATCTAAGAATAATGCTTTAGGCAAACTTGGATCCCAATACCAGGTGGAATTGAAAGATTAGTATTCTGTTCATTAAAGTAATTCAATCTGATGTTGAGGCAGTCATAATTTTATGATGAAATTATAGATATAAACATCAGTGTAATCAGTTTGCTTACAGAAGCAGTAAAAATGAAATGTATTTTAATCTCAATATGTTTAAATTCAAACTTAATTAATGAATTTCTTAAAAATTCATAGCATTCTAGAGACCATTAATGAAATGCTAAAATGTCAAGAAGGCAGGTTAGACTATTTTAAAGGAATAATCATTTGGACTAATTCATTGCATGAATACTTAATGTAGCATTTGAAAACACTGTTCATTGACAACATTTTATTTGCTATTTCCTGCTGTGTTTAAAAATTGTTCCTCAAGTCCCTGAAAAGTAGAAAGTTCCCTCTATAAGTTATCATAACATGCTTTCACAGCTCATAATCTAGATAGCAGTCTCCATTGGTCATATTCTTCAGGACATGGCTTCAGTCTAAACACATGAATAGCAGCATTGGAATGGATTCTCAAAGTCTTCCTCTTTGGAGTCCTGTTAATCCGTTAATACTTATTGCCCATCTGTCTTTTCTATGTTCATGATTTCTAAAGCCACATCCAACATTTTAGTTTGAAAAAATAAAAGAGTAAGATAATGTCGATTCTATTTTAATTCATTTGCAAGATTAAGATGAATATGTTCCTTGATGTTTTTAAAACTCAAATCAGACATAATACTGTGAGCCCATCTTATAACTCTAACTTATATCGGCATATGTATATGTATGGACACTCATATTTTAATTGAATCTTATAATTCCTGGCATTTGTCATATTTTGAAAGTGTATACTATATATGATTTATTTTTCTCATTTCCCTTTTGATAACCTCCTTACCCATACACATTAATAATATGTCTACAATTATTTCTTTCACCAAGGCAACTGTAGATCATTGTGAAATTCTCAGTAGTAGGTATAGGTGAACTACTACATTAGTCTAGAGAACTATTTGTCTCATTGACACTAATATCATTGTCTACCCAATAATCCCTATGCTTTATTTCCCTATAACATCAAGATAACATACTTCACATCAATGAGAAGAGTCTCAAGTAAAATTTGATGTTTCTGGGGACATCAACTTACTTCTACCTTAGCAAACAATTCTGTGAAGAAAACTTGCAATCAAATTTTCATACTCAATGAATGATAAAACATTATCCATTATGTGTATAGTACATAATAGGTACTTGAACAACTTAAACTTGGTCATGTATAACTGTAATTAGCAAGCATGTTGATACCATTTAATGAAGAATGCAATATGTCCCTTACCCTTATAAGATATAGCTGCATCTTGCTTTTATGTGCACACGGAATTACCATTTTCTTAACTGTTCTTGTCTAAAGGAAATGCAGGGACAAAAAAAATGGAGCAGAGACTGAAGGAAAGGTCATCCAGAGACCACCCCACCTTAGGATCCATCCCATCTATAGACACCAAACTCTAACACTATTGCTGATGCCAAGACGTGCTTGCTGACAGGAGTCCGGTATAGCTGTCCTCTCAGAGACTCTGCCATCTCCTAACTAATACAAATGCAGATACTCACAGCCAAACATCGGACCCCAATGGAGAAGTTAGGGCAAGGACTAAAAGAGCTGAAAGAGATTGCAATCCCTCAGGAAGAACAGCAATATCAACTACCTGGAAATCCCAGAGCTCCCAGAGATTAAACACCAACCAAAAACTATTCAAGGATGGGTCCATGGCTCTCTCTCTCTCTCTCTCTCTCTCTCTCTATATATATATATATATATATATATATATATATATATATATATATATATATATATATCACAGCATTGTCTTAACTGGCATTAACGCAAGGGGAGGAACTTGGTCCTGTGGAGGCTTGCTGCCTCAGCAAAGGGGGATGCTAGTGTGGTGAGGCAGGAGTGGGTAGGTGGAGGGGGAAAGCACCCTCTTAGAGGCAAAGGGGAGGGCAGAATGGCTGGGGAGTTTGAAGGGAGGAGACTGAGGAGGGGGGCAACATTTGAAATGTAAATAAATAAAATAACCAATTTTAAAAATATATTTATTCCTGTGTGTTTTTAATATTATAATACTTTCATTATTTCCCATATTGGATCTAATTCATAACAACTCAAACTAGATAACAAATTGTTAGTCAAAGAGCTTTGGTGATACTGAGGTATCAAGTCAGTTACAGAAACTTCTCACAAAACCACAACTCAGACTGGGGAGAAAGTTCCATGAGTAAGGAGGTAAAGTGACAGTTCTAATCATGAGGATCTGAGGCTGGATCCCCAACACCCATGTAAAAGCCAAGTACAATGGTACCCATCTACACCTCAGTGCTGGTTGTAGGTGCTGGAGAAGAACTGATCTGTGAAGATCACTGGTCAATCAGCTTATACCTCTCTCAATGAGCTCCAGGTTCAATGAGTTCTCATAACAAAATGAAGGTGAGAGGAACAAAGGAAGGTACTCTGTATTATTCTCTGACCTCTATATTTATGTACATCTATGTGTGCATACTCCTGTTATATACAAACATAAATATAAAACACACAAACAACCCAAAATAATCAGTTCATGAACAAATTAATAGATGGAAGCTAAAATTCTGAATATATAGCCAATAAGAATAAAATCACTATGTGAAGGAGGAGATATTTCCACTCCTATTTTTCATTGCAGCACATTTCACAATAGTAGGAAATAGAAAGGGTTGAATGTCTGTCATCTGATGGACAGATTAACAGAACATGGTAACACCCAAAGGAATACCATGCTGACAGAAAATGGGAATAAAATTCTGACATTTTAGACAATGTGGAAAGGGAAATCATGATACTGTGCACAATAAATAGTTTCTTTAAATTGTAGGTTTCACACTGGTCAATCTACAGGCTGAGCTATTAAAAGAAAATTCCTTTCCAATAAACCTCAAATGACAATATAAAGGGATAATTTTGGAAAGTACAAGGTATACTGGTTGTAAAGTCTCCAGGGACCATGACTTCACTAGCTCTGGGGAACTGGCCAGGTTTCAAGTATCAGGCAGTATTTTCCTCCTAGTAAGTTGGTCTTAAGTCCAATCAGAGAGCTACTGGTTACTACCAAGCTATGTGTGCCATTACTACACCATTCCGGTATCATGGCATGCTGGACATTGTGTGTCCTTGATATCATAGTGTAGAATGGTCAGTTGCTTCTCTGCCTTGGAAACTTGAATGTGGCCTTCTGATGTCATAGACACTAGTCCTTAGGGAAGTAGTATTTCAGTCATTTTCAGCTCAGGGCCTTCTGGGTCCTGTGTGTAAAATGTGTGGTGTCTGCAGTAATAGTGGTCACCCTTCAAATCTGAAGGTAACCACGGGCAACAGCAATAAAATATAATGTTTGGGAGCATCAAGAACATCCATGACCAATAACTCAAAAGATTTCTTATGCCTGGTGCTGGTGTTTGGTTAATTTTGGGGGGGGGGGGGGGGTGGTAGTGATGAGGCCTCTTGAAGGAAGCATTGTAAGCTCAGAATGCAAAATTTCATTTAAAACTATTCATGTATATTTATGTACTGTCTTACATGTACTATAGGTATTTTGATGTAGATTGTTTAATAGTGTGATTCCTTATGACTTTTTAAAATGTCCTACTATTATCTTAACATTTTCCCATCATCTGTATATAACTCCCTCTTCCCTCCCCAGTTAGAATCCCCTGTTTGTTTGTTTTTTTTCCATTTCCACCACAGATAACACGGTCCCTACTTTTTACCTATTGCTCTCATACCCTACTGTGAATTGCCCCTATTGTACTTCCCAGGTTTCAGCTTTTATACTAGGACATGAATCACATCTGATGATCTGAATGAGAAACCTCCAATGAAAGAAAACATACAACATTTTTCTTTCTGGGTCTAGGTCACCTTACACAATAAGATATTTCCTAGTTCCATTAGTTTTCCCACAAATTGCATGATTTCAGTTTTCTTTACAACTGAATAGTATGCCATAGAGTACCCTATCCAATGAAACAGAGGGACATGTGCCCTCAGGGCAAACTCCACCCAGGTAAGTAAAAGGAAACAGCTGAAGAATTTTATGCTACTAAAAAGAAATAACAAAGAATAAACTTCAATTCATGAAGGCCAGGCTGTCTCCAAAACATGCTGCAGATCCATGGTGCTCTGGCTTTAGAATCACAGAGTATACATAAGTAAAGGGGTATATTTTCCTTCTCTGTTCATAAGAGGCACCAAGGATAGGCTCTGTGTGTGTGTGTATGTATGTGTGTGTGTGTGTGTGTGTGTGTGTGTGTGTATGTTTCAGGCATGTCTCTGCATTGAGGCTCTGAGAGGCCATTGAATGAAGATGTGAAAGTGAACCCTAAGTTGCATAGGAGACAAGTAGTGAGAGGAAACAGAGCCATGTAATATCTGGAAAGGCCAGATATGTACACAGGGAATGGAACAAGTCCATGAGTAAGAAGTAAGCTGAAAGCAACAAAGCCAGGAGCAGAGTCATCTAAGGCCTCTGAAATCAGTCATACTGGTAAGGACTCAGAGTCTGCCCTGATGGATTTTCCATGTCACCATTCCTCCCTTTTGGAATGATAATGTGCCATTGTATATTGAAAGTCAGGGTTTTTTGTTTGTTTGTTGTTTTGTTTTTTTGGTTGATTTTATGGAAGGTTACAATTATGAGTTGTCTTGAGTATCTGAAGAAACTTAGGGCTTTGGACTTTCAAAGTTTGATGACACTGTGAAGGACTATTATGGGGACCTTTGAAGTTGAGCTAAATGCATTTTGCATTAAGGTATCACCATGAGCTTATGAGGGCCTGGGAGTGGAATTTCATGGTTTGAATGACATTGGGCTTTATAGGCTCATATGTTTGAATGCTTGGTCCCCAGTTAATAGAACTGTTTGAGAAAGATTAGGAGGGGTGGCCTTGTTGGAGGAGGTATGTCCCTGGGGGAAGGCTTCTAGGTTTCAAAAAACAGGAGATATTCCCAGTGTCTCTTATATTGTCTCTCAAGTTATTGATTATGATTTAAGTTCCCAGCTGTTACAGCTACCTTCATCGTCATGAGCTCTTACCCTGTAAAACCATAAGCCCAAATCAAACCTTTACTTCTATATCTCGCCATGGTGATGGTGTTTTTTCATAACAATGGAAAAATTAAGACAGTATGCATTTAATGATAATAATAAAAGCAAGAGAGGCTATCAATTTAAGAATAGTGGGCATGGGAGGGTGACAGAAAGGGTACCTTGGAAAAGCTGAATACAGGAAAGGGAAAGAAGAAATGGGTATAATTTTATTTTAATTAAATGTGCTTAAAATCCAGAAAAGTAAATTAAAGAATAAGGTGGGGGGAAAAAGAACAAAGAAACTCCTTCCTTCTGTAAGGTGCTTGTCTCATATTTAGACATATTTGCACACCCACAGAAACAAACCAAAAAAATATAAACGTCATAAAAGAAACATGGAAAACTCCAGGGATATTTAACATTGCACATCAGCAATGATACTAGTTTTCTCCCTCCTTCTACGTTCTATACACACTTCCTGTGGGTGGCTCCTCTCTCCACTTACAATGTCTACCACAGCAGACACTGATTCTGCCTGACATCTTGGTTCTACTGATTCCATAGATAATATAGACATTACTACTACTGATAGGGCTGAGCATTAAAACTTGAAGTAAGCCAGTGCCATAAAGCATGCCAGGAAAAAATGGGTATTGTTAAAATAGTCTAAAATTTAACAGGATCATGGGAATTAATACATAAAACTAAAACCGAAAGGAACCCTTGTCTACTGCAATACAGGCTGCCACCCAGACCCTTATGGGACTTTGGGTCTGTTCACTTGGCTGGTTGGTTTGTTATATCTCTCAGCAGTCTATAATTGTTTTGTCATCTTACTTTGGGAAAAACAAATTAAATGATGAGTGAAATACAAGAACCAGTGAGATGCTTCAGACAAAGTCATTAAATAATATGTAAATTAAGTTTCACCACAATTAGTGGGTTAATGGGTCAGTAATCTGGTTATATTTTAAAGGTCACTAATAAACGCATAATTTGTGGCAATATTCTCTGTGCACAGAAGTTCTGTGCACAAGCTATGGGGGAGGGGGGTACTGGTTAGTTCATATTGTTGTTCCTCCTATAGGGTTGCAGACCAGTTTAGCTCCTTGGGTACTTTCTTTAGCTACTTCATTGGGGGCCCTGTGTTCCATCCAATAATACATGGCCAGTATAAGACTGTCATACTGCATCCCCTAACAAAGACAGAAATGGATGCAGTATGACAATCTTATACTGGCCATGTGTAAGCATTCATACCTATTTGAAGTTCATAAGTAAATGAGGTTGTTGGAATCATAAGACAGTTTTACCTAGATCCTTCTAGGTCTCTAGCCCTTTCAAACTTTGCATTCTGTCTTTTGAGATGATCTTTGGGATTATGTTTGTGTCTTCAAACAAAATTATGAATGCTGAATCATTATCAAGTTAAAAATAATTCATACTGCAGTTTTAGAAACAGCTTAGGAAGTATAGGAGCATGACGGCAGGACTGAAGACCCAGGTTTGATCCCTGGGATCAGCATAGAGGAAGGAAAGAACTTGTTCCTGGTATTATTCTCTACCCTACTTCTCACCCCTCGACAATAAATAAACAAACTAACAACTAACAACTAACCATCCTCTGACTAGATTCTAAGGCTCATTGCAAAAGAGGGAACTCAAATTTGACATTGTTAAAAAGGCTAGGAACTGGCCGGGCATGGTGGCACTTGCCTTTGATCCCAGCACTTGGGAGGCAGAGGCAGGTGAATTTCTGAGTTTGAGGCCATCCTGGTCTACAGAGTGAGTTCCAGGACAGCCAGGGCAACACAGAGAAACCCTGTTTTGAAAGACAAAAAAAAAAGCCAAGAACCTGTGGATAATAAGTAGGCGATGAGTCATAGGCAAGACCCTCTCATTATCCTGTTTAATGTACATAGCATTCAAGAACTCATGACTGACATATTGCTTTATCCGTTGTTATGTTAAGAAGGGACAGGAGAGGAGTACAGAGGGTCAAGAAATTGAATAAAAATATATAGTGGGGGATGTGGACCTGGGGGTGGCCAGAAGAATGTCCTAGAGGGAGATAGAACCTGTAGAGACCACATCCATTAGATAGGCACAGCCCCCAGTTGAGGGATGGGACCACCCAGTGAACTCAAGTTTTTTACTCCAGCATTGTTCCTGTCTAAAGGAAAGGCAGGGACAAAAAATGGAGCAGAAACTGAAAGAAAGACCACCCAGACGTTGGGGCCATGGTATTCTCAGGCTCTTAGACATCCATGCGCTGCTGGGAGTTGCAGAAGAGCAGAGACTGGCATAGAGGTCAGTGGGCTGGGGACAGTGTCCAGACCAGAACTGGGGGCTATGGGGGGAGAGGAGCTCTGGATAGTCCCAGATGTGATGGTTCTTGGCTTGATGGTTGGAGGCTTAGTAGTGGTTGTGGCTGGGAGTGTGGAAAGGCCATCTATGTGAGACTAGACTGAGGCTCTGTAGGTGAGAGCCTTCTCAATGGCTCCCTACAGCAGATTTCAATGAAAAGAGGCAGTCCATGGTTCCAAACAGTTTATTATTGTCATGGTGGAAAATGGATGCTTAAAACCATACCCTGCTTTCTCAGGATGGGTTTGAGATTTTGCAGGGAAGAATGTCTGGGAAAGCTTTTTGGTTACACATTCTGGACCTCTAGGTACCTTATTAGCATGGAGAACTCTGTTTTGAGCAAACTTTACTGTGGTCATGTTTCTTTTCCTATTGTCTTGGTCTGAGATGTTAGGGATGCCTCATCTATATGTGGAAGGGCTTGGGGCATTGCTCTTAAGTGACTGATGGTCACAAATCCCTCTGTGGGGGACTGCGGCTGGGAGCAGACAAAGCTCCTACCATCCCTTTAGGCTCTCCGGAACCTCGAGCCTTTATCTTGACCTTCTTCTCATGGTCCATGGCCCCTCAGCCCTGAGAAGTTCTTCCAGCACCTGACTAATACAGATGCAGATACTCACAGTCAATCATCAGACTGGGTCTGGGAACCCCAATAGAAGAGTTAGGGGAAGGACTAAAGAAGCTGAAGGGGATTGCAACCCTATAGGAAGAATGATATCAACTAAGCAGACTACCCAGAGCTCCATGGAACTAAACCACCACCCAAAGAGTATACATGGAGAGATCCATGTCTCCAAGTACATATGCAGTAGAGGATGGCCTTATCTGGCATCAATGGTAGGTCCTTGGTCCTGTAGAGGCTTGATGCCCCAGTGTAGGGGGATACTAGAGAAGTGAGGTGGGAGGGGGGGAGAGTGGTGAAGGAGCACCCTTATAGAGGCAAAGGGGAGGGTGGATGAGATACGGGGGTTGGAGGTTGTGTAGGAGATACCAGGAAGGGGAATATCATTTGAAATGTAAACAAATAAAATGATTAATAAAAGAAAAAATATAATGAGGATGGTCTCCATAGGTCCATATGTTGGACTGGACTCCATTATGCCTGGACTTCAGTTGGTGGAACTATTTGGTTAAGTTAAAGAATCATGGTCTTGTTGGAGGAGGTATACCAGTTGGTTGGGTTTTAAAAGCCCACACCATTCTCATTCTCAGTTATCTCTCTCTCTCTCTCTCTCTCCCAACTTAAAATATAAGTTCTCCAATACAGCTTCAGCACCATGCCTGGCTGCTTGCTACCTTGCTGACTGCATGGTTGGTATGGACTTAGCCTCTGAAACTGTAATAAAGTCCCCAATTAAATGCTTTCTTTTGTAATTTACCTTGGCCACAGTGTCTCTTCACAACAATAGAAAATTAACTAAGACATCCATAAAGCTAAGTGTCTGACATCTCTCATCAGGCATTCTTCTCCTGGCAGTAGATGGCAAGTAACACAGAGACCCCCCAACTAGTCAAGAAAGCACTCGACTGCTCAGACAGTAGGGGTACTTCTAAATCTGACCTTGCTGCCCCAAGCTCTCAGAGATCTTTTTGGAAAAGGAAGCAGAATTCTTTCAAGATCCAGAAGTAGGGGTGGGACGAACTATTTTCTGGACACAACAGAACAGACAGGTGAACATATGAATGAACTCAAGATAAACAGAATCCCAGCATGGGGCATATTAAGCATTTTATCCCTCCTTTTGTTAAGGAGCATTTGATAGATGCTGGGAGAAGGCAAGCCAGTTATCTTGGATGGTGTGATCACTGGGATCATGACTACATTCTGGTCAAGCCCCAAACCCAAGAAGAGCTAGCTAAAACAACTTAACTAGATGGATGAGAGAAGATGGGGGGCAGGGGAGAGAGAGAGAGAGAAGAGAGAGAGAGAGAGAGAGAGAGAGAGAGAGAAAACGCACATAGGATGGGTAGGAAGATGGGTTGAATCTAGGAGGAGTTACCAGTGAAGAATGTTTATGTGGAATTCTTAAAAAATTTAAAAAATATTAAATTTCTTTAAATGAAATAAAATTTAAAAATAAGTCCCTGATCTTTTCTGAAGGAAAATGTAGGGCAGTAGATCTGGATGAAGAGGGACAAGAGGAAGACTTTGAGTAAGGGAGGAAGGGGCCTGTATTTTATGAGATAATAATAATAATAATAATAATAATAATAAAATCTAGAACGAGATTCAAAGTACAGCTATTGACAACTCAATAAAATTTATGCCACGTAGATGGATACTATGTAATACAAAAGAGAAAATGATATATTCATTTAAATTCAATATATGTTAGACAAACATAAATGACCTGAGAATAGAAAATCCTTTTTTTTACATTATTGTTAATTATAGCACTTTATGTAACTTGAAAAAAGGTAAACCCAGTCAGTTTGATGTCAAGTTAATGTATTTGCAGATTTTATTATAATCCCCTCATGTTCTTGATATATGAAATCTGACATCAACAGGTGTTACTCGGCAAGTGGCTTTTAGTGTTCCTATTACTAATATATAAAGTAGTATTTGTAAAAAGGATACTCCAAAGAAGAGAAACAGTTATGCATGAAAACATAATTATCGTGTGTACTGGCTAGTTTTGTGTCAACTTGACACAGCTGGAGTTATTGCAGAGAAAGGAGCTTAAGTTGAGGAAATGCCTACTTGAGATCCAACTGTAAGGCATTTTCTCAATTAGTGATCAAGGGAGAAAGGCCCCTTGTGGCCACTGCCATCTCTGGGCTGGTAGTCTTGGTTCTATAAGAGAGCAGGGTGAGCAAGCAAAGGGAAACAAGCCAGTAAAGTACATTCCTCCTTGGCCTCTGCATCAGCTCCTGCTTTCTGACCTACTTGAGTTCCAGTCCTGACTTCCTTGGTGATGAGCAGCAGTATGGAAGTGTACGCTGAATAAACCTTTTCCTCCCCAGCTTGCTCCTTGGTCATGATGTTCGTGCAGGAATAGAAATCCTGACTAAGACGCCACATGATGGTTATTCTTAAATTATTTTGATAATGACTACTAGTAGCATTATTATATAAATTGTCTATAATACTGCTTAATTGGTTAGAAGCAAATATTGTCATTTGAAATACAAAAATTAAAATAAATTATCCAAATGTGCTTCACCACTTATGAATATTAGAATTTTTTTCTCCTAAAACATAGAAAAAGGCATACATAATTTTTAATAAAATTACAGGAACATAACAAGCAAAATAAAATATCTGGGGACAGAAAGATCAAATAATATTAAGTACTAACAACTTTGAAATAAGCTGTCGCAAATGTGTCTTAAAAAAATGACACATACATATCAGAATTTAGGCCTTGAAATTACCAGTAAAAATATGTAATAAACATGTCTTATAAAGTTTTAAGTGAAAAATTAGGTTAAAGGGATTGGAGAGATGATTCAGAGATTAAGAGCACAGGCTGCTCTTCCATGGGATCTGGGTCCAATTCCCAGAACACATAATAATTTACAACTGTCTAAAACTCCAGATCCAGAGGATCTTAATACCCTCATGCAGATAAAACACTAATGCATATAAAAAATATAAATCAACATGAAGAAAAGGAAAGTTGAAGATATGAAATATAGCAAGAAATGTTAATTAAATCAAAGCAGGGTTAGGACTTTTAGAACTTAGAAATAAAAAAAAATTAAAACTGGTGAAAGGAAGTTTGGATTTGATGTTGGATTAATCTATAGATAATAAACACTGTAAGAGATACATATACAGTGAGGAAATTATCCAAAGTCCATTGCAGTATCAAAGAACATGAAAATTTTGAAATCAGAATTTAGAGAAATGGAGTCCCAATTAAGAGTCTCTGGTACACTGGAGCCTCCAAAAAGAAACAATGAAGAAGGGAAAACATTTGAAAGAATGAGACTCTCTAATATATAGTTGAAAATAAGAATAAATAACATATAAATCACGAATCTCTCTTAGATGTCAGGCATGTAGCTGACCAGTGATGACAGAACCAATTACAAAACCATGGCTAAATAGCTCATAGGTCCAAGGGGAGAGCCTAACATTATTGTTCTATTTAATGGACACATCATTATAAAGATTCTCAATGAATTATTATACTCATAGATCAGAGCATCTGTCAACCCTCATCAGACAAGCTTCTCTCTCCTTACAGCATGTACTACATGATGACCTAAACCCAATATACAAACACTCGTGCAGCATAAAGCATCTATAATCTTGGAACCTGGGTTCTGGAAGACCCCTGTGGTTTCCTGACCAGCCAAACAAGCTGTATCAGTGAGCTTCAGCTCCAGTGAAAAAATAGTCTACCTCTAAAAATCTAGAGAGCATTTGACAAAGAAGCCCGAAGTCCACTACTGCCTGCCCCAACAACTGCACGTTTACACATGAACACACAGAGACACAGACACACCACACCACACACACACACACACACACACACTCACACACAGGCACAGACACACAGACACAAACACACACAGACACAGACACAGACACGCAGACACAGACACACACACACACACAGACATAGACACAGACACACACACATACATACAGACACAGACACACACACACAGACACACACACACAGACACACACACACACAGACACAAACACACACAGACACACAGACACACACACACACAGACACAAACACACACAGACACAGACACAGACAGGCAGACACAGACACACACACAGACATAGACACAGACACACATACATACAGACACAGACACACACACACAGACACACAGACACACAGACACACACAGACACAGACACACAGACACACAGACACACAGACATAGACACAGACACACACACATACACACAGACACAGACACACACACACAGACACACACATCTCTAAATGGAAGTATGTGTAGAATTTATTCTTTAAATCCACCCTTGCCTTACTTATCACATAGACTATAAAAACAGATTAATATTAAATGTCAAAATTGATTAAAATTGAATGTCATAAAAAATGAATGGCACACAGTATTAACTAAACTAGAACTCAGTGTCCCCATATAAGTAAAGCATGGAGTGAGCACTTTTCCTTGATCAGAATGTTTATTTTACTATATTCATCAAAGAGTGACTATATTTTTGTAACTATGTGTAAATTTAATTCTCACCTTAACCCATTGATGTATCAAATTCATATCACAATTTTTATGACTGTTTTCCAGAAAAACTGTAATTTACTGAATTAATTATTGGCTCTTGAAAATAAAATGTGAAACTTAAGGTATAATTAGCATCTTGAATTAAATCATTAAAACATGTGGCTTTATTAATGAGAATCAAGGGGACACCATGCCTGTACTCTCTAGGGAATACCAACTGCATACCACCAGTACTTGACTGGAAAATAGTTAACTCAAACCTTCCCTAGTTTAAGCAATAAAGTAACAAAAATGAGTCTGCTTCTTTATCTACATAACTATATCATATGTTTCAAAGCACACTGGATACTGGGAGGACAATAAAATTAGCGTACATATGAGAAGTCTTCATTATCTGATGACATACTCAAACACTAAGGGTTAATGAAAGAGTTAAGAAACATAAGAGGCACAATGAATACCTATCATTTATATAAAGAAATGCCAAGTGTGGGCCAGGGTCAGACACGGAACTCCTTACCTGTGACAGCAGAAAAAAACAACACATTCTGGTTGTAACTTGACTTAGTTTTAATGCCTCTTTCATCCTAACTGTTCTAAATAACAACTTATTCCCAAACATTTAAAGCAAATAAAACACATTGCCCCCGTGAGATGTGTAGCCATGGCCTGAGGTATTTGTACCTCTATGAAATTTTATATTTCTTGATCAAAAACTATCATAAAATGTTGTCTTGCTCAGAATGACATTTTATTTATTTATTTTTATTGTTTAATTTATTTATCATTTATATTTATTTATAATTTACATTCCAAATTTATACCCCTTCCTGATTTCCTTCTGCCAATACCCTATACCATCTCCCATTTCCCCTACTTCTATGAGGGTGCTCCCCCACCTATGTATCTACTCCTGCCTCACTGCCCTAGCATTTTCCTACGCTAGGGCATTGAGTCTTCACAGGACCAAGGGCCTCCCCTCCCATTGATGACTGCCTGATAAGACCATCTTCTGCTACATATGCATGTAGCTGGAGCCATCATCCCTATATGTGTAAACTTTGGTTGGTGGTTTAGTTCTTGGGAGCTCTAGGGGTGTTTGGTTAATATTATTGTTCTTCTTTTGGGGTTGCAAACCCCCTCAGTGCCTTCTGTCCTTCTCCTAAGTCCAGAAAATGTGGTACACAATGCAATACTACTAAGCTATTAAAAATAATGACTTCATGAAATCTGAAGGCAAATGGATTGAATTAGAAAATATCATCCTGACTGAGATAACTCAAGTCAAAAAAGAACACACATTGATATACTCACTGATAAGTGGATATTAGGAAAACGTTTTGGAATATCCATGATACAACTCACAGAATGACATTTTAAAGGGTCTCTTAGATATCTTATAATGATTTCCTCATTGATAGTGAGAGTTGGTAATAACAGCCCTCTTACAATTTTATAAAGAACAGGAACATATGGATAACATTTAAATCACCACTAATAATTAACTATGACAGTTATAATTAGCTTTATTATGACTGTATCAATTTTTATCCCTAATCAATGCAATAAAACACACACAGGCCTGTGATCCCAGCCCCATGTCAAGTATGAGACTCACTGAAACGTTGTAAAACACAGTAAGTCCAAGGACATCCAAGCAGCTTTGTGAGAGGCTATATTATGGGGGAAAGGACAATGCTGTAGTAGTCTTTACCCAACAAGTATAAGGTCACAGGTTCAAGCACCAGGTCCGCAAACAACAGCTGAAAACCAACTGATAGCGAACAAAACACAAGGGCCCCAAATGAAAAATTTATCAAAGAACACTTGAGTATTTAAATTCACCAATTTAAAGTAAATATTGGTAGGGGAGGTAGCAATGGCTTTGCCTGTTTGGACCAGGAGAGAGGGCTTCTTGGACCTCAGTATAGTGAGTAACAGCAGAAAAGCTGTGGATAACAATCATCTGAATACAGAAGCTCCAGGTCTCCGAAGAGGCACAGAGTATCATTGGATAAGATCTTTAACAGTTTTAAAAGACACAGCTGCTTCCCTAGTAAGGACTCTGACCATCACCATTACCATGAAGGGCAGCAAACAGGGAGTAGTTTCTGGATCACAGTAAGCATTGAAAATGACAGGAAATTCCTTAAGGGATATTATATTATCATCAACACTGGAAACCAGGAAAATGAAAGGTAACAGCATCATGGGCTAATGGCTACTGATCCTATGACATTAAATACAGTGCTATTTCAGGTTCATTGCTCCAGAACATAGCTTAATGGATCACCTTTGTCTTCTACACACTCCTCGCTTTATTTTTAAAAATCATCCCATCCAAAGCATTGACCACCAAGGTAAGTGGGTTAACATGGGAAATCCTAAGTGTCAGAGCCTATCAATAAAAAAAAAGGTTATGACGTTTACAGTAGATTGAATTTTGAACAAAGATTACACAACGTTGAGAACTGTAGAGCTCTATGAAAATACAGACAATAAATGGGATGGAAAAAGAGCACCAGTCATGAAGCCTAATCACTATATCAATGACTATAGTAATACAAAGTATAGACTCATAGAATAGAAATCTACAGACACGTTAAACTTCTGTATAGTTAAATGTAAATGAAAATATCAATCTCTAGACCTTATATACAAATCAGTATGAGCCTTTCTTGAGTTGAAGCAGTGTTTATAATACAGGTGATCTGAAGCATTATGACAAAATTACCAGTGTTCTATAAAATGGAAAAATGTATGTTCCAGATTTGATTGTATGATTTTCAAGAGATAGGACTAATAATTTCATCAGTTTTCTATGTATTAACATCTGGGTATTTACTTAACTGCTACTATATAGCACATTTCTGAAATAGTAGAACTTGGCAAATTCATCTTTTAGAAAAGAAAAACAGAAAAGAAAAAGAAAAATAATGAGACAGAAATCTTCTACCTCAGACTCCAAATGTGAACACAGCTGTGTTTCTTGTTCTGTGCTATGGTGTGCTCTTTAAATTCTCCACATATGTCTCTTTGTGATTTCTAACCAAGAGCTCATTATTAAATAACAAGCAGGCAAAAAATGACAATAATATTTTGATAACTTACACATGTCTCTGAAACAGTACAATCAGGCTGCTGTGGATGAAATTATTAGAAAAAAATGTTAAAGAATTCTGCCATCTGTTCTGAATTTCATACAATAAACTCAAGTATCTCCCGACATGCAAAGCAAGCCAGGGAGCAGTGGGCTCACTTCAGACAGAGGGAATGCACTGTTGTCCGTAGAATGCAGAGCTTACAGAAAGTACTAGAAACCAGAACTGTTAAACAGCCAGTTTTTTTTTTTTCTTCAAAGGATACCTGTTCTCCCAGAAGGCTAGAGTGGCTGTTGCCTTGCTATTCTTTGGAGTCAGCCTTCATCCGAATATCCCACAATCTCTTAATCCTCAATTAAGAGAACCTGTTTTATATGCTTATTACAAATTCTTCATCTCTGAGCTTTTATCTTGAACACATGATCCAAGCATTCAGCAGTGGAAAGAACTTTTATGCCGGCATCTATGTGTTCATGCCCATGCAGCCATGTGTATGTGTGTGTGTGTGTGTGTGTGTGTGTGTGTGCTTTCTCTGTTGCCGAGGAATGCATCCAACCCCATACACATGCTGGGAAACTACACTACTCGAGCTAGATCTCAGTCCTTAGCTTGTGAGAAAAGACCTTGTTGTAGCTGGTCTTGAACTTGGTCTCTATCTGCTACTGACTCTTGAATGTTGGAGTGAGAAGCCTGAGCAACCATACCAAGCTAAGAAATTACTTTAAACATATGCATTCACACACACACACACACACACACACACACACACACACGTGCACACAGGCACAAAACTCAGTGTTTGCTTTGGGAGACTATTAGTCTTCAGTTTAATTACCACAACAGAAAACACCAAGGCATGTTGACACAGAATTCTAATTCCTGAACTTTTGGTATAATTTTGGTGGGAAGAAGATGGGAATTGGTTCTAATGCTTTGTTTTGCTTCAGCTCCCAAAATCTGCACTTCTAGACCTGAGAGTTTCTGCCCCCAGCTGCCTTCAGTTGATAATAAAGAATTTCCATACAGGCAATGGCTGGGCAAGGAGATGGGGTGGGATGTTTAGATATTGAGGGCAAGGGATCTGGAGAGAAGAAAGGAAGGGGAGAATCACCAAGATTCAGAAGGAGAGGTTTCAGTTTCAAGAGCTGCAATAGAAAAACCATTCAGCAATGTAGGTAAAAAGGGAAGTGGCTCTATGGTGGGCGTGGAGCTGCCCAAAAGGTAACAGGGCAGCAAAAATACAAAATACATTTAGAATGCATTGAGCTAGGATTACAAGATAGAAATGTGTGCTAACTTCAGGGAGGATTAGAAATACCCAGTCATTGAGCTAATTAAGGCATATCAAAACTAGCTAGCCTGTGTATCTTTCATTCACAAATCCAAAAAGCTCTTGGGCAGGGGTAGCATTTGCACAGCCTGTTAGGAGCCAAAGAAGTTTAACTAATTCACTGCAACAGGAAGATTCTAAGTCTTCAGTCAGTATGGGTTATAATGAGGAGTTACCTGACTGCCAGGGAACACATCATGCCTATATCTTAAGAAAACATACATAAGTGAACCACAAATATTGTTAATATATTGACCTAATTGATTACTTGATTTGTAATGGAATCAAACATGAATTTTGGTTGAACATTATCTGTATTATGTATATTTTAACTTTAGTCAAAACTGCCATATCTGAACATAATAGAGCAGACTGATAAATAGATGGCAAATGTCATCATGTACTTATCAGAGTCCCTCCAGCTTCCTGACTGAGAGATTCATGTGAGGTCTCAGGTAAATAAGCAGGTCTTTGGGCAAGGATATTTTGGGGAAGTTGCCAATTAGACTTGGATCCTTCTCACAGAGTTTTGCTAGTTGATCTTCCCATAGTCTGTGATGTAAATCCCATTATAACCCCACTGTCATGAACACAGAGTGATGTGACACACCCAGAGCTACATATACACAGGGCACTGTGCTGTGTCCAGAGGAAACCTGAACTGCACAGCAGTTGGCAATGGGCAGGATACTTTATCAGCCACATCAATAGAAAGGCTCTGCAATGTGTCTAGGCTCTGCTAATGCATCTTCTGTACTGCTCAGTCTATTTAAAGCAATCTTCCCTCTACCCAAAAAGCTAAACTCCCATTGCTTATACTTCCATCTTTATACTCTTACAGTTAAAACATTCTTCCCCTTCTTCATCAAAAACAAAATGAAATGAATCAAACTTCAGGCATTCAGGTGTGCCCTGTTTCTTAACTATTCCTTCTGCTGATTTAAACTTTCTAGCCATGAACCTTTCACCTGACTTCTAGTCCCAGATTTTAACTGCACCAATAGCAGCAACACATTTGTTATGGGCTGAACCCAGGCCACACACTCTTCTACAAACTCATGTCAACTTAATTTCAGCAAGGGGTTAGAACATCAGGGTCTTGGTATTATTTGCTGGGAGCACACTGTACAAGAACCATGCTTGATGACATACTGTTAATACCTAATATCTATGAAGAATATATATATATATATATATATATATATATATATATATATATATATATTTCTCCAAAGGCCACTTAGTGTCAGAGAATGGTTTTGTGACTAGGAGGACATCAAATAGGTATTTATGAAGGACAACCATTACTTACTCTTCAGTTCTGTAGCTGTTCACTTCCTGGGTTACAAGGTTGTTAAGTGTGTCTGTAACATGAACTGAGCTAATGATTTCCACTCATTAGAGAGAGAGAGAGAAAGAGAGAGAGAGAGAGAGAGAGAGAGAGAGAGAGAGAGAGAGAGAGAGTTTTTAAAGATGGGATGAAATGTGGGGTGTACATGTCAATCCCAAACAACTTAACTATATAATTCTTAGGTGGGGTGTTTACTTGTCTTAGGGTTTCTATTGCTGAAATGAAACACGATGGCCAAAAAGCAAGTTGGGGAGGAAAGGGTTTATTTGGATAACACTTCCAGATCATAGTCCATTATTGGAGGAAGTCAGGACAGGAATTCAAGCAGCTCAGGAACCTAGAGGCAAGAGCTGATGCAGCAACCATGGAGGGGTGCTGCCTACTGGCTTGCTCCCCAAGGATTGCTCAACATGCCTTCTGATAGAACCCAGGATCACCAGCCCAGGAATCTTACCACCCACAGTGTGCTAAAGCCTCCCTCATTCTTCACTAATTGAGAAAATTTCCCACAGCTAGATCTCATGGAGGCATTTGCTAAACTGAGGCTCCTTTCTTTGTGATGTATCAAGCTTGTGTCAAATTGATACACAAAACCAGTCAGTGCACTACTCTAAAAGAATTGCTGTATATATTAGCCAATCTTTGCTGCATAGTATTTAAGTAAGTTTGGTAAGAACCAGTGATACAAGTCTTTATTTTTATAGTCTCTGATAAAAACTGGATCAGTATAATGGATCATTATGATTTATGTACTCCTAATGATAAATAAACATTCAATTTATTAATTTTTTCAATCTGATACTCTAATTGAAGTTGTAGTTTTGTCAAAGAAGACATATATTTATCCAAAGTAAAAGTATATATTCAAAGTAAATAGTTCTGTGAATCAGTTAGTGGGAGCTGTCACTTAGAAGTTTAAACAAAGAATCAGTTCCATCCGACTCTTCTTGAACAATATTTACCATGATTGGTTTGAGTGTGAATAACACAGAATAAAAGCAAAGTAATGAAATAAACTGTAAGTGAAACATTTTTGTTATGCTTTGAGCAATACAGAATTTAAAGTACTCACTAACACAGAAAATATTTGAATAATTTCTCAAGCTTATGTTACACATTTAATTTCATTTTTTTGTTTTGTTTTTTTGTTTTTTGGTTTTTTTCGAGACAGGGTTTCTCTGTATAGCTCTGGCTATCCTGGAAACTCACTTTGTAGACTAGGCTCGCCTCGAACTCAGAAATCCGCCGGCCTCTGCCTCCCGAGTGCTAGGATTAAAGGCATGTGCCACCATGTCTGGCTAATTTCAGTTTTAAAATCATTCATTTTCTAAACTGAAAAGAATCTGTTTTACTTCTCTCTTGTCCTAAAATTATAAAAGTTATTCAGGTATATTTATTTTTATATTTCCTAAAAACTACCATATACTCAGTACATTGTATAAATCACACTATAATAAAGATAGCATGAATCCAATTTTATTTAGGAAGGTATATTACAGATATATTCATAAAATCTACTGTCATTTACCAACTTTCAGTTATCATTACATTTTGATTCCAAGACAAAAAGCAAATTCAAAGGAAGACAAAAAAGTGTTTGTAATGAGAAATTATAACAATTAAACCAGTTTAGTAATGATTAGACTAAGTGAACAGATGCAGAATAATGAGTGAATCTGAAGCAGTAACAAGAAGTCTCTAGTCAAAGGAACACTGATGGACAGAATTCATCACAGCTGAGTTCTTATAAACAACTTCACTATTAACCAGAATTCTTAAGCTATTTCAAAGAATTTGTAAGGAGAAAAATTTCCAAACACATTCTCCCAAGGCTAGCATGATGTGCTTAGAGAGTCACATTAGGACACACTAAGAAAGAGAGCCGTAGATCACATCCTTGAACACAGGTGCAAAAGCTTTCAACCAAATAATAGAAAGCTGAATCCAATAACACACTGAAATATTAACCATGAGTTAGTGGCATTTATTTCAGGGATTCAAGGATGGCTCAGTACAGCTCTCTCCTTCAAGTGGATGAGAGAACAAGAGCATGTCCACCCTCTGAGTTCTGTTTCTGTGGCCATCATAAAACATTGACCAATATTAACTTGGAGATCAATAGATTAATAATATCTTTCAGTTGTTTATCCACCATCAAGGAAGTGAAAACTAAAGTAGGAATCTGGATGTAGACATGGAAGCAGCGACCCTGGAGGAATGCTACTCACTGGCTTGCATGTCTCTCTCTCTCTCTCTCTCTCTCTCTCTCTCTCTCTCTCTCTCTCTCTCTCTCTCTCTCTCTCTCTCTCTCTCTCTCTCTCTCTCTCTCTCTCTCTCTCCTCTTACACATCCCAGAACCAACTCTAAAGGCATTACACTGTACAGGTGGCTAGTTTCTCCCACATGTATGTTAAACAAGAAAATGCCCCACAAATGTGTCAGATAGAAGCAATCCCTCAATTAAGATTCATTTTCCCAAATGACTTGCTCTGTGTCAAGGTGACTATAATAATAAGCAGCACAGTCATTTTTTTTTAATAAAACACAATACTGATAGCACAGGTAAGAGAAATCTCAGAAGTAACATCTAAGTGATATACATAGAAATCTTCAAAACGTCTATCAAAAATACTAAGGCTAAATAATTCAGGAAAGAGACAGACAGACACACAGAAAGAGAGACACAGAAAAAGGGGGAGAAAAGGAGGAAAGAAGGAAAGTAGGGAAGGAAGGAAGGAAACAAGGAAGAAAGTAAGCAAGCAAAGAAAGTAGGTGGGTGGATGGCATCTGAAGAACAACCTCTGAGGAAGGTGTTCTGTTGTCTACATGTACATAAGCAAACCGCATATGCTTGTGATTACAGGCAGAGAGAGAGAGAGAGAGAGAGAGAGAGAGAGAGAGAGAGAGAGAGAGAGAGAGAGAGAGAGAACAAAGTAGTAAGCTGAGGTTTTATTATCTGACATCAAGTATATGGCAAAACTGTACTACTAAAAACTTACTGTATAAAAACAAACCGATGGAAAAATGGAGACTGAGAAGCTGATACTCATATTAAGTCAACAGACTTTCAGACTTTCAGCAAACAGGCTAAAATATGATTAGGAGAAAGGATCCTCTATTCAGTAAATGGCCTTTGGGAAATTATATAATCCCATGTGAATGGAGGAAGTGTGACCTCTCTCACCTGGTACAAGCATCAGCTCAAAGTAGTTTAAACCCTTATAGAGGAAATCTGATATATACAGCTGTGGAAAGGAAAGAGAAAAAATGCTTCCAGAAATTGGAATAGGAAATCATTCACTGGAAATGGCCTCAAAAGCATAGGGAAAATAAACAAAGAATAGCAACTATTTCTTTGTTATTAGCAATAAATACATAGATATAAATAGATATTTTTGTTACTAAAGCAAATGGAAAACTATTTTGCTCAGCCAGAGTGTATAATCCACAGGGAGAGGAGACAGTCTAAAAAGTGGAAGAAAATAATTACAAGTGGTTATTCTGTTAAGGAATTAAGATACTGAATACATATTTGAACATGCAATAGCAAAGAAAAATAAGTATCTGATTAAAACCATGCAACAAATGCAGTGGATATTCTCCAAAGTGAATACAACAAGTGTATGGATAGATGCTCAAAGTGACCAACAAGTGTATGGATAGATGCTCAATCTTCATAATAATTGGGGAAATGAAATTGAAAGTCATGGGGTATCACTTCATTCCAGTGTGTAAGATATGTAGCAACTAGGCATTAGTTAAACAACTGCTTAGGAGGATATGAAGAAAAAGGAACCAAGGATGTTAGTAGAAAGTTAAATCAATACAGCCATACTAGAAAATAGTATATAATGCGTATTATACAATTATAATGCAGCCCAGAAAGTCCTCTACTGATTATCCATGCAAAGGATATGAAATCATCATGTTGTAGATAAATAAAAACCTGTTCATTGTAGAGTTGCTCACAATACCTAAGAAAATGGTAAAATCATAAGTGCCCATCAGTTGTGGGATGGAAAGAAAATATTGTATGTATTCTAAGAGAAATACTATTTACCCTTAGATAATACAGATAAAAAAATTCTCTATAAAATACTTGCAAAATGAATCTAAGAACACATGAAAACGATCATCTACCATGATCAAATAGGCTTCATTTCAGAAAAGCAGAGATAATTAAACATCCGTAAATTGATAAATGTAATCCACCATATAAACACACTGAAAAATGAAAACCACATGATCATCTCAATAGAAACAGAAAAGCCTTTGACAAAATCCAACAGCCCTTCATAATAAAAGCCTAGGAAAGATTAAAGAGAGAAAAGGGGCATATTCACTGTAATGAAGGCAGTTCACAGCAAATCTCTAGCCAACATCAACTTAAATGAACAAAAAGAAAAGATTCCACTAAAATCATGCACAAGTCAACGTTTCCAGTCTCTCCATACCTGTTTAATATATACTTCAAGTCTTAGCTAGAGAAAGAAGACAATGAAGAACTACAAGAGGATACAAAGTGAAAAAAAAGCTGAAGTATCTTTATTTACAAATTATCTGATATTTATAAAATAAATCTAAACTCTATACCTGGAAATTACTACAACTTCCAGCAATTAGCTGAGTACAAAATTAACTCACAAAAATGAGGAGCCTTTCTATATACAAATGACAGATGGAAAAAGAAATTAGGAAAACATCCCCTATCATGATAGCCTCAAAACTGTAAAATAGCTTGGGGTAACTCTAACCAAACAGGTGAACGACTTGTAGGACAAAACCTTTGAGACACTGAAGAACGAAATTCATGAAGATATCAGGAGATATGTCAAGAAGCTGAAGAGATGGTACAGCACCCACAAGATGCTAACAATCTTCTATAGTTTCAGTTCCATGTGACTCCATGGCCCCTGCTGACCTCTGCACATACTTGCATTTGTTGTGCAAATAGATGCAATGCAAGCAGGAGAATGGGAGTGAGTGGGTAGGAGCACCCTCATAGAAGCAGGGGGAGGGGGTGGCATAGGGAGTTTCCAAAGGGGAGATCTGGAAAGGGGAAAACATTTGAAATGTAAATAAAGAAAATATCCAAGAAAACAATAAAATAAAAATTAAAATGGAAAAAAGCAAAATTTTAAATAAAAATTATTGTGAGATTTTAAACATAGAGATGATTACCTATTAAGTATTTAGCAAACCTCTGAGTACATGACTTTCAAAAAGCTATAAAAAAGGATATGTAGATAGATAGATGCAGATGCAGACGTAGATATAGATGTAGATGTAGATATAGAGAGAGCCTTAGTCAGGGTTTCAATTCCTGCACAAACATCATGTTCCAGAAGCAGTTGCGGAGGAAAGGGTTTATTCAGCTTACACTTCCATACTGCTGTTCATCACCAAGGGAAGTCAGGACTGGAACTCAGGCAAGTAAGGAAGCAGGAGCTGATGCAGAGGCCATGGAGGGATGTTCCTTACTGGTTTGCCTCCCCTGGCTTGCTCAGCCTGCTCTCTTATAGAGTCCAAGACTACCAGCCCAGAGATCGTCCCACCCACAAGGGCCCCCCCCCCCCTCGATCACTAATTGAGAAAATGCCTTACAGTTGGATCTCATGGAGGCACTTCTCCAACTGAAGCTCCTTTCTCTGAGATAACTCCAGCCTGTGTCAAGTTTACACACACACACACACATGTGTGTGTGTGGTTACATATATATCATAATATGTATATATGTATATATATTTATCATACATTTATGTGCATATATACACATCATATACATATATATCAATATATGTATATATGTACATATATATCATAATATATATGCACATATATAATCTATAGTGTATATATACTGTAGATATGTGTACATTTATGTGTATTTATGTAAATATATGCTGGTATACTACAAATACATTTATAATATATAACATTATATATACATATAACTAATATTTGAATACTTACATATTTATACTTATTTAACTACATAGACATATGTAAATAGAATATATTTTCTCAAATACATGGAACTTATTGATACTTATCTATGAAATATGTAATAGGGAATGGTAGGAAGATAATGAGATTTAAAGAATTCAAGAATCATTAGTAGTGAATCAATATGCTCACTGGACAAAGGTTCCAAAAACCCACTGAGAAAACCAAAATGATAGTGAGCTCATGCCACAGTCATTCCTGTATTTCTTAGTAAATGGCAGGTAGGGGGGAAGGCCACCATGTCTAAGGTAGTCTCTGCAATTCTAAACCGTGACAAGGATAGAAAGCATGCACTTCACTTGTTCAAGTTTTATCTTTGAAGGATTAAGTCTTAAAAAGAAATATTCACTAAATCACAACAGAGCAAACAATTGAAACAAATGTATCTGCCTTTCATTTTGATATGATGTAAATTCCTTTTTTGTCTCTGTTTTACTTTCTCATCATTGGCAACATAACAATAAAAGCAAAAGTGAACAAGAGTTGTTTTCACTCTGTCAGTTTCCCTGATACTCTGCTGAGAGGACCTTGGCATGGCAATGTCCATCAGTCCCCTGGACTTATTGCAGGTCACTCAAAACCGCTTTGAGCAGGCCAGGATGGCATTCTAACACTAAATAATCAGAATTTCCACTAAACTAAGACATGCTCCAAAGGGAACATCAATACAGCATGGGAAATAGAAACAAGTTCATCATTCAAGTGTGAACTGAAGACAAAAACTTTAAACACTGTCTTTAAAGCAACTATGAAATTTTAAATTAATTGGACTGTCAGATGAGAAAATTATACTACCCAATAATTGTCTTGTCTCTTCAACACCTCTGAAAATGAATGTGATAAAATACTGCATTCTGATCAAGAGGTGTCTTTGTCTAAAAACTGAGTGAGCCAGTTTCTAAAATAAAATGATTTGATACTTTTAAACTCGATTTTAATAAATGAGAAAATAACAAAGTCGACTGTGGAGTTTGCCTCAAGTGCTGCAGTGTTGATAAATTTTGAGCTGAACTGCATAAAGGTAATTTAAAATACTAAATTTAGATAACAATTTACACTGTAATATCCTTGCTTCTAAAAGGTAAATAAGTATTGAAATAACCACACTCTCCAAGTGTGAGCATGTTCAAAACAACACTTCATTTGAACTGTAATATTATACAGGGCAAGGCCATAGATATTTTAATACATCGACTTGCTTATATTTATGGTATAAAAACTTCATTCCCAATGCAAGTTGCTGAATTTAAAAAAGATTTAAGAATATATGATATAATTCTCATTTTAAAAAATTATTACAAAAATAAAATTCTAGTTTATAGTCATTAGTGTTTGGGATGCCGTAGATGATTATTTGACTTATATACAAATCAGAACAATACTCTGAATACTTGCACAATGTAAATAGAACAATGCATCATTTATGTTCATAATAACAATTTATATATTACTTTGGCAAATATTGAAATCTATCACCAATGGACTTTCTCCCATCCACACTAGCATGTCTACTAGTACAGTCCTTGTTCGGTTCATGTTAAGGTAGCCATGCTGGTGAGACTTATAGGTGTAGCATCTGACATTATTAAGAGACAATGTGTCAAAATAAATTGCTGCACCCTTAGGTTCTTACAGTCTTCACACCTCCTCTTCCACGATGTTCCCTGACTCTTAGGTGCTGGATTGACTTTCATAGAGAACAGGAGATTACTCAGGGATAAGCACACTGATTGCTTATTTAATGTCCAAATGTCAGTCCAGAAAAAAAAAAAACATGAATATGACAATGAATGAAAAGTAGAGACCATGCATTTGAAAGAGATCAAGAAGCAGTATGTGGGGGACATGTATGTGGGGGACATGTATGTGGGAGGATTTGGAGGAAGAACAGGGAAGAGAGAAGTGATATCATTATGTTATTACCTCAAATACAAAGGAAGTTAAAATAATTAACAGAATTAATAATATTTTCTTTCCTTTCCACCAATTAATCATCTCCTGTGACTCTTAGCATCTGTACAGCTAACTGAACGTTACTGGAATAAATGAGTTAATGATCTGTGGCAATAATGTACAAAACCATAGTGTGGAGATGAGATTAAACAAGAAATGACTATTATGTATTAATTTATTTTCACTAACCCTAGCAATCTTTACTGGGAAATGTGCATTTCATGATTTGGGAGGGAAAGATTCCTTCAGACTACTTCCAATTCTATTTCCATTGTCAAGTGAAGTATCTCAAATAGACTACACCATACACGTGTATAGAGCTTACAGAGGAAGATGTGCTTGGACTCCTGATCCCCCTTGTGCCGTGATTCTCAGCCAGGACATATATTTCAAAAAACCATAAATTACCAAAACCTCCCCTATATGAACCTATTCAGTGTCATAACTTTAAAATTAAAATCACTTGACATAGAAAAATGGCGATGGCATGCATTATACCATCTATTTATCAAGATAAAATAATTTGCACATTCATCACTCTTTCTAAATGAGAGAACATTAATCTTCGATGGTGATATTATAAAGAAAATTACTTTGTTTAGTGATCTCAATTTTGTTTATCATCTTCCTGAGCTGTTAATCAAAGAATCTAATTTCTCTGGGCTCCAAAGAATTGGTGCTTTGAGCCTTTATTATTTCCTCCTTCTATTTAATTGTAATTCTGTAACTTAATTTAATGTAATGTAAACACTCCCTGTGTTGTGGCAGCGCAAAGTTTCCTGAAACAGTAAGCCCATTAAAGCATATTAAAAGTATTTATCATGAGCCTCATGAGTACCAGTAACACAGCAAATGGAAATGTGGGACACATAATTGGAAGAAATAATTCAGAAAAATGTTTCACCATTTGTCTATGTAAAACAACCAGAACAACAGCCATTAAAATGAAGACTTTTTTTTCGAAAAGTAAAGTCCTCAACTTAGTCACTTATGTCTATATCTAAAAAGTGGTAGTAATTAAGTTTAATGGAATTTGTTTCAAAATTTTACACTATTAGCAGTACATATCTAATGAAACAAATTTAAGTTTGATAGATGCTTATCCCAGTTTCATTCCACCTAGACATTCAGCAATGAAAACAGTTCTTTAGAAAAAGTTCTGGGCATTGATGATTTACAATATATTGTCTTAGTAAACCAATATTCAATTTTATATGTCACTTCCAATCATTATTTTTTAAGTAATATTTTGATTTGATTCCTAAATTCATGTTCTTAAGCTATATGACTCTATGAAGACAACTTTAAGTATATTGATAACTTTCTATGTATGGCAGAATCACATCAGTTTGTTTTCATTGCATTTATTTATTTATTTATTTATTTATTTATTTATTTATTTATGCTGGGGTTGGCACAATTTAGTAGTTGATAGGCCAAGATGCATACAAAGAGGTCAGAGGAAAACTTGTAAAAGTCAGTTCACTCTTCACCATGTAGGTTCAAGGTAACAAACAAATTTGTAATCCCTGATGGCAAAGCATGGTGTCTATGACTCTATAAACTGAATCAGTAGTATCTAAATGTTAACAGATTATTATTAATGTCAGATTCTCTAGCTACTTGCTCATACAAGATCAAGAGTAGCTTCAGGATTAGCCATTAGTTCACATTTCCTAAGTATCTTTCTCTCCCCCTTTACCACACATTATTTAATTTTGGGGAGTTGACTCCATGTGTGCTACAGCATACATGTGAAAGTCAGAGAAAAATTTGTGGAAGTTGGTTTTCTCCTTCTACCACGGATGTCCGAAGGAGTGAACTCAGGTTATCAGCTTTGGCAGTTAGCCTTTTTACCTGCTGAGCTATCTTGCCACATCTGAGTATCTTTTATTAAATAGCGGGGCTCTCAGTCTATTACTATTCCATTTTTTTTCTTACTTTATAACTATGCACTTGGCCTGTTTTTCAGTGGTAATCTATTTTTACTTATTGTTCGTTGCTAAACTGTGTATCTTGCTCTTCCATGCCCTGTTTCACTAGAAAAATTTAGAATCTAAAATCTTAACAAAAATAAGATTTAAAATTTCAGATATTTTTTGCTGGCTATATTTCATACTTCTATTTTGGAGCTTAAAATATTTGACCTTCAGCTATTGCCCTTATTGATTATTAAACTGCCTAGTCTTTCAATAGAAGAAATTATCTCGTCGGATCCTGATATGAAGGGCCATCACTCTGAAATAGGTAGATTTCTTGACTCCTATTATGACGTGTTTCAAGCTCAAAAGGCCATTTGGCTCTCTTTTCTTTAACAACTGATGCTTTTCTCACTTAACTAACATATCACGGAGATGACTCAATCATACCTTGATATTTTGTCTTTGTTGTAAGTTACTTAGACATGATTCAAAAAAGCCGTCTTTCCTACAGTGTTACCAAGTGTATAAAGACTTTCATACACATGAGTTATGTAAGATAAATAAAATGCTCCTGGCTCATGTGAACATAAGCATCTTGCCAGTCTTCCATCCTTATTTCTGTCAAGGTCACTGATGAGATAGCATGGTCTAAAAACATATGCCTTTCTACAAGTGGCCTTGGATCTCTTAGTTATCTGCACTAATGATATTCTGAAATATAATTTTTTTGAATATGAGGGTGTGTCTACAACTTTGATAATTTTTTTCTAGGTACATGATGTGCTATTCATGCCGAGTGTTGGGCCTGGGTTTTCTTCCAGGATAATTTTTTTTTTCCATTAGAAAGTCCATTGTTTTTCCTTATTTTGTATCTATACTTTTTATAATTCTTATGTGATGGGTGGTGTCTTCTTGGGTTTTCTTCCAGGATATTTTTTTTCCATTAGAAAGTCCATTGTTTTTCCTTATTTTGTATCTATACTTTTTATAATTCTTATGTGGTGGGTGGTGTCTTGTATTTTATATCCATTTATAAAGTTTTGTTTTGATTAATTAATTTATTTATAGTAATCTGTTTTATTGTGTAGGAGTATTTCTGGTTGGGTAGATGCATTTATAGTACCACAAACTTCTAACAGTATACTAGAAAATTATATAAATAACCTGCTTAATAAATTAATGCTCAACTTTCAATTAATCTACTTGTTAGACTGTGGAAATTTGTTAGTATCTTAGGTAATTAATAAGAAAAATGGAAAAATAACAGTGTGAGTTTAGATATTTTCCTAAATCTTAATTGTTCTCCTTTAATACACAGTTGTTTATTTAAGGAACTAGATCTGAATAATCATATTTATTTTTGGATATTTTCTTTATTTACATTTCAAATGTTATCCCCTTTCCCAGTAACCTCCCCTCCTGGAAACCTCCTATCTCATACCACCACCACCCCCCCACTGCTTCTATAAGGGTGTTCCTCCACCCACCCACTCACTCCCACCTCTCTGTCTTCGATTACCCTTCACTGGGGCATCTATTGAGCCATCATAGGACCAAGGACCTCTTCTTCCATTGATGCCTGACAAGGCCATTCTCTGCTACATATGCGGCTGTAGCCATGTGTACTCCTTGGTTGATGGCTTAGTCCCTGGTGGCTCTAGGGGGCCGGGTTGGTTGATATTATTGTTCTTCCTATGGAGTTGCAAACCCCTTCAATTTCTTTAGTCCTTTCTCTAACTCCTCTATTGGGCACCCCGTGCTCAGAACAATGGTTGGCTGTGAGCATCCGCCTCTGTACTTGTAAGGCTCTGTCAGGGCCTCTCAGGAGACAGCCATATCAAGCTTCTTTCAGCATGCACTTCTTGACATCCACAATAGTGCCTGGGTTTGATAACTGTCTATGAGATGAATCCCCAGATGGGACAGTTTCTGGATGGCCTTTCTTTCAGTCTCTGCTCTACACTTTATCTCCATATTTTCTGAAAACTCACATTCTTACCCCCACTCACTTACATACGCCTTGAAGAATCAACTGATGACAAATTATTTCATAATCTTCTTAAGTATAGAAATAGTTATGATTTATAGCTTTTGCATACTAAGTATGCAATCATAATTCTGATACCAGGCTTTATAATATTAAATTAGCAAAAGATTCTAACTAACATTTAAGTAGTAGCTCCAATAAAATACTATGGCTATGCCCAGAGAATGATTTGTGAACAAAAGCATTAACCAGGGGCAGTTACTGCTTTTCAGTAATTTTCCAAATAATTTTAAGACATTCTCTATGCATCTTGCGTCCTTTGATGTAACTGTTTCAAATATTTTCTTGCTGTATACATTAAACCTACTGTAAGTTATAAAAGTCTGAAATACTTTTCTGTAAATGCTATTGTAAGAAACATGGGCAGGTTTAGAAGCTAAGTTTTAGTTCCCATCTCTGTATTAGTTATCTGAGCATCCATAAATAACCAAGTGGCTCATTAGCACTCGGTCTGAGGAACTCAGCACATAGTGGAAGATCAGATGCCTAAACTGCCAAGATAAAGCAAAAGTGAATTCAGCATATTAACAGACTTTTGGGGTTTCATTTTAAACCCTTCTACAATATTTCCACATGAAATGTCAACCTTATGTACGATATCAACATGGATAAAAATTTATTAATAGTATATGAATACATTGTATTTTCTGTTTTATGTGAATATTCGTGTGCAAATATTGTAATCTTGTGAAAAAATGAGGTTGAATGAAAGGAAAAGGATATTCTCACCTTCAGCAAGTCCTATAACTTCCCCTAGTAACAAAAACTAAAACTAGAATGCCAGCAATGTTTACATAGCAGATTAGAAGAAAACAACTCAATTTCTAAGTAGTACAGAAGAGAAAATATGAACATTGTTAGAACAGCCACACATGATCATCCCACCACTAAACTGTCAGAGCTGAGATATAGGAAACCTAATTCATCTTAGGATGCAGGAAATGATATGAAGATTTCCATTATCCTTCCCACCTCCCTGGAAAGAAGACAGGGGCCTTGCTGCATCTGTTCAGTCTGACAGAATTCCTAGGTAAACACTGCCTAGAATCATGTAATTTTCCATACTATCAACTCTACAGCGTGGTTCTTAAGAAAAGGTTATATTTTCTTCTTCATTATAGATTTTAAAAATGTTACCTCTAATTACAGGAAAATATTAGGCACTTCAGGAATCAGTTTGCTATTCTATTTCAATTAATGGAGTAGCTTCATTTATCTAACAAATCTAGTCTTTCTGATAAGGGAATCAAAGCCATGATTGTATACTAGGCCTTGGGGCTCTTTACTCAGGAAATTGCTGAGAACGTATCATCTCATGCCCTTATTTCAACATGATTACTCACAGACAAAATATGAACTGATGATTTTCATAGAAACAATACATGCTAGTAAATTGTGCCCTAATCAGATTTCAAATATATAACTAATACCTTAGGAGAGCTTTCTATATTATCAGAAATTATACTCATGAAAAAATAATATGAACATGGACTGTCTGTCCTTATATCCTAAATTTGGATAAGTAATTTTTAAATTCTCTACCGTGAAAATGTATTCTCACACTAGAATTGCATAAATCTGGGCAACTGTCTTATTTAAGTAGCCCAATATGTAAAGTAAATTGCTATCTAAAAAAGAATATGTAAACAAGTAGTGATGGAGCTACACAGTGGAGTTTACCCCTTGTTCCACAAGAACTCTTGCTATTCAGAAGATCACAGGAATGGAGAAACAGAAATAAATCTATCTATTGTGTGCACTATTAAATTAGGAGATCCTAACAGAAACATAGAGAACAATGAGAAAACAAGTACTTACTGGGGCCTTCAGTGGAGGGAAACAGAAAGTATTTGAGATGAAAACAAAAGACTTAATGGTGATTGTAATGATGCAAAAAATAACATTGCAGGCACTGGAATTCTTCAGACAGTCAACCTTAATGCCTCGAAGATAAATTGCCCATAGTGACGGAGTGAATGCAATTATCTAGGGACAAAGTAAAGTAAACCGTGGAAAGTAAACGTTTGAGGCTTGCACTATGGCTCAGTAGGTAAAATGCTTGTAGCAAAAACATGAGGACCTGAGTCTAGATCCCCAAGACCTAGAACTGAGATTCATAGCACACATCCAATATCCCAGCATTGGGTGAGCCAACAGGTGGATCCCCAGAGTGACTTGGTCTTTCCAAAACAACAAGATCTAGGTTCAGCGAGAGATCCTGTCTCAAAATATATGTAAGATGGAAAGAGAGATCTATAAAAGGTTACCAGCTTCTTTTTGCAATTTGAATAATATTGATATCAATGTGTAATGATTCTTCATTATATGTACTCTACATTATTTTCATCAATTTTTTAATCTATAGAATTCTATATTGATGACGCAAGAAAAAAATATTCTCCTAATGAGACAACTTTTCTCTAGCAACAGGAGGGATTCCTGCAGAGCCCAGCTGCTGACAGACTTTGGGTGAACATGAAAAGCACGTCCAGTTTTTGTGCAAGTGAAGGATCAGGTGCAGATGGTGCCAAACTCTGCTTACAGTTCTCCAGCAGCCCAAGAACTAAGTGTACAGCTCCCCTTTTCCAAGGTACACATTGTGATTAACAGGAGAAAGGATGTACTGTGGTATTCTCGGAAATAAATCACATCTAAAATTTAAGTTCATAGCAGCCAGATCATGACAGGGAATAATAGTCTATTTGATTTCCTGTTATCCAGGAACTAGAAATTATTTCTTTAAATAACTTAGATACAAACTACATACAAATGAATTTGCATTGATTTTTAGTTATCTATTTTAGATTTCATATTTTATAAAATGTTAAGAGAAAAAATCAGCTTATTTCTCCTATAATTTTGATTCTTTGATGTAAATCTAGTAGATAAAATAAGCTAATATTACAAAAACAGGTCTCGATGTTTTGGAAGCCCCCATAATTAAACATTTCTTCGGTTATGCAGTTGTCTCAGGCAATTACATAGAACACCCACATATACAGATTGAATTCTATCTTCATGTTTTCTAAATTTAAGATTGAAAATAGAATGTACCGTATGTATGATAAAGCACTGACAGAGTAGTTAATTGCAAACTACCCATCAGCACTGGTGTTGTGAAGCAAGAACTGGTTGACCAAATTAAATTTTTCATGACCCAGGTTATGTTTAAACTAGAAGCAGGTCCTAGTGAGAGAAGCAGGTGTGTCTTAGTCACATTAGGGGATCTTCCTTAAGGTAAGTAATAACAGTTACAAGAAAAAGTTTCCCTGAATTTTATTTTAGATTATTATTACATATAATCATCAGAAAAATTGGATAAAATCATGGAACTATTACCTCATGTCAGGGAGTACATACCTGCTTTGTGTACAGACAGTAACATGGTTTGGAATTATTTTCTCTCATTCCCTGGAGGAAGTGACTATAGACTTTGAAGAACCTGACTGAAGTAATCATGTTATCGGCAATGTCACCAAAGAAAGGACCATTTCTGAGTCATGGGAGAAATAAGGATCTTGAGTATCTATTATTATTATTATTGTTATTGTTTATTATTATTATTATTACTATTACTTCTTCTTTTATCAGTTTATGAAACTGAAAAACACCTTTATGTTTTCAGTGTATATGTGAGGGACCTGCTTTTATACTGCAGGACATGTAACCTTTATATTTTGTGTGTATATGAGGAACATGCTTTTATAGTATTCAAAAGATACCCTTTACGTTTTGTGTGTTTATGTGTAGTACGTGTGTTTATAATATAAAAAAATTGTAATCTTTATGTTTTATTTGAATATGCAAGACATATGTGTTTATATTAAAGGAAGCATAACCTTTATATTTTATACGTATCTGTGAAGTATATGTATTTATAGTATAGGAAACTTAACTTTCCTTTGTTAAGTTCCCTGTTTTGTGTTGTTTCCACAGAGGACATTACTAAGTCTGTGTCTTGTGCAAGCTTAGCATTTTGTTTCAAATTTAAAAACACTGATTTCAAATTTCTTTAGTTTTTGAGAGTAAACTTAGTGACAGTTTTTATTTTTTTCTTAAACTTTTATACAATAAAATTGAACTTTACACTTTGCTTCACTCAGATAAAGGATCTAATATTAAACTCTAGGGAAATAATAGTTGAAGCGTAAAAAATGAATCTTCACTCTAGGTTTTATAATGTTTGTACAAAGCAGGGAACAAAAAGTGAATGATGTTTTTAAAGTAGATAAGGTTATAAGGAATCCTAATAGGAACAACAACAACAACACAACAAAAATATGTATCTTCTATTGGCATTCAGGGTGCTTATTCTTGCAACTACCTGACAGGCCATACATGGAGGACCTTGTGAACAGATGTCCTGCCAGTGCACAAGACACAGCCAGGCTGTAAAAGGCAAGTGCAAATCCACTGTGTTTGCAGCAAAATACATAAATATCCACATATGTCCTTTACTTTACTTTCTTTGGTCTTTATGTTTTCTTTCCTTTGATCATAGACCCAGAGAAAATTATCGTATGAGAGTTTAGTGATGCTGCCCATTCATTCAATTAAGGACCTGGTTATTGTTCTGACGCTGCCTGGTCTCTTTGTGGCATCCTTAAGTAAAGCAAGTTATGGAGTTCTTTAATCTTTTTTAGCCAAGGTTACCGAGTACCCAGTCATTGTTCAATTCTTCATGATAAATATACTCAGCTAAGGAGTCTAATTTTCAAATATTTGTGGCTGATGTAATTAGTATTAATCAACCAGTAAATGACTTGTGAAGAATAAAAATGATAAGATGGTATCAGAATAGTGAGTCAAATATGCATCAACACAACTAAAGAAACACAGAGGATGAATCTGGGCAGATAAACTCTTACTTTGAGCACAAGATTTTGCTCTTGGGTTTTTCTACACTGAACTTATCATCCTCTTAACTGAACCTCTACATGTCTTACATTGGTTCAGACCAGTTTCCCAAATTTCTCTCCAAGGAGCTTGGCTTATATTAGGGTAAAGTTTCACCTCTGAAAAAGCATTTGATGGTATCTTCCTGAAAGACTACAAATAACAATGAACTTTCAATCCCAAGATATACTAAAGGATTGATAACTAGAAACTTGGAATGGGGTGGTCAGGAAGGGTAGGAGGGAGAACAGTACTTAAACAAATGTAAGGCTGAGTGATGGTGTTTGGCAGCTCATTGTGGGGACTGCAGTACACAGGATGTTTTATGAAGAGCTGGAAGTAAAAAGCTTGCAGTGTACTTAATGAAGGCAACACAGAGAGGGTAGCATCAGTGAAAAGAAACATACATGCTTAAAATATCACCCTGTGACTGCTACATCAATCTATATAAGTATTCCATATTTAAAGAAAAATTAAATTAAGAAGATAGGACGATTAACTACCTCAGTTTTATAACTGATGATTGCATAGAGATATTGAGATATCAAATATTACATTACAGAAACATATAAATTATAATAGCGATTAAGTTTTAAAACTGTAAATATACACTAATATTAACTAATGTGTATCTATGTATTTTTGTCTGTATGTGCATATGTGTGAGTTCCAGAGGACAAACTTGATTGTTATTCCTCACGCATATTCCCCTTGGTCTTTGGGACAACATTTCTCAGTGGCTTGCAACCTGCCAAGTAGTGTATGCTAGCTGGCCAGTGAGCCACACGATCTACCTCTTCCAAGCTTGAGGGTAAAGGGTGGGTATTACAAGTACTGTTATTTGTTTTTCTGAGCTCAGAAAATCAAACTAGGATCCCTCATGCTTTCATGATAAGCAACTTACCAACTCACTTGTCTCACCAGTCCCACTCTTGAAATTTGTACATAACTCTCCCCATTTAGTTCAATATTGAAATCATGTGTGGAATTTAAAAAAGATATTCTACTTAGCTAAAAATATTGTGGCAATTTGAGAAATTTTTCTTTTGATAAACAATTCTTAAGGAACAATGTCTTCATATTTTTTTGTATACTGCTTAATCATATTTGGGTTCAAGCCAAAGCACAGCTACAGATATCACAATCAAGAAATTCCTGCAGCTTGATAAATGTATGTAACATAGAACTCGAGAAGCTACATACGTTATAGGTTTCCTCATCATGCTAGTTTTGCTAAATAATAAAGGTTGGTATTAAACATACTATATCATATATCATGTACTGAGAGAGAGAGCAGTAAAGACATATGTATCTTAACAGTTTAATATCAATTTGACATGTCCTCATTAACTATCTCAGTTCTATATCTGCTGGTTACACATAAATATTGAGTTATCACAAGTTACACTTCAGGATCATGTAATTAAAATAGCCATCAATTTTAAAACCAACTTAAACATATACTAACATTAATTGACTTTAGAGGTTTATATGTTTTTTCCAGAAGAAATAGCAAAGAAGTTCAACCGAATCCAAAAGTGCCCATTATGTTTTGTGAGGGCCAAAGTGGACCTGGAAGCCCCACTTGACTGAGGACAAATACTTTACTACAGTGCTGGAAGAGGTGCTTTGTGGGAAATAACAAACCACATATTTTTGCTTTCCAAAGTAAATTTGTTTGACTCAATTGCACTGGCTGTACTTGATCACATGTAGGTGGCATGCCCATGGACTGGAAACAATACAGTATGTAAACTTGTCCAGGACTGGATGTATGTGGGAAGTATGGTTGAAAATACCTCGGGATATACAGTTGTCATTGATTGGGCCTATTGAGTAATATGGTGACTATATGGGCTTGCCTTTTAAAGCCTCTGCAAAATGTGACTTATTGCCATTCTCTGGGAACTATTGTAGGTTAATTTGCCTTTTTGTTTTACTTTGTTTTCTTAGTAAAACAAAGCACATGATTAATAGACAAAAAGCTTTCATCAGTGGCATTAAAAAATGCTATTATTGTTCTGCTTTGTGAACTGCTGAATTTCTCTCTTCATGGTTATATTGCCAGATAGTTTCCTAAATGAAAGCATACTGCGATGATATGAAAGAGATGTTTGATTGTGGGATTCTTTTATTTCTCTCTTACTGGAACATAAGGGTAAAGTTCAAACAGTGAGTGGCAAGTAGTTTACTGACAGATATTAAATCCATGAAAAATGTTCTTGAGGCCCTTTGTTGTGTAGAGATACTCTGTGTTAACACAGAGATGTTCCATCTTTGAAAGAGGAGGAAAGTTCTTAAAACTCACAAGATAAAATTTCTAAGTCTCAGAAAACTGACACTGACAAGTCTCCCAAGGTTGTTCCTTGGGATTATGCTAGCAGCAAACATGTCGGGGGAGGAGACTTTGACTGTCCAAGGTCACCTGGGCATCAGGCAGGCAGTTCTAAGGATGCTGTTGAGAGAGTTACCTCCCTCCAATGCTGGGGTGAGCTTTTCATGATATCTGTGTTTTGAGTCAGTTGTGGCCTTGTTCATGGCTCCCAAATCTTCCCTGATTCACTATTTGAGGCTTGTGTGGAATCCTTTCTTGAATTTGCCTTGGGTATCATATCTAAAGTGAGCAAATATTTGCTTATAGTGCCCCAGAAATATTAGAAAACACAGTCATGTTTATAATAATTAAACAGAATTGTTCCAGCTGTTGATAAAATCAGAATAGAGGAATTTAGTAATTTAAGGTAAAATGTTTTTGACTCACAGAAGTGTTAACTCATGTTCTGTCAGAAGATATAAAGAAAACCAAACCTGGATAGATTTATATATTTTTCCGTTTTCATTTTAAGGTCATGGTAGACTACAGTGAATGACAAATTGCTCATACATAAAATGAAAAGACACTAATATAAAAATCATATTTCTCAAATATGATGATATATTTTAGCTTCAACTAAAACCTAATCCCTGTAATTACTTGATCACTAGAGTCTAAATATATCATATTTTGAAATAATATATTGGTTCAACATTGAAAGTTATATTTCATTTTGTCTTCATAAAATATGTGCTCATAATTCAGTGCCCTGAACTATTCATTATGTTCTACTGTTCATATGAGACCTGCCATGCTGTCATTTTTAACCCTTTAGAGTTGAAATAAGCAAGACAGAAGAATGCAGTGAAGAAAAAGAATAAAACATCAGTAATTCATAATATTCATAGACTTCACAAAGCCCAGTGATATGTAATCCAATAAAGATGAGTATTCAACATCTTTGCTGGAAGTGGTCGTAAACAAGGAATATTTTCCTATTGAAGGAAAATTAAGAAGGAAATACTGTTGAGATTCTGATCATTTTATCTGGCCACAGCTAAGGTAGAATCTGCTGTGTCTGAGTTCTTGATCCTGTAGGGTTACATTTCGTTAGTTATATTAAAGGACTCAACACATGTCTATGTAGCCAACCACACATGATTGACAATCAGTGAGTATGGCTTTGCCCCTTCAGGATCTGAGAAACTATGAACCCCTTTGATGTCGAGCAGAGCCCAGAATAGTGGATTTTACACTAGTAATGCCCACCAGGAAAGAACTTCACTTTGAAGGATTTTAGCTGATTTTAGTGTTGATGAAAATCAATTTTGCCGTGAAATCAGAAAGGATTTACTAAAGCGGACATTTCTGAACACAGAAGATCTATTATGGAAAAGAAAACTCTCATGTTATTAGCACATCAAAGAATTAAAGTTTGCCTCGAGAATTATTATATTGTCATATATTACTCATCCCAAAGCCCTTTCCTTTCAACATATACCCTAGCAAGTTGCAAGAGGATATTTCAAAATTTCTGCCAACCTTCTTACTAGATAAGGCAAAATGACTTTCATTACATATCATTTGTTTGCAATGGCCATTTGTAAATTCCATTTAAGGACAACAGATAGTGCACTTTAATCTGTGCTCCTGATTCTGCAGTCTTCTGTATGTATGTTTAGCTATGATGGTTTTCTCTAACTGTTCTGATGAGGTTTCATGGGATTAATATACTTGTTACTCACACTGTCTAAAGATGAGCTTGTACAATCACTGCCCTCCGTTCCCCCTCACTGACTTCAATATCTGCTCCACTAAAAATAGCAGCCTTCCATCTGGAGCTGCAGTAAGTTATCCCAAAGATTGTATGCAAGCAACTGTCACTCAAGCCTGCAGCTCTGTGGCTACTCAACATTGCCTAGCCATATGGTTTAATGAAGGAATTTGACTTTCAAGAAATTTTTAAACTGTCAGCTACTTCTCTTGAGGGGTTTTTTGATATAAAGTTAGCTTACTGTTTTTTGTTTGTTTGTTTGTCTGTTTTGTTTTGTTTTGTTTTGTTGCTTGCTTGTTTGTTTTCTGAATTTGTCCAAAAATACAGTATCCCAGAAGTTTTTAATGTTTTTTTTTTGAACACTGTCAAAGGAATGTCCCATGGTAAACAATAACTTGGAGAACAGGGAGAGAGGCTCCAGGTAGAAAGACATAGTGCCTTTTACCTCAGGGGCATATTGTTCTCTTGATTGTTCTTGGAATTGTTTTCGTGCCTTCTAAGACATATATTTACACTCAATTTATAAGAGATGTTGTTTTCTGTTGAATGTCAGAACATAGCTATAGAACTCAATCTGGTCAGGGTACCCTGAATCTGGATATGAACTTTTGCCTTACTTGTGTGATTTCCTAAATATAATCCATAGTCAATGCCAGGCAGTTGTGTTTAAACTGGTTTGTCTTGAGAAAGTTCTGCCTGTAGGTCCTGTATAGTCTGTACAGGCAAATCCAAGTCAATATATTTTCCTATGCAAACAATCAGTCTTGCCTTAATTGTTTATAAGGACATTATTAAATAGGTCAGTCAGTATAATTCAATTACAGATTTTGTAAAAAGTGGAAAGGTGCTTAATATTTTATAAAATACAATATTGAATTTGCCTTTGAGAACATATTTAGAATAGAATAAATATTTGTGACTTATACACTTCTTTGATTTAGATAATTAATCAGGTATCTCATTTTATTATGAGATGACATTCAAGTTTAAGATATACATTATGCATTTTATCAGTAGCATATCTAATATATAAATACAGTCTGTATGATAATTTCTGAACAAAAGTCAAGTAGGTGGCTTATTTGAATAATACAATGTGGCATATATTATATGGGGCAATCATGGGAGGGATACTTAGCAGAACAAATAGCTCTATCTATGAGTACATAGAGGATACCCTATTATTCTTCAGATTTTCCTTATTTAATACAAAATTGTGTATTGGTTAGGGTTTTGTCAACTTGATACAAGCTAATCGTGAGATTAGAGGGCACTTCCACAGACTGGTATGGAAAACATTTTCTTGATTAGTGATTGATGTGAGGTGGGATGGTCCAGCTCACTATGGGTGGTACTACTAACCCTGGGCAAGAGTTGGGGGTCATAGTTCCTTTAAAAAACCAAGCTGAGCAAGCTATGTGGAGGAAACAAATAAACTGCATTTCTTCATGCCTTCTGCTTCAGTTCCTGCTTCCAGGTTCCTGGTCTGAGTTCTATTAGAAAGCAGACTGAGCAAGCTAGAGGGAACAAGCTGGTAAGTAGCACTCTTCCACAGACTGCATCAGTTCCTGCCTCCAGATTTCTGTCCAGTTTGAGTCCCTGTTCTGACTTCCTTCAATGAGGAACATAACTTGGAAGCATAAGCAAACTAAACCATTTACTTGTCCAAGTTGCTTTTGATTATGGTGTTTATGGGACATGTTATCAGAGTCATGGAAAACAATCTAAAACAATGGGGGAAATGTCATTCTTCTTAATGACCACTGCATCAACTAGCACTGATTGTGATACATGCATAAAGAAGGCAAACTGAGCAAGGACACAAAAGGAAGTTGACCAAAGTTTGGTTAGTCATTGTTTATCATTCACATGCATGCACAAATGTCTCCCCTCAACACACACACACACATACACACACATTAGTTCCCACTAGACTTCTAATATCAGCATTTTAGACTGGTGAATAAGGAATCTATCTCTACACTCCATGACAAAGCCAACTAGACAACCAGCAGTCAACGATGAAGCTTTGGATCAGAAGCATGTATATCACAGTGTATGTGATGAATGTAAAATCAAAGGAAAGGCCTTGGAAATTATGTAATGAGAAGCAGAACATATCTGCAGAGACTGGGGAGTGTTACTAAGAGGAATACGTGAGAGTCAAGTGCAAAGCAGTTTGCAGTAAACTTTATCCCAGTTATGGGCTAATAATATAAATATACCTAACATAACAGTTTCACTAAACTCTGATGTTTGTTGCTATTGTTACTAGAAGGTTAAAGGGAAAGGCTCATGTTCATCCTAGAACCACTACCCTCTGCATCCTTTCTCTCAATTCTTCGTGTTTCATGGTTGGTTCTTGATACCTGGCAATTATCTTTATACCTGTGGCAAATCACTGCTTTCACTACTACTCATTCCTTCTCTTTTACTGTTTTCTAAATTCTAATAATTATCAAACAATCACAGTTCAAAATGTACTCACTTACACATTGTCTGCCTCTTCATCAGAATATAAATTCTAACAGGAAAAACATTATTTATAAACTGGTCATAGATTGTTTAATGAATATTATCGAAATTATTACATGTATTCAAGGCTATAAAATGACTGATATATATATATATACACACATATATATATGTGTGTGTGTGTTAGATGAATTTTAATTATATATCTTAAAATATCAAACCATATGAAACCAGGTCATGTTATTAAGAGGCAAAGTAGCAATAGAGTCATCAATAACTTATTGAGAATTTATTTTAGTCAAATGTATACTAAAAAAGACCCTTTAATTTTATGTATGTGATGTCTACTACTATTGAAAATCTACTATTGAAAGTCATGGCCTAATGTGAGAAAAATCTTTTGTGTAGTATGATGCAACACTATTATTAATCACCTCATTTTGTTTCCCTGTATTTTTTTTACATTTAATTTTGTAGCACAAACCAAAAATATCACAAGCAGAACCAACTATGTTGGGAGGTTCACATAACTTAATTAGAAACAGAATTTTAAGTAATAAAGAACTTTGGTAAATTAAACTCAATAGCAATTTAATGGAAGCAAATGTATTTACTATTGGATTTTTACAGAATTTTACTGGTACCTAACATGTTTATAGGGAAGGGCATCCAATTTGGTACTTTATGAATAGCACAATGCTCAACTATATAGAGATGAAAAAAATGCACTTATCCATTTTAAAAGTCAGGAAGAGATGGCATGGAGGTCCCTAATGTGCAATGCTAATCAGGCCAATTCCATTCTGAGAGAGTGAAGACTTCAATGAGATATGCAGATAAATCAGTCAGCTATATCTTCAGTACAACAAAGATGTTAAGATACTAAATGGTTCACTAAACTTTCCAAGAGCTATAATGCCTAATCTAATCCTTAATCCTGGGAAAAGCACACAGTTTATAAGAACGTGACACAGCTGGAGAAAAGAAGAAATTCAGATATAAGGTTTTATAATAAATAATTAAATATTAAAGAATCTTTGAAAATATAACTAAAATATATAAATTTCATCTTGTTTAGGAAGAAAATATAAACTGGGTTGTATGTGACAACTGGCAAGGAATTATCTTATAGCAACAAGCTCTTAAATATTTACATTGTTTCTTTTAAATAGGACTAGAGTAACTAGAATGGAGGTGCCTGGCCACAATTTATTCATTTCTGAAACTTCTATTACAGAAATTATGAAATTATTGACCAGATTAATGACATTTTTCATTTGAAATTCATTCGTTCATTTAAGGTCTCTCCTTAATCATTTAAAGCTAAAAGCCATACATGATTTTCTAAGCAATCTCATAGTCAAAGTCTGACATCTGAGCTTTTCATTTTCCAGAACACTGTAATATATGAAAGGATAAAAAATACAGTTTGGCCGAATGATGCAACTGCACACATTCCACTGCTTACCAAATTATTTCTTAGGATTCCTCATGAATACATCTCCACAAACCATGAATTCTAACTGAACAATTTCTACCAGTTTAGAAAATGGGTAGCAAAGTGATTCAGATGTGAAATAAATTATCACAAACATTAAACTTGATGTCCCTTAGCGTGTTGTGGCCTTTGGGTCAGATGATGCGTGTAATAACACCACTGAAACCCTTCACGGCAAAACCAGGATTCTCCTGTTTTCTGATAAATATATGGCATAACCTTGGCAAACGGGATCCAAGTGAAATACTGAAGAGGATCCAAAAAGCAATGGATGGCATTATGTGATAGTAGAAGGAAAAGTATGCAGCTAGAGAATTTAAAAACCCAACCATTGACCCACCTGGGGATCCATCATATTTACATTCACCAAACCCAGACACTACTGAGGGCACCAAGAAGCGCGTGCTGACATGTGCCTGATATGGCTGTCACCTGAGAGGCTTTACCAGAGCTTGACCAATACAAAGGCAAAATCTTGCTGCCAACCATTGGACTGAGCATGGGGTCCCCATTGGAAGAGTTAGAGAAAGGACTGAAGGAGATGAAGGGGTTTGTAGCCCCACAGGAGGAACAATATGAACCAACCAGACTCCCTTGAGGTCCCAGGGATGAAACCACCAACCAAAGAATACACATGGAAGGGACCCATGGCTCTAACCACATATGTAGCAGAGGATGGCCTTGTTGAGCATCAAATGAGAGGAGAGGCTCTTGATCCTGTGAAGGCTTGATGTCCCAGTGTAGGGGAATGCCAGGGCGGGGAGGCAGGAGTGGGTGAGTGGGTAAGTGGGTGGGTGAGAGATTGGCTGGGTGGGTGGAGGAACACCTTCATTGAAGCAGGAGAAGGGGGTATGGGATAGGGGCTTTTAGGGCAGGAAACTGAGAAAGGGCATAACATTTGAAATGTAAATAAAGAAAATATCCAATTTAAAAAAGGAAATATTAGAAACATTAAAATTAAAAACAAACTACCAAAATGGAGAACAGTCCCACCAAGGATTTAAAAAGTGTAGTAATATGACAGTGACCTACAAAGAGAAGTACAAAAGGCAATACAGGAAGTATGTCCTGAGGAGGAGGCAGGGGGATGATGGAAGAAGATACTGACATCAGACTGGGCAGCAGTGTGGTACCAGAAAGCAAGCCTCGTAGAAAACAGGGAAAGCCATACCCACATATTGTAAACAGGGCTCCAGCATCGCTGGAGCCTGCTGGACATGAGAAGAAGCAACTTCAAAGCTCAGTACCTTTGTCTTATCTCGCATGGACCCTTTGCCCAGGATAGACATCTTAGCACCCGTTTCTTCTTGTAGCCTCTTCAAGGAGTTTCCTCTTGGTCCAAGCAATTTCCCCACAAAATTGAACTGAAAAAAATCAACAGCATGTCTGAATTAAGAAAGAGAAAAGTATACTTTGTATCAAGTATAACTAATGATTACAAGCTTTTCAACTTTATCATTGAGAAGTTATGAGGTGTACCACAACAGATATGTACACATGTGCACACAAAAAACACTGGAAATTACTTCAGACTTCCAATCCAAAAATATCTTAAGGGAATACTACTTCCTAAAAGAGACCCAAGATTAATTATATAGTGAAAATATTATATATTCAATAATCAAGTAAAACACATCATCTGGCAAAAAATACTAAGGTGCCTCAAGTAATACAAAAGGTTCTTCAAAGCTATAAATATACCCAATGCTAGACAATGTTAAAACAATGTTAGAAGCAGTTTAGTATGTGTATTCTTCTAAAATTCATTCTGTCTCCTTCTCTCTCTTTCTCTATGTGTGTGTGTGGTGGTGGTGGGGCACACATATGTGTGTCTCCTCTGTGCTCAGGTATACATAGAAGCCGTAAAAGGGCCCCAAATCAGTTGAAACAGAAATTTCAGGTGCGTATGAGCTTCTTTAAGTGAGTGCTGAGGATCAAACTTGAGTCCCCTGGAAAAGCAAAGCAAGATAACACTGAGATGTCTTTCCATCCCTGAAATATACATTTTATATTTAATTTAATGTCAACGATGTAGGCTGTAGAAAAAGTTAAAGTTAGAAACATAAGAAAGACAAAGGTTTTTTTATACATAGACCATCATTGGTGTCCAATAAATCTTAATAAAATCAATCTTTTTTATATTGCCAATACATAATTGTAAAATAAATCTTTTGAGAGAGATTATGTTTATAATGGACTAAAATATTTTAGAAATAAATATAACTATATAAATTCAAAGCCATTGCATAATACATAAAATATAATACTAGAGATATTAACTATATAATTGATTATCTACTTAATAGATAGCATGAGATAAATTGAAATATGTTTGAAATTAATCATATTAACGAATATGGAAATATACATACACACATATATATTCCTAAATTAATTCCAACTTGAGGTATAATGAAATTCTAATTACAAGGCTTTAGGTTAATTTATGAACTAGGTCTAACATTTCTTTGAAAAAGTGAAAATTCATACCAGACAAATCCTAGAAACAAAATAGTACACAGCCATTCTTATTGCACGGATTTATCTATTTCACCACTAGGGCTCAAATTAAAGTTTAACACTCTATTCCCTTTCTGGATATGTGATTCTTTCTTGTTTGCCTCCCCATGCAGTTTTCTTAGAGAGCCTGGAAATCCTGGATCAGGTCTGGGAGAAGTAACTAAAGCAGTCTCGTGCTGTGGTTAAGTCTAACTGCCTTAGATGATGTCTTACAGGATCTGCTCTTCTAACTGGGTAAAAGTACCACATACAGAAACTATGGTTTTCAGTTCGGATGAAGTATTTTAACAAGCTGTTTTCCAAAGGTCTTAAATCCCAGCCAACCTGAAGATCTCATAACTAAGGGACCATGCTTGAGTGGAATAAGTTGGCACCAAGCACCATCTTGTGCCTTGAGCTGAGAGGAGGTTAAACGATTAGGAGTTAAACTGTACACATATAGGCATATACAGCAAATGGTCTCTGATGGAGTGCTGGGTCATTTTACTGTATGCATGTGCTGGTGAAGAGACAGTAACAATGTTTATTTTCATTTGACAACATAGGTATGAGGGGTGCCACACCACCATTCTGCCATAAACTACATTTTACTCATTATGCCACATACTCCGGTTGAGTCAGCTTGACAGGCCGAGAGGCCTGAAAGCCACTCAAGAGGCAGAGAGTTTCACAGAAACTCACCTCCTGGAGTTTGGCGTTCTCATTAACTCATATACTCATACCCTATTCCTGCCTTAGTCTGGTGTATGGATCCACGTGCTCTCATTTAGTATTATCTTATTATAAGTGCCTTTTAAGATTGAATTCTGACATAGCTAAGCCTTCGCCAGTGTTCCAATGTCCTAGAAAGTCCTTGAGCTGACTATGGGCTTGGAATTCATTAAGAATGTTGCCTATTCAGTGACATTCAGAATTGTCTCTGGTATTATACTATCACTTTGAATAAAAGCTAAGTCACTGCCCTACACAGGAATTTACCATCATCTAGGAAGAAGGAATTTTGAGACCTAAGGAGGAACCAGAGTAGATACTTAGAACTATAGATAGCTGAGTTACACCCATACACATGTATTTGCAATGGCCTAGGGGAAAGGTGGACTATACAATAGACTAAAATAGGAACTATGGCAAGGGCAAGAAGCCCTTGACCCTGGCTTCTAAGATTAAGTGGATCTTAGGTGGAGCTCTTTTTGATCCCAGTTGTTAACAATGAATTCTATCCCAGGTGGTTCCTGTTAGACCTTCTGTGTTTGTATTCCTCTGTTTTGTGTAAGAATCCAGGAACCTCTTTGTACCTTGCTGGTGTGTCACCCAACTTCCCTATTTTCTTCTGTATAAAAAGTTTGATGCTCGATTTGACAAATTACATTCAGATTCTACACATCCTTTCCTGTGTGCATCTGTCTATCATTTCATCCGACGCTTTGCCCACCTGTCCCAGAGACCCGTTCCACACAGGCAAAGGGGCCCAGAGGGTCTGCGGCATCAGTATATATATATAAAAAATCAAATGTGGGACCTGAAACAATTATTTATAATCTTCAATTTTGGAAATGTAGAATAAAAATGGAGCTTCCATTTTAAAAAATGTCTATGAACTTACCACGCCACTAAGAGGAAATGGGTCTCATACATGAAATACTATATAATTACACAAAATGTTTTAAATGCTATGAAACAAAGTCAAGATTGAGGCCAGGGGATCACAGAAAGAATTGTTTTGACTAGGGGGAAGTTATGAGATCTGTTCATCCTTCCCACTTTCATTTTCTTACTGGGCATGGAAAAGGGAAAATTTATGAGCATTTTTTTTCTTTTTTTAAAGCTGTCAATGTTTACTGGATATTTTCTTTTTGTACATTTCAAATGTTTTCCCATTTTCAGGTATCCCCTATGGAAACCCCCTGTCTGATACTCCCTTCCCCTAACTCTCTGGCGGTGCTCCCCCACCCACTCATTCACTCCCATCTTCCTGCTCTGGCATTCCCCTATACTGGGGCATCAAACACCTTCAGACCCAAGGGCCTCTTCTCCTACTGATGCCCAACAAAGTCATCCTCTGCTACATATGTAGTCAGTGCCATGAGTCCCTCCATGTGTATTGTTTGGTTGGTGGTCCAGTCCCCAAAACCTCTGGGGGTCTGGCCTGTTGACACTGTTGCTCCCTCCATGGGGCTGCAATCTCTCTCAACTATTTCAGCCCCTTAGCCAACTACTCCATCAGGAACTCCACACATAGTCCAATGGTTGCCAGTGAGCATCTGCCTCTGTATTTGTCAGGCTCTGGCAGAGCCTCTCAGGACGCAGCCATATCAGGCTTTCATCAGCAAGCACTTCCAGCAAATTCTAAATGGGAAAACTTTGGATGAATGATCTAGAATTTGAGGCCCAAGAAATGTTAGAGCTCAACATAAACCCTTTAATGTAAGTTAATGAGCAGTAAGACATTTGTGAACAGAAGAATGGCCAGTGAATGAAAGACAGCACAAGAAGAGAATTGGCAAAAACCAAAACAAAGGAGATGTGAAGGCTTTAACCATAAGGTATGGAAAGTTATAAGCTTGGAATGATCTGGTAACTCTAGGCTGTAATACATTATATATCCTCATTCAACAATATAAAACGTAACAAAATATATTCACAGCAGGCACGAAAAGATAATTTTCTACTGGCAACAAAATTGGATATGGAACAAGCAGTTGAGGACAATTTTAAATATTTGCAAAGTTGATGGCACTGCAAAAAGAGAAGTCTAGGAGTCCTAGCAGCCATGCACATTGAGAGATGGAAAGTGATGAAATATGTTTAGTACTATATGCCCAGTTCCTAGGTAGATGGATGCCTTAAGTACATAACACAAACAGAAAGACAAACAAGATCAGACCATGTGTATGTAGGCAGTGATGCATCAGGTTTGTTCGCGTGGGCGTGGAGGCTTGTGTAGGTATTTGGTCTCTTCTTCAGCTAACCTTGACTATTAGTTTGAGACAAGGTCTCTCACTGAATCTGGAGCTAACTGAATTGGATGGGTTAGCTGTCCAGCAAACTCCATGTACCTTCCTGTCTCTCTCCATGTGCTATGATTACAGGAACACATACCTGGTGTTGACCATGTCCTGGCAATCAACTCAGATTTGCAGGCTTGCATAGCCTTCAATATACTGAAGTTACTTTCGAACACCCAATAAACTTCAACAGACAAGAGTGCTACATCTGAGAATTTTTCATTATTATTACTGTTTTCATAGTTAGCACTTATCCATCTGCTTGTCATACATAATTTCAGATATTTTCATTCTTTTTGAGTTGGTTTGAAGAAACTATGCCTTTTCCACAATCTAAGATATCTAGTTTGTGGGCATACATGTGTAAGTAATACTGTGTCATAATATTTTAAGGATAATGTTGGTAGTAGTGCCTCTATATCAGTTGCTAAATTCAGTCATCCCATCTCCTTTTCATAGTCTAAGTATTTGTCAATTTTGATCAACTTTGCAAAGATATGGTTTTGACTTTGAGTTTTTTCCTCATAATTTATTATTTCATTTTCCATTAAAAAAAAACCCAGAATATTCTTTTGGTTGCTTTTACTTTGCTCTCAAAGGTCACACATTAGTAATCTGAAACATTTTTCTATTCTAATCTAGGCATAGATTGCCATCACAGAAGGCCAGGTCTTGGCTTTTACTGCCTATCTATTGACATTCTGGACGCTATTCTGTTTTACTGCAAGCATGTAGTTATCAGGTTTTCTTGGCTGTTCTCTAATAATATCCACCATCCCTCAGCCTCAAAAGGCAATTTCCAGATACAGTATCTTCCCAGTAGCTTGGCATTCTCACTATCTGGGCTAAGTCCAGTTGGCATTTGCTTGCTGATGTTCCTTGGAGAACAATATTCAAAGCACCCTGTGTTGCTTAATTGCAATGATAACTGTACACGAACAAAGGCTTAATTTGTTAGCTACATTCTCATTCTGCCCTAATGAATAATGTTCATACATGTAAACAGGTTATCTATGAACTAGAAGTTATCTATAATCAAAAGGAAACCAGTTGAACTAATGAATTCAGTAAGAGAACTGTCTAGTGATATGAGGGTGGGAAAAACAGAATACATCAGAGGTATGAGGTGATAACAGGCATAGTGTCACCTGTGAAGAGAAGGTTAAGAAATAAGACAGACCACCCCACCTAGGAACCCATCCCATCTGCAGACACAAAACTCCATCACTGTTGCAAATTCCAAGAAGTACTTGCTGACAGAAGCCTGGTATGACTGTTCCCTGACCAATACAGATGCAGATACTCACAGCCAACTATTCATCACACTGAGTCAGCGAACCCCAATGGAAGGAAAAGTTAGAGGAAGGACTTAAGGAGCTGAAGTGGATTGCAATCCCATAGGAAGAACAACAATATCAACTATCCTGACCACCCAGAGCTCTCAGGTACTAAACCACCAATGAAAGAGTCCACATGGTGGAATCAACAACTCCAGTTACATATGTAGCAAAGTATGACCCTATATGACATCAATGGGAGGGGAGGCCCTTGTTCCTATGGAGGTTTGATGACCCAGCATAGGAGGATGCTAAAGCAGTGAGGTGGGAGTGGGGGAGTGGGTAGAGGAGCACCCTCATAGAATCAAAGGGGAGGGAAATGGGGGAAGGGGTATGGGATGGGGGATTTGCAGAGGGGTAACCAGGAGAGAGATATTATTTGAAATATAAATGAATAAAATTATTAATTAAAAATTAAATGGGAGCTACTGAGAGTGCTATCATTCTAAGCACTATCTTTAAGGAGACAAATATCATTTAAGTGCCCATTTGTGCTTACTGTAAATTACTGTATGGAAATTGTATGTTCAGCAATGACTCAATAAATGTGACTTAATAAAAACATTTACATGACATCTTACTTACAAAATCAGTTTTGAATTGACTCTGACTGTTAACATGTAATGAGTTCAAATGGACAAACTGTGAATTTTACATGACAGAAAAAAATTTACAATTTGTACCTTAGGACATTATGATTATTATCACATGTGAATAATGATGACATTATGAAAGAAATTATGTGTATCATTTCTTTTATTTTATCAATGACCTTAAAAATATCAGAAATACACAGCTTTATTAGAGAATTATATTACTATTAAATATGCAAGTAAGTATTGTTTTAATTATCACATTTGTAATTCATATGAATAGTGTTTTTTATCTCTTCTAGGTGGAAAAAGAATACTCACAGTCATTTCCTCCAAAATGCATATGAAACTTAAATATTTGACTTCTAAAAGAAAAGCATTTTAATTTATCTTACACTATATTTGAAGAATGAAGAAAAAGACTACTTTGTAATTATGCTATAGAAGCCATGACAGGCATCTAAGGAAAAACTTAATTCATGAAAGTGTGTATAAAATGCAGTCATTATTCTATACCTAAGATCAAATATTCTTAAGAAATTATACCACAGAAAGTACATTTAAAGTACTTTAGTTTCAACTTCCTTGTTGTTAAAAGGTTTTAAAGTGCTTTAATGCAAAATGGCAAATGACATGCTTTAGAGAAAAATCAATATTTTTTTTTGTATTTGGTACTAAAAGGGAACACTTTTATGTGTCATTGTGAGAAGACTTGCTGTTACAGAGAAAGCAAAGTATATTTTTAAACAATTTCTTCAAAGTTTTAATCATAATCGTTCTTCACCATAGGCAAATTACATCCCAAATTGCTGAGAAAGAATGATAATAGAACAAAGCCTTATAGAATAATATCCAATCTCTTAATAATTCCTTCAAGTCATGAACAAGCATTAATTTCCAATGATCCTTTATTGTCTGTCCACTGTGTAGGTCTTGAGTTTCTCAGTCTATAAATTTCATCATATTTTATTGAACATGTCAGGACTTCTCCTAAGAAACATATATTTCCCTCGATTGGATACACTATTATTTGCAGATTAACACATTTACTGTTATTTTACAGTACCACTATTAAGAATGCTTGGTTTTATTTAAATTTGTATCACAGAAGATGAGTCACAAATTCTGAGGAAGAATTCCCACAAATAAAGGCTTGTTGGTTAGGTTGGAGACATGCATCAGCATCGGTGAAACTTAAGAGTTTTTCTGGTAGACAAACTTCTAAGACCCTTGAGTTCTATACACAAGCTTCTGAAAAAAAAAGTAGAACACATGAGAGTCTTAATGACTTTGGATTTAACTGGTGAACAGCAAACAAGAGGGGAAGGTAATTTTGCTAACCAAATATTAAAATATAATATTATTTATTTCAAATATCTGTTACTACTTATTTCACTGTGTGTACATCCATGTAAGTTTATTTTCTGTTATTGTGATACAAGGCCATGGTCAAGGCAACGTATAGAATGGGTTATCCAGGCTTACATTTTCAAGGAGATAGAGTTCATGACGTCAGAGCAGAGGGAGCAGACATGGCAGCTGAAGTAGCAAGCTGAGAGTTGAACCTAAGCCAGAAAGCCTAGGAAGTCAACTGGGAATGAAGTCAGATTTGACACCTCAAAATCCACTAATGATGCCTTTCTTCTAGGAAGGCCACACCTCTAAGCCTCCGAACAGCATCACCTACAGAAGACCAAATGTTCAAACATCTGTGATAATGAAATGATCCAAAGAACTTTGATAGAGCAGAATTACCATCACACAAGGAATTATGGTAAATCCACAATGACCCATAATGTCTGTGCTAGGAAGAATGAGGTAGGACAAAGAATCTTGCCAAATATATATATATATATATATATATATATATATATATATATATATAATAGAGTAAAATTATTATCTGGAACCTGAATACAGTGGTGCTGGCACGGTTTCTGAGATGTGACTACCTTTCACTGTGATATTTCTTATAGTAAAATACAAATGAGAGACAAGGTTTTATAAAGTATACAAGATTAGGAAGAGAAATTGTGTTTTAAAGCAAAGTGAATGTTGAAATATAATATGAAAGAGCTTGAAATATATTTCAATGACTATAAAAAGAGATTTTCTGCTGCATGTAGTAAAACGTTGGAAGCCATGATTTATAAAATAGCATTCCTCAAAGAATGCTGATATACCTGATATTTATTAAAGATTCATAATGTGCTAAGAACCCCATGAAATTTCATATCCATTACCACCCTTAGGTCATATGTCAAAACCACAAAGAACATACTAATTTGTTATTGACATGGAGATATAAAAAAAAAAAAAAAACTGACCAGCTGCCACCATGGTAGACAGCATGCACATAAGCCCTTCCATCTTTAAGTTGTTTTTATGGAAATTTTTCTATTTGATTAATCAGATCAAGAGGAAAAGTAACCAATAAAACTATTAATATTATGAAATTAACCAATTAACTTCAATCTGTGTTTTGCATTATTTTTGCCTTCCTTGAATCTGTCATTAGATTTTTAAAATATATTTTAAAATAAATTTTAGTAGTTTAATTTTAAAAAAAGGACATACTTATGCCATGTCATCTTTTAGTTTTAGTGTTGTCTTAGAAGTTATTTCTAAATACTCTGGCATTCTAGGTGATCTACTTCTTTTTCTTTTCAATTTTTATTAAATATTTTCTTCATTTACATTTCAAATGCTATCCTGAAAGTACCCTATACGCTTCCCACGCCCTGATCTCCTACCCACCCACTCCCACTTATGGCCCTGGTGTTCCCCTATACTAGGGCTTAAAAAGTTTGCAAGACCAAGGGGCCTCTCTTCTGAATGATGGCCGACTAGGCCATCTTCTGCTAATATGCAGCTAGAGACACAAGCTCTAGAGGCCATTAGATTTTTACTGATAATGTTGAGAGGATTTATATTATCATATAGTTTTAAGGAGTGTGTACATGTGTGTACCTGTGTGTGTGTGTACATATGATTATCTCAGAGATAAAAATTATAGTGAATAACAAAAGCTTAGTATAAAAAAATCAGATACTCCTATTAGTAGTGTTTGAACATAATTCGAAAACTTAACTACTGTTCCAGTTAGTGCCAGCCCCACTCTACATTGGGCATCTACTCAGTGGAGAGTCCCAAGTGCCCCAAAGGACTCTCTGTAATTGACACTCTCACCTACATAGTCTAGACTCTGAGAGATTCTGGACCAGAGATGGCTTCCCCAGGTGCTCTGGCAAAGCTGTCCAGGGTGGGGTGGACACCTCTCCTCTGGCAGGGAAGGTGCCTGGATTTCTGGAGACCAAAATGGGGTCTTCCCCAGAAGCTGTGTCACTTCTGCCTGGCCCAGAAGCTGTTAGCTTCTGTAGTCCACACTCTCACCTGTGCAGACTAGTCTGGGAGGAATCCAGGGACCATGATCAGGTTCTGAGAATCTTAATTCAGGTCCCTGCATGTGAATTGCAAACACTTTATATACTCTTTCCACTCTACAATGTTTTTATTCACTTCAATTTCCTAAATCATCAGGTAGCTGATACCATGTGAAGGTCAAATTATAGACAGGCTTACATACACACTCAGCAACTGCCTGAGTTCAAAGGATCTGAACTTTGCTTCTCTTGCTCACATAGCAAGCTCTTTAACTGCCATCTCTCTAGCAGAGTATATTTTTTTTGTTTTTGTTTTTGTTTTTGTTTTTGTTTTTGTTTTGGTTCTTTTTAGAGACAGGGTTTCTCTGTAGCCCTGTGTGGGAAGCCACATGTGCCATTGCAGAGTGGCACAGGCTTCTGCTGGCCACCACTCATACATAGGCAGGAAAGTTTTTTGCCAAGATGAGGTTTTGAGAATTAACCAAAATTGACCAATCAGATGAGAGAGAAGTTGACCAATCAGATGAGAGAGAAGTTAACCAATCAGATGAGAGAGAAGTTAACCAATCAGAAGAGAGAGAAGTTAACCAATCAGAAGAGAGAGAAATTAACCAATCAGATGTACGCATGCAAATGAGGTGGTAAGCATCAACCAAGCACAACCAATCCAGGTATGAGACACGCCTCTCCTAGGCCTATATAAAGCAGCACCAGTTCTGGGCTCGGGGTCTCTTCGCCTCTACAATCAAGCTCTCCCAATAAACGTGTGCAGAAGGATCCTGTTGCAGCGTCATTCTTGCTGGTCAAGTCGGATGCGCGCAAGAGCCCTGCATGTCCTGGAACTCACTTTGTAGACCAGGCTGGCCTGGAACTCAGAAATCTGCCTGCCTCTGCCTCCCAAGTGCTGGGATTAAAGGTGTTCGCCACCACGCCAAGTTTCCGGCACACGTTTGAATTGTTTAAATGTAGAAAAAAGGAATGAAACTTAAAATCCTATACTCTGATTGGTGTCTTAACATGAAAATCACAACTAAGAACAGTGTATTTTCATCACAGGAAACTAATTTACAGTGAGAGAAAATGGAAGTAATTAGAGGATAGTAGATACTAGAGATGAAGTGCTTCTTGATATTTGAGTCACCTTCACCAACATTCATGTGGCCTTAATTTATCCTCTATTCCTTCTGAACATGAATAAAGATTTTCTTGAAATATGTGAGGTCCCTGAGATAACATCTATTAATTCTAATGTAAGCTGAATTGATATTATTCGCAATCAACAAAATGTGGAAAAATACAGATTCAACAGCATCAATTAATTATTCAGACCCCTGCATTTTCTACCTTTTGATAGCTTCATACCATCAAATTTCTTTGTTATACTGGGAAAGTAGGAATAGAAACAATGAAAAGAAATGCCCAAATATTAAATTAACCGTGGAATAAATGCCATGACAAATAGGATGCATTTCTCATTCTTACATGTCGAGAAAACATAAACCAAATGTATCCTGATTTCTGTGTGGTTATGTTGTTCCACTCAGAGGGATCTTAAGTGTCACTGGCTAACAAAGACCATGAATCCTTAATGTCCTTACTTTGTATATATTAGCATAGTGCTTTTCTAATGGGATGGGTGATGGGGAAAACATGAGAAAATGAGGGTTTAGTGTCTACATCTACCCAAGTCATTGTTCTGTCTTTGTTTCCCAAGAGGATGCTGCATATAAAAACCAAAGATATTATTTTTAAAGATTATTCATTGATACTGAAGGTTTGAGCTATATGGTTCCATCAAAGATAGGAACAAAAGATTCCCTGTTCCTAGGTGACATAAAAAATGAAGGAGTCAGTACATAGAAAACATCACAACACTGCTCTGGGAATGCTGGATATAGGCAGCCCCCAGGGAAATCAGCATTTCCTCAAAGGAACAATAGAGAGCAAGGGAAGTATGAGAAGGTTCCCTGAATGGGATTCTCTTAAAACATAAAAGATGTTCACGTGGATATATATATATATATATATATATATATATATATATATATATATATATGTGTGTGTGTGTGTGTGTGTGTGTATTGGTTAAATTGGTTAAAAGTTTCTCTAGAACTGATATAATAATTCTGCATTTATAACAAACATAAAAACCACATGAATGAGTCGTGTTGCATTATTGTATAAAATGCACATGTTCAGTAAACAGTCTTGGTGAAGTATTGTATCATCATGATTTCTCATCTTCAAATTCATTATATCTGAGAAACAACTCCTTTTGGCAGATAAATTGTATTTCACTCACTACTGAAACATAAATTCCTTGACAAATTCAATTGCAAACATTTCTCTTTTTTTCTGCAAGAATAAATGTTGTGGTGTATATTAAAAATTCATAGCATGTGACTATAAAATTGCTACAAAAAAGTTAAATATTTGTAGCTGGCATTCAAACATGTCATACATAACAGTGACGCTCTTAGAAACTGGAATGTAAATTGTACTAATTTTTCTGAGATTGTAAAGAACTCTCCATTATCTCCTAGCTTTAAGGTTAGCATATGTGGCCTGGAGAGATTGCTTCGAGGTTAAGACCACTGATTGATTGTTATTCCAGAGGATCCTGGTTCAATTTCCAGCACTGACACGACAGCTCAAAACTGTCTGTAATTACAGTACTATAGGATCTGACACTTACATACAGACATCATATATCATACAGGCATGCATGTAAATACCAATACACATAAAATAGAAACAAATTAAATTTAAAAGGATAGTAAAATTGGCATAAGATATATTTTAGATACCAATAAAAGCACATAAGACATCACATATTAGTTATTTGATACTCCCATAAAGGTGTTGAAGCATGTTAGGTTAACTGTGTTAGCCAGATAAAATGAAGAATTGTATGCAAGCAACTGAGAATGTGCATAATAGAATAAATAAATAAATAAATAAATAAATAAACTAAGTAAGTAAATAAAGCAAACCATGGAATTCAAGGGATAGATTGACAGAATGTGCAGAATGGGGCTATGAAATCCACAGGGAAAAAAGTTGAACATCAACATGAAAAGGTAAATAGATGGGTAAGGTACTAGAAAAACATTGTCTTAGTCAGGGTTTCTATTCCTGCACAAACATCATGACCAAGAAGGAGTCGGGGAGGAAAGGGTTTATTCGGCTTACACTTCCACATTGCTGTTCATCACCAAGGAAATCAGGACTGGAACTCATGCAGGTCAGGAAGCAGGAGCTGATGCAGAGGCCATGGAAGGATGTTCCTTACTGACTTGCTTCCCCTGTCTTGCTTAGCCTGCTCTCTTATAGAACCCAAGACTACCAGCCCAGGGATGCCACCACCCACAATGGACCCTTATCCCTTGATCACTAATTGAGAAAATATCCCACAGCTGGATCTCATGGAGGCATTTCCCCAACTGAAGCTCCTTTCTCTGTGATAACTCAGCCTGTGTCAAGTTGACACACAAAACCAGCCAGCACAAACTTCCTCCTCAGAGGAGACTGCAAAGGAAGGTTGGTGTTAAAGGAGCAACATGAGTTAAAAAATATGAAAAACACCATACACCATAAAAATCCAGATGTTTTACACTTAATTCAAAATCAGTGGCACCATCTTGGGTGAGAAGCTAGAGTGAAACTTGAAAGCTAGATGGTGAATGGAAGCAGCCAAGACTTACAGAATCTATACTAATAATTGTACTCCATATGTCTAAACCAGAAATGATGGCATCCTAATTGAATATAATAAATTAAAGGTTCCCTGGATGGTTCATCCTTTTGTCTTAGCTCCAAACTTTGTCTCTGCAACTCCTTCCATGGGTAATTTATTCCCTATTCTAGGGAGGAATGAAGTATCCACATGTTGGTCTTCCTTCTTGATTTTCTTCTGTTTTGGAAATTGTATCTTGGGTATTCTAAGTTTTGAACTAATCAATACCCCCAGAGCTCATGTATATAGCTGCATATGTAGAAGAAGATGGCCTAGTCAGCCATCGTTGGGAAAAGAGACCGCTTGGTCTAGCAAACTTTATATGCCCCAGTACAGGGGAACACCAGGGCCAAGAAGTGAGAGTGAGTGGGTAGGGGAGCAGGGCAGGGGGAGGGTATAGGGGATTTTGGGATAGCATTTGAAATGTAAATGAAGAAAATATCTAATAAAAATATTGATAAAAAAAGGTTCCCTGGAAATTAAACCTAAAGCAATACGATGCAACATAAAGGCAAAAAACACTTTTAGTTTGAAAATGGAGGATATATGTTTAATGAATATATCAAGTATCTATAGAGATCAGAAACATATAACACTGGAATATTTCAAGTAAAATTACAGAACGCTTAATAAAAAGAGAAATTTCTTTGAATATCCAGGTGGAGTGACTAATAAAGGGAGGAGATTGGATCATCATTGCCCTGCATGTCTTCATGAGGTATTTCAAAACCACCTGACATACTCAGGGATAAAAACAATCATGACTCAAGAATTGAAAAATCTACCAAAATATTGACGATAAAGACCAAAACTTTGATCTTTTATAGCTACGGAAATACCGTGCACATAATAATTCTGATGAGTCTATCTACGAGTAGATTTATTCAATCAACTGACGAATAAAAACATGTCATCAAAGAAATAAGAGGGTACTAGACAGATAGCTACATATGGAACTTCGTAATAGTGCTAAGGTAGAGAACTCATGTTGTGATAATAACAGAGATACATTAATAGGGCCATTATTTTAAGTCTTGCTTTATTTTTAATAGTTTCTTTTTTTTAATTATAATTATATCACTTCCTCTATTCTCCTCCAAGCATGTCTTCATCTTTTTTTCAAAATCACGGCTTGTTTGTCATTAATTGCTGTTAGATGCACAAATTGCTAAACATGCCACTTGGAGAGAACACATACCATCCTTTCTCCCTTTCTTTCTACTCCTTTCCTGTTTTTACTTTCCTAGCTTGCAGTAAGTCTAGTAAGAAGATAGTTATGTATGCAATTTCTGATAAAGAAAGTGAATATCTATGGGATGATCTACATTTTGTATTACTGCATGACAAATTGCCATGGATGTACTGTTGCTTAAAATGTGCATCTTCATTTTCTCTGCATCAGAAAGTCATGCATGGATCAGTGTGAATTTCATTCACACCCCAAATGTTAGGAAGTTCAAGACAGATTTACTGAGGAGAATGACCTAGGAAAGTTGTCTCTTCTACTAGGAAGGTTATTGACACCCTTCATTCCAAAGCAGCTTTCAAACTAGTCTCCTGGCCATGCCCCCCGACCCCCACCATCCTGCTTCTAGAAGTTATTGCCCCGAGGTCAGTGAACATCTTAGAAGTTTCCAGTGGTTACTAGAAATTACCCAAAGATCTTTCCTTGTGGCATCTCTAACAACCATTGAATCAAGCTATGAAAAGTTTCTCTAGTGTTGGTCTGCTAAGGAAATCTAATGTAACTCTATTGAAGAAATAGTCTATCAACTTTATGTATTTAAAGAAATAAAAGAAATCTTAAGTCTATAATCAAAACTTAGAGAGAATGTGTAACAGAGACACATAGATATAACTATGTGTATGTCATATCTCAGCATTCTGTTCTTTTAAGGTTCAGTGTTCTGTATATGTAAAAATTCCAAGCACAGCAGGCATGGTTACCTCTAGGATCAAGAATTTCTTACTATACACTGTTGTCTACTGAAATTAGATATACAATTGCCAGAAGATTAGGAAGTTTGTGATGTGATCGTGTCTCCTAGAAATATCAGAAGCTACAACCCATCGAATCTTTACTTCTCTCACTGCTCACACAAGAGCTGAACAAGGATGAACCCAAGGGACTTGCCAAAATTGATGAGGAGAAGTTTACAAGGTCTCAACTCTAAACAAAGAATTAATAGTCAACTGAATAAAGCTGGGATTGGTAGGGGTCTTCTGGAGGGCAGAGTACACCAATGGGTTTCCTAGTGCCAAAGAGTCTGTGTCAAAAATTTGTATAAGTAATATTATATAATGTGTGTAGATTATATTTAAGAAGATGATGGAAATCATGACCCAAGAGGTGCAGACCAATGACTTGAAGGAAGTAGTTAATAAACTGATTCCAGACAGCATTGTGAGAGACATAGAAAAGGCTTGCCAGTCCATTTATCCTCTTCATGATGTCTTTGTCAGAAAAGTAAAAATGCTGAGGAAACCCAAGTTTGAATTGGGCAAGCTCATGGAGCTGCATGGGGAAGGCGGCAGCTCTGGCAAAGCAGCTGGAGACGAGACAGGTGCTAAGGTTGAGCGAGCTGATGGATATGAACCACCAGTCCAAGAATCAGTGTAAAATCCAGATTTTTAATAGTGACAAATAAAAAGTCCTATTTGTGAAAAATAAGAATATATATGTTTACACACAAACACACACACACACACACACACACACACACTAACTGTTAGTAAAAACTGAGGCTAGGATTTTGAAGGAGAGTAGGAAGGAGTTTATGGGAGTGTTTTGTGGGAGGAAATGGGAGGGAAAATATAATCATAATTTTAAAAATAAAATTAAGAAATTAAAATTTCCTATTTACCCAGTAAGTTCACTATCATCATTGCTACTGTATAAACAAAACAAAACAAAACAAAACAAAACAAAACAAAACAAAACAAAACACTCATTGTCCTAGTCAAACAGCAGGTGGGTGGAAGCATTTATATGTTCTACTACTAAATTAAAAATGTTATTAATAGATTTGATGAATCAAAAATTTCCACTGTCACAATGACTTAGGAGCCCTAGGCACTAGATATGGGAGACTTCAGAATTCACAGAAACAGGAAGATACAGGTTTGCTGCACACTCCTGGAAAAAAACAAACAGAGAAATGGAGGGATCAGAGCACACATGCAAGATGAAAAAATAAGTTTAGAGCAAACAAAACAATATTCATGGGAAATGAATGATTGGCCAAAGTGTAGGTGAATGATAATGGTATAAATATACTAAGGAAAATAATTGTAAGAAATGCAATTGTAAGAAATTGTAAGAAATAATTGTAAGAAATAATTTTAAGAAAGAACATTTGAATGATTGCAAAGAATATCAGAAATAATTAAAATTAATAAAAAATACCAAAAATTAGACTAAGTAATTAATTTAGCAGCTAGATAATTTTCACTGAATTTTACATATAGAGCCATTCTAGCAATATGTTTGTCTGATTGTTTATTTTAATATTTGGGCAATTATGTTATTCTAACACTGTTGTTCTATAGTGGGTTCACCTAGGTTAAATAATGCATGGAACATTTTAGATTTAAGAAAACCTGTAATGAGATACATACACAGGGATTTTGAAGTCAAGTAAGTTAAATGGTTGAGAAACTATGAAGTCTGCACTGTGTTTGGAAATACATGTGGTTGAAAAGTCCCCAGGCAATAGGCGAACAAATTTTTCAAATAAAAAATGTCCAATTCGGAAAGAGAGATAATAGTAAAGACGTGAAGAATAGAAGTAATAAATCTACAATAAGAAAACAAGAATAAAGCCTCATCCTTTATATAATTTGGGAATTGGTATGAGATTGAAAGGATTTCTTAAGTAGGTAAATGCTTTTATTTTCAAGGGACTAAACTTTGAGAGGGTTAACAATGTTCATTAGAGGAATATATTTCTACTCACAGTTGCTAGTCTTAACTGCCTCAAGCATAGTTAGTTCTAAAAATAGCCATTGTTTATGTACTTCAAAAAGGAAATAGAAATTTACGTCCATTATCAGCCAGTATGTATTAATCAACAGCTGTGTACTTGGCAGTGTAAGAGCATACATTGGCACATAATTTAGTGGCAAAGCTAATTCCCTTCTGGTGAATAAGTGGAATAATGGATCAAGGCCGTATCTGCCAGAAACTCCAGTGGCTATAGAAAAATGTCTATTCAGTACTTATTGAGCACCAACCATGCATGATGCTCCCCCCCCCCCAAAAAAAAAAAAGTGAACATGGTAATGTTCCAGAGAAAATGGAGGTGTTTCATCATCCAAAAGTCTCATTATAAAAGAAACAGAATTTTTCTAAAGTAACACACACATTACCAATGTTTCCTGCAGTTAAATGAACTTCTCCGAAGGATTCATCATTCTATGTTGCAAACTTTAATTGAAACTCTCTTACACTGTTGAGATATATTCAAGAGCATGTGCTTTTGCAGCTATATAAAGAAATTTTAACCAGCAAGCATTTTAAGTCCCATTCATCAAGGTTAAGATGGTGAGAAAAAATTCATTTACCACAGGTAGAGTATGGTCTCCATAACCTAAGGGGATATAAGACTAGGAAAAGAAGAACCAGCCTTAGCCCACGTGATGAACACTGCTGCTCTGCCACAAGGGCAGGGGTAATAAGCTCCCCTTCAGGGGACTGGAGGGCATCGGACTGCCACACCCCTAACCACATAGGACCCTATTTACAGAGAGTTCTGTCTGGAGAGAAACACCATGGGAACTGTCCTAGAATTATAGACCTAAAATAAAGAGTGAAGGTTCAACATATACCTGATCACAGCACAGTGCATTTTGCTAGTTTGTGGAACACCTTACAGGCTATAATTTTCGAATACCAAATTATAACATGTCCATGGTATTATCCCCGTGCTACTAATAGAGAATATTAAGCTAATGGAAATTTGCTTTTATTTATAATTCCCTAGTCATTTTAAAGGGTTCGTTTCACGTTGGTAGAATTTGATAATGTATTCTTTTCTCTTCTCCATAAAGGACACATATACAACTATTTAAAAGCACAACCCATGATTGCAAATGGGTTGCCTATGACTCTATAGGCCATGTGTAGAAGGCATCAGTAGGTTGTGAGTAGACAACAAAACCTCTTCATTTCCATTGAAGAAAAGAAACTTGTTATATAATTTTGCAACCAAGTCGACAAGGATGAATTCAGGAACAACTGTAGTTCCTCCTCTAGCTTAGCTCTAATGCTTAGAAGAAACTCCTAGGAGGCATCATCAGAGAGATTAACCTCTAAAATGTACACATCAAGACTTTCACAGTTTTATGTGGGTAGTTTATTTAATACTATAAGTCAATGTTCACAGAAGTTATATTCCATTATCTATACATCTGGAAGCCTTGGTTTTATATACAAACATTATCATGAATGGCAAGATGTATAAACTCTTGAAGGAAAACTGAAATCCATCTGTCTTTAATCATTAATCTCAGTTCATATATGTCAATAACTTGTATTACTAAAAATATGTTGGTGACCCAATATTTAAATATTTACCACCTGTCTACCCTGTACTCTATAAATAAGTATCCACCTACCAATGTTCATTGTCTGCTTTCATCCCCAAGGCTCTTAAGTATGTAACTCTAAAGTAGAATTCTCAGTCAGATTTCAAAGTCTCTTCCAATACTCCTTAATGATAACTATATTTATAGGACATTTCACTAATGCTCAAATATCTATACAGTTAGTATTGAGGAAAGCATATCATTGATATTATAAAGTATAAAAAAATCATATGAGCAGATATACATTTCTGATGGCTTAAGTAAGATTCAACCAAATAATGCTAAAATAAAAAAAGCTACTAAAAAATCATGTGAAGATGAATGGATCTTTGACTATCAAACAAGATAAAAATAAACTGTGAATCAAGAAAAAATAAAATATATATGAAAGAAAATCAACAATCCAAGTTAATGTTTATGAAATGATGAAGAACACTTACATAAAGACATGAAACATGTGAGGGGAAACTTAAGTATCCTATGTTTAGTGCTTGATGTGTGGTTTCTGCACAGTTATGGAACTGGTTCCAGACAGAGAGAAATGCTCTCCCTGATTGTAATGGTCAAAGGAAGAGTCTAGGGAGAGTAGGTAAAATGAAATTTATATTAGCATATTGAGGAATAAAACACTGCATACAAAAGGAAATGCAAGGCCATCAGAGAGTTAGTACTAATTATGACATACATTTTAATCATATAATTCTGTCCTGAAATGTTTATAGGTGATAGAATTAATTTATATACTTCAAAATTTTAAAAAGTTCCTAAAATTAAAGGCATTTTTCAAAACCTGAATAATTTCTATATAAAATAGCTAGAATACTTTACAAAACAAGATAGCAGAGCTGTAAATATTTTAAATTTGTGAAAATCACATACACAAAGGTGCATCTCATAGCACTCAGCAAGCACTAATAGCAAGAAGAAACTCGGAGAAAGGTATACAGTGCAGCATACTCCAATCGTTTGTGTGGGTAACAAAGATAAAAATGTCTACACTATGGACCAAACACAGACACTATTGCATATGCCAGCAAGATTTTGCTGAAAGGACCCTGATATAGCTGTCTCCTGTGAGGCTTTGCCAGTGCTTGGCAAATACAGAATTGAATGCTCACAGTCATCTATAGGATGGAACACAGGGCCGGCAATGTAGGAGCTAGAGAAAGTACCCAAGAGCTGAAGGGATCTGCAACCCAATAGGTGGAACAACAATTTGAACTAATCATTACCCTGGGAGCTCTTGTCTCTAGCTGCATATGTAGCCGAAGATGGCCTAGTCAGCCATCATTGGGAAGAGAGTCCCCTAGGTCTAGCAAATTTTATATGCCCAAGTACAGGGGAAAGCCAGCGCCAAGAAGTGGGAGTGAGTGGGTAGGTGAGCAGTGCAAGGGGAGGGTATAAGGGACTTTTGGGATAGCATTTGAAATGTAAATGAAGAAAATATATAATAATTTTTTTAATGTCTATGCTTCTGTAGTCCACACTTTGCCTCTTTTTAGAATTGGGAACAAAACACCCATGGAAGGAGTTACAGAGATAAAGTTTGGAGCTGAGACGAAAGGATGGACCATCTAGAGACTGCCATACCCGGGGATCCATCCCATAATCAGCCTCCAAACGATGACACCATTGCATACACCACCAAGATTTTGCTGAAAGGACCCTGATATAGCTGTCTTTTGTGAGGTTATGCCGGGGCCTAGCAAACACAGAAGTGGATGCTCACAGTCAGCTACTGGATGGAACACAGGGCCCCCAATGGAAGAGCTAGAGAAAGTACCCAAGGAGCTAAAGGGGTCTGCAACCCTATAGGTAGAACAACAATATGAGCTAAACAGTACCCCCGGAGCTCGTGGTCATCATTGGGAAGAGAGGCCCCTTGGTCTTACAAACTTTATATGCCTCAGTCCGTGGGAACGCCAGGGTCAAGAAGTGGGAGTGGGTGGGTGAAGGAGTGTGGGCGGGGGGGGGGGGTCTGGGGGACTTTTGGGATAGCATTTGAAATGTAAATGAAGAAAATACCTAATTAAAAATAAATAAATTAAGAAAAAAAAAGAAAAGAAAGGTCTATGCTTCCAGAGAGCAAACACACTTTGCAGGAAAGTATGGACTTCATACTTCCCATCAAAAACAAGGCAAGTTCAAAGATGAAGCCAAACCTAAAGCATCATACAAAATAAAATTATCAACCAAGAAGACTTCCCATAGCAAAATGAAAAATATCTCAAAATTTAGATGAAATGTAGAGTTATTTCACATATAAAAGCTGAATATATTCATCAGGCTATATGTCAGGAGATGTAAAGAATAACATTCATATAGTGAAAAATGATACCAGAAGAAAATGAAGTTCTATATAAAGATTCAGAGAACACTAGATATGCTAATCACTTGGGAATATGTTTTAGATTTTCATCATATAAATCACTTTAAAAGATAATAGTAATTTTAAAATACTACTTTTGAACCCATCAAATTATGTGAAGACTTGAACAAAATTAGGTATATCATATGCTGAGAATATCAACAGTTTTTCTACAATTTCTAGCAATAGTGTATATGCAGCTCTACCATATACAAAACCATATTTGGTTATGGAGTCAGTATCATCAACTTAAAATTATACAACTCATTAAATATGCATTTTATAATCATAAATGAAGTAATTTGAGAATCAGTAAAAGAAAAACATCAGGATTATTCGCAAATATTTGGAAAGAGGGCACTACATTTTTAAATAACATACAGGTCAATACATAAGGAAGAAGTAATAGAAATCTACACTAAGGTGAAGGAAACACACAAGAAAATCACAGAAAAGAAAATAAAAAATATGTAGGGTAAGAAGCAGCTCTGTATATTTACAAAAAGCCTCAGGTAGTGATCCCAGGTCCCCACTCCACAAACTAGAAAAGGGAGAACACATAAAATCTTGACTAAGTACAGAAGAAATGTCACAATGCAAACAAGTGACATGGCCTACAAAGCAACACTAGAAAAGAATCATTGAAATCAAGGGCCTTTTCAAAAACTTAACAAACTTTCCTCCAGATTGGTCAGGGAAAAGAACAGGACAAAATCAAATAATCTAAATGAATTTCTATCATCACTGCATAGAGTTACATAAAGGAAGAGAGAGACAGAGAGAGACAGAGAAAGACAGAGACAGACAGAGACAGAGACAGACAGAGACAGAGAGAGAGAGAGAGAGAGAGAGAGAGGGAAGGAGGGAGAGAGAGGGAGAGAGAAAGACAGATCATTACCAGTGTCCAAGCAATACAGAAGAAATAAAATATTTGAACAACAAATTTCTAATCCCATCTGGGAGAGATTATTCCTATAGCTCTTCAGAATTAAAGTCTTTTATTTTGAAATATTTTGGTATGCAGAAAAGGTAACTTCACTTGATTTAAGATTTACTCTAGGCAGACCAAATGAAGAAGTGCTAAAAGGCCCCTCAATTCCAGCAGGCTAATGCTGGAGAGATGATTTTATGCACTGTGTAAAGATTGTCTCTGTCGTTCACAAATGTTGGTTTTTGAACCAGCAAAGAACTGATTACAGGCTGGACTTTGGTATTGTTAAGCATCACCTGACTCAATGTTTTGTAAACAATCTCTCTCTCACTTTCTGATTGGTTTATCAGACAGATTAATCAATGGGATTGAATCCAAGACCCAGATAAAACCCCACACACCTACAGACACTTGATCTTTAACAAAGAAGCCAAAACCATGCAGTGGGGAAAAGGAAGCAGAGGTGAATGCATCCACACAGATTCCAACATACACATACGTTTACAATGCTATCTTTGAAAAGTTCGGTCTGTTTAATAAGAGAAAGAACAGCTTTTAGGTTCCCCCCAAAATGATTAGTACATATCTTATCTACATATGTATATGACAAAATGAAGAAAAGAAATGAAGGGAAGGAAATCTCAAGTTTCTAAGCTCCAGTATATGGGAATGCCAAGGCCAGGAAGAGCAAATAGGTGGGTTGGGGAGCAGTGGGAGGGGGAGAGGATAGGGGATTTTTGGAGGGGAAGCTAGGAAAGGGGATAACATTTTAAATGTAAATAAAGAAAATATCTAATACAAAACAAAAAGAAAATAAAAAAAATCTCATTTTAGAGCTCACTTCATATATCAAAACTAATATAGATTATATAGCCCACATAAAGCCTAAGCCATGAACTTAAACAATACAAAAAATTCTTTTTTATTTTGATGATAGGATGTCTTCTCTATGAGACCATAAGCACAATGTTCCCATAACAGGAAACACTGATACATTCATAAAACAGATCTTATCAAAATTTAAATGTCTATTCTTCAAAAGAAAAAAAAAAAAAAGGCATGCAATGAGGTAAACCTTCAGAGCACAGATCTAGCTGTGGAGTTGTATCCAGAAACACAGAGAGAGAGTTTAAGACCTAGTAGTAAGAAAGGAAACATACGCCCCAGATGCTCACCATAAAGATCTGCAGACAGGGCGCAAGCACATGACAATATGCTCTGCTGACTGTCATTTACCAGTACTGATCAAAGAACAGTATGCTGGCGTACTGTTGAAGCTTTGCTATTGGAAAGGTGCAAGTTAAAAAATAAGGACCATATCAAGGATCAGTGATGAAAGAGAGACATTTACATATATTACTTATGAAATACTAAATGGCACAACTACTTTTTACAAGCTTGGAGGTGTCTTAAGTGATGAATCACGCACTCAAATTGAACTTCATCATTTTATATAACAGAGTTTCTTTGCCTTAACAAAAATGTTCACTCCTTTGATGGTTACAGAATTTTTATGTCGATTAACAACACCTAGAAAAAAATACCAAGTGGTTCATCATTTAATCAATGAGTAAATACTATAGGCTCCCTATAGGATGCGACTCACAATAGAAGGGAGCTTCTTTTTAATAGGCTAGTGGTCTGAGGCATCTCCAAATAATTACATGCACTGAATTGAAAGGCTGCCCTCAAACCGCAGAATTTTGTTTATGCAAAATGTGATGTCATGTGAAATCATACATAATTACAAAAACACGATGATAATTTCCCTGGAGACTGTGCCAGCTAAAGAGGCACAGGAGTTAAAGATTAAAAAACAATCTTCTGAGAAGGAAAAGTTAAAGGTAGAGAATCTGTTCATTATCATGTTTATACTGATACTTAGAGAGGAATGTTCTTGTAAAAACATCAAATTACAGCAGCAGACAAGTGCAATTTTACTTTAACAAAGCTGTTGAAATTAAGAAGGTATTAACAACCAACCAAGGTCTGTGTTATAATTTCTAACATTAGTCACTTCAGGCCTAACATCTTTCTTTGGAAATTTTGAAGTATTCGATGGTCTGGAGATATATTGACATAAAGGGAAAATTTGTTAGATAAAAGAAAGGGAAGGTGAAGAAAACAAGCAATTGTGGATTTCTGACTAAGGATGTGTAGGCTGGGTCTCGGGTATCTTCAGTGCATTCCTTTGTAAAGCTTGATCTTTATATTTGGATTTTTTAAAAGTGTTGATGCATTAGGAAAACCTACTTCATTACTATTTAAGAAGAAAGTTCAGTTAGGCTAAGGGACTGCTCAGTGGATACACTTATATGCTGTAAGAGTGAAGATGGGAGCTTGATATGGCTGTGAGAATTTCTACCAGTACCTGACCCATACAGATGCAGATACTCACAGCCAACCATAGGTCTGAGCCTGGGGACTCCACTGGAAAATGTAGGGGAAGGACTGAAGGTGCTGAAGGGAATTGCAACCCTACACAAAGAACAATCAATATCAACTAACTGGACCACCCAAAGGCCCCAGGAACTAAATCACCCACCAGAGTACACATAGAGCGATCCATGGCTCCAGATATATATGTAGCAAAGGATGGTTTATCTGACATCAATGGGAGGGGAGGAAGGCTCAAGGCCTCAGCATAGGGGCAATGCTAGAGAAGTCGGTAGGTGGGTGGAGGAGCATCCGCATAGAGATAAAGGGAGGTGGGAAAAGAGGGAATGGGATAGGGAGATTGTGGAGGGATGACTGGGATGGAGGATATCATTTGAAGTATAAATGAAATAAAGTGATTTTTAAAAAGAGTAAGGATCAGAAAATATGTTATTACAGCATTCCTAAAGTGAGATGGAGGGTAGAAAAGGAAGAATCGCCAGAAGCTGAAAAGTCCAACTAGCTCAGCAAAGAAAGGTACAAATAACAGGAGACCATGTCCCAAGCAAGCTTGCATGTGAGTGACAACCATCAAATCATCCTCTGATACCTATATTCATGTAATAGAATGTGTGCGTCTATATTTATGCACATAAGCATGCGTGCGCACTCAAGCATGTGTGCACACACACACAGATTTTTTTCCCTTTTTGTAATGGAGCTTACATCTACCATATATTAGTTAAAGTGTATAAATAGACAAAGGGGGAATGAAAATAAATAGTATCCAGGACAAACTATTCATTTTGAATCTTACCTCAGAAATCTTGTTTACAAATGTGAAAGTCTATAGCTAAACTAAGCCACGGCTCCTCAAGCTGGCATTTGCACCTGCGAAGCTTCTTTCACACGCTGGAAAGAACATTTATGTAATCCTAAAACCTGAGTTCTTTCCTCAGTTAATGGAGAGTCATGTAAACACTGCTTGAATGAGGCAAATGGTTGCATTAAGCAATTCTGTGGCTTGAGTCATCTGTACCAAGAACATTAAAAATATCACAATGAAGAAGAGCATCAGAAGAAAACCTTTGGGCACCGGAGATGCAGGGAACACTGAATAAATAGGGCATCTCCACGGGGATTTATATGCTGGCAAATCTGTTCGTTGAGCTCCCATGAGAAGCATACAAGTGAAGGGTAGAACTTAGGGAAGAGTGATAAAATCAATTTCACATCTCCTACGATGTTTCGTTCTATAAATGAGAACAGTTACGTAATTGCAAGGGATGAAAACTTAATAAAAAACCAATTATACTGCATTTTTTTTTCTTAACCTGTTTGTATATGTGTGCATGTGTATATGAATATGTGTGTGCTGTGAAAGTGTTTGTTTGTGTGTGTGTGGGGGGGTAGGATGGTAAGCATGTCATAGCACATGTTTAGATCAGAGAAAGCCCTTTTGGAGACTGCTCTACCTTGCCACCTTATATTGAGGCATTATCTCACAATTTCTGCTGCCCTGATGTATATTCCAGGTTATAAGTTCCTGGGGGACCCTCATGCCTCACCTCCCATCCTTACCATAGGAATTCTGGAAAATCCATACATGCTTCTGCACCTGCATTTTCATGTGAGTTTTGGGAATCAAACCCCTTGATGTAAGGTTTACACAGCTAGTAATTTTGCCTACTGAGCATTCTCCCAGAATACCTGGTACTGTTTTTGATTAATATGTTTCTGTGTTACAATTTCACAACATTTTAATCTCACTGAAATAGGTTAGGTAAGTGGGAACTCTGTCTATTGAAGAGTTTAATGGTCTCTATGCTTTAACAGCATTGTAAAATAAAAGTATTATCAGAACAATGGGGAATCTGATACCTCAGAACTGCAGTCAATTACAAGCCTTTCCAGGAATTGTTATACAAAGGAGAAAGATTTCAAAGAAAAACTAAAATATCAGCAAAAGTTATGATAGCTAAGTGATTTGGGATTTAAGTATGGGAGCCTGAGTAATTCTCTCCTCTTAGTTTTGATTTGTCCATTTTATTTAAGAGAGAGAGAGAGAGAGAGAGAGAGAGAGAGAGAGAGAGAGAGAGAGAGAGAGAGAGAGAGAGAGAAAGAGAATTGTGTGGGTTGCATCTAGGAGCAGTTGGGAGAGAGGAAACATGATCAAAATATTTTGCGTGAATTTATTCAATAAAAATAAATTAATATTGAACAAAAAAGGAAAAGTGAAAATTAGCTAGGAGTGAAGTGTATGTGCCTGTAGTCAACGAACTTAGAAGGCAAAAGAGGCAAAATCCGGAGAGTAAGGCTGATCTGAGTTGTACAGTATAGCCTGAGTGTGAGCCTCATGGGGTCATAAAATAAGGCCTTAGCTCTTAAGAACCAATGGAACACATTCTTCACTGCATATCTAAACATGACATACATGAAGCTAGGTAAAACCTACAATTAAGAGAGAACTGGAAATTGGTGTAGTGAAGTTGAAATACATATACCCACATACGATGCACATGCATATGTGCATACATACATCGTGAGGGAAAAATAAAGAATTTAATTTGCAAAATTTGTTTGAAAAAAAACTGATTTTGGTGTCCATATTTAGACCTATATTTTCTAACACAGGGACAAATAAGCGTTGCTTCATCTATTTATTTTTCTATACACAGAGTCATGTCAAATGATCTTTCTATGGCTGTAACAAGAGGAAGCTATCACTAGGAAGCATTGTTTCAAATTCTTTTAGAAGCAGATATCTATTCTGTCTGATCATAGGTTTGTAGGTCAGGCGTTAGGTTTGCTAGAGTCTTTTTAAATGTGTGAGGTGCTGTGCACACGTGTGAGTTATCAGTTATGGAGAGCTACCTGATATAGGACACTACAAATCCTACCCATTAATGGTATCTCAGGTCACACAGCTGATACTGACAGCCAGCAACTAAGAAAGTGGCCAACTCCCTAGGAATTAAAAGGAAAAAAAGAGTTATCAATTTAGGTCTTTCTGTTCAACTGTGCATGTACTATAAGAAGAGAACAAGAAGAGATGATGGCATGTTTTAACAAAAGGCTTGCAAATATGAGAATTTTCTACATAAATAAGTTCATCATTAAACCACTTCACACTTTATTTTTCCTTCCTCAGAGGTATGATGAGAACAATATTACTCCTAAAGAGTATGAAATACAGTAGGATAAATGAATAGACTTCAAAAGTCTTCTATAAATAAATATCATTACTAACCTAATTACAGAAATCCTGTTATAAAAGAAAGACAGGATATCAATAATGTAAGTGCTTCCTGACTTTTAGTTAGCTTTACCACACCCTAACTTTTGTCCCAAGAGATTTCTATAGGACAGCTCTTTTAATATATTCATAATTCTATAGTAGTAATTTACAAGCAAGTAATCATGTATATTATACTCATACATGTAGGTCATGCTTTAAATTCTCAGCTAATTCAATCTTTTTAAACAGAAGAAGCAGAAACATTAAAATTCAAACTCTGAATTATTCAATGACATTAGCTTTGTAAAAATGATGTTAAAATCATGAGAAAAACACATTTTCATGAAAGAGAATATATAGTATTAAATACTCATTAAGTAATTATCAAATTATTAGTCTTTCATTGACATAATATCTTATAGTAGAAATAAACTAGATGTCAGATGTCATGATTTTGCAGTCATTCATCATAGGAGTCTTTTACCCGAATTAAAATTATCCTCATCCTGAATATTTAAGAATCATCTTACTTATTTTATTAGTATATTACATACCTCAGCATATGTATGTGCATTATGTGTGCATAGGTGACCAAGGAAGACAGAAGAAGACATTAGAATTCTTGGATCTGGATTTACAGATAGTTTTAAGCCATCATATGGATCCTGTGAATTGAACTTGAGTTACCCTGAAGGGCAGCCAGTGCTTTCAACCACTGAGTCATCTTTCTGCCACAATTTTACAAACAAAAAGAAAAAAAAAAAAACATGGAAACTCTGTATGACAGATTTATGTTATCTGCTATCTGAATACACTTAGACATTAGTTTTGCCTGTAAAAAGAACGAGTTTGCTAATTAAGGCATCATTATTTTTTTTGATTTTTAATATTTTTATTACATATTTTCCTCAATTACATTTCCAATGCTATCCCAAAAGTCCCCCATAGCGCCCCCCACTTCCCTACCCACCCATTCCCATTCTTTTGGCCCTGGCATTCCCCTATATTGGGGCATATAAAGTTTGCAAGTCCAATGGGCCTCTCTTTCCATTGATGGCCGACTAGGCCATCTTTCGATACATATGCAGCTAGAGACAAGAGCTCCGGGGTTCTGGTTAGTACATCATGTTGTTCCAACAATAGGGTTGCAGATCCCTTTAGCTCCTTGGGTACTTTCTCTAGCTTCTCCATTGGGAGCCCTGTGATACATCCAATAGCTGACTGTGAACATCCACTCCTGTGTTTGCTAGGCCCCGGCATCGTCTCACAAGAGACAGCTATATTTGGGTCCTTTCAGCAAAATCTTGCTAGTGTATGCAATGGTGTCAGCGTTTAGAAGCTGATTATGGGATGGATCCCTGGATACGGCAGTCTCTAAATGGTCCATCCTTTCATCACAGCTACGAACTTTGTCTCTGTAACTCCTTCCCTGGGTGTTTTAACAAGGGCTTCAGGACATGAGGCCAAGGTTAGCATGACTTTATTTCTTCGTTCAAGACATTCTATACTAATGACCCAGCTCATCCCAGGCTGGCCACTCTTGAAATCAGCATTAGTATATAGGGTTTGCTGTTTATGGCATCGTTACTATTCTTCTACAGTTATGTTGAAGCTTAGAGAGGCCAAAACATCAAACAGTAAAAGATAAAACAGAAGCCCTAAGCTCAAAAGAAGAAGTTGACAACCTTTTTTTTCCACCTGAACTGTAAAATGGTTCTTTCACCAAAGAAAAAGGAAGGCAGTATGACATAGTACGTGTGTGTTTTTGTTCGGCTCTGAGTGACTGATAAAAATACAACTCTGAAAATTCAAAACATTATTGATTGGCAATTAGGTAAAATATTATATTATGATACAATATCCAGGCTAAAATAATGGAAGATTCTGTCATTGCCCTCTATTCTAATGTATTCTTTTTTAAGTCCACCCAAATGGAAAAACCTACATGTGAATCAAGACTGGCTTCATTATAATGAAAATATTCATGGTGAATAGCAAACACATCTTTTAAAGCAAGCAAGACATAGTCATCCTTAAATGCTGACTATAGTTTTCAATATCGCAAGCTGACCATCAACCCAACAGACACACATATAGCACATTTTATATTGCATTTTGTATTGTTACTTTCTCAGGGGACAATAACCATATATAAAGTGGCCCATAGATTCCTGTGAGACATATTAGATCTTTATGCTCAGCCATTGCAGCCTGATAAAACTTACAAGCATTATTCTGCTGTTTGTGTGTTCTGTAATGCTGAGAGATTTGCATTTGTCGATGGGGCTACAAAAAAAACAGCATATGTTCCTTGAAGATCAAGTGCCCTTTTGAGCCCTGAGAGCATGCAGGGCACACCAAACAACATCACCTCCACTCATTGATTGCCTCCCCCTTTGTGTCTGCCCTTTTCACCGTATGTGTTTAAAACGCTCTGGCAAAGGTTAAGAATGACTTCAAAATTGCTAAAATTGATGGACATTTTTCTGTTCTTATCTTACTTGACTGCTCTGTAAAGACTTGAACTCTAAATACCAGTATCCTCATGAGACTGAGTGTGACCTTCTTAAATTCTGTAAGTGACCTTGTTTATCCCATTGGCTTCAAGCACCACATAATAAATGTCAATTGGAACCTGAATCCTGTGCAGTAAGCCCAAGCAATTTATAACTCCCTGCACGACATTGTAAAAGTCCAAACTTTCTCCATAAGCACAGTTTTCAGTGACATGATTCTCATCCACCAGGCAACCCAGTGATACTTTCAACCAATAATTGCTATCAATGAAGAAGTACTTGCTCACAAATCTGTTAGTCTATGATCCAAGCCTATACTATATCCTCATGAAGTTACCCTCCTTTTGTAATTCTCTGTTCTTTAATGGAAATTTGTTCTATTTACAAATTGTCCTCAAATTGTAAACTGTTCTAATACACACACACACACACACACACACACACACACACACACACACATATGTGTGTGATTGCCAATCAGCTTCCCTCCTTCTTTTTTTTTGGAATTTTTATTTATTTATTTTTATTAGGTATTTTCTTCATTTACATTTCCAATGCTATCCCAAAAGTCCCCCATACCCTACCCCTGACTCCCGTACCCACCCACTCCCACTTCTTGGCCCTGTACTGAGGCATATAAAGTTTGTAAGACCAATGGGCATCTCTTTCCAATGATGGTCGACTAGGCCTTCTTCTGATACATATGCAGCTAGAAATATGAGCTCTGCGGGGTTCATATTGTTGTTCCACCTAAAGGGTTACAGACCCCTTCAGCTCCTTGGGTACTTTCTCTAGCTCCTCCATTGGGGGCCCTGTGATCCATCCAATAGCTGACTGTGAGCATCCACTTATGTGTTTTCTAGGCCCCAGCATAGGCTCTCAAGAGACAGCTATATGAGGTAACCCAATCACAAAAGAACTCACATGATATGTACTCACTGATAAGTGGATATTAGCCCAGAAACTTAGAATACCCAAGATACAAGATACAAGCTGCAAAACACATGAAACTCAAGAAGAACGAAGACCAAAATGTGGACATGTTGCCCCTTCTTAGAATTGAGAACAAAACACCCATGGAAGGAGTTACAGAGACAAAGTTTGGAGCTGAGACGAAAGGATGGACCATCTAGAGACTGCCATACCGGGGAATCCATCCCATAATCAGGCTCCAAATGCTGACACCATTGCATACACTAGCAAGATTCTACTGAAAGCTTCCCTCCTAAACCCACCAATTGTGCAAAGACAAAGGCTAGAAGGATTTTCTTGGTTACTTTTACTATGTAGCTTAATATTATATAGAGATATTGAATAATTTAAAAGCCTTTACTATGCTTAATACTAGCACTGATACTGGACTCAGAAATAATTATATATACAGATCAATCTTATAATTTGTAAAGGAACTGGTTTAATTACAATAGCATAGTATATAAGACTAGTCTATTACAAACACTTTTTCTTTTATTGTTTTCTTTACATTTGTACTTCTCTTTGCTGTATAATTTTGACCTATATAGTGGAAAAGTGTTCATGACTGCCCTCCCATTCATAGCAACCATCTAATGATCTTACATTTCTTTACAGAACTCTTGCAAATTTCAACTGGTTCCTGGGAAGCATTCATCTTCTACACATGTTGAAGTTTTCTATTCCTTACAAGGTCTAAGAAAATTCTCTCACCTTTTTTTTTTTTAACATGAAGTTTACAGAAGTAAAGTGTTAATGGATGATCATTCAAGAAGAACACTTTCTAATATCTCCTTTAGAACCATGGCTTTGTTAAGCAGAGATGCAAAACCTAGCATAAACAGCAAGCAAGGTTCCACCCTCCATCGCTGAAAGGGCAATTATGGAGAGAAGGAACAGTGAGAAGCAAAGATTTACTCAAAGTGGCTGCATTGAGAAGAAGAGAAACTAATGACCTCCAGTGACACTCAAATCCATCTCTAAAGTCAAGTTTAGATTTAGGGTCTTGAGATGAAGCTTGGGTTTTATTACAGGCAAGAGGTATACATAGCTAAGCAATCTGGGTCAAGATGGGGTCTAGTTGATAATTGTGTTTGTTCTACTCTGTCATCCATTGTGGTCTGTTAAGTCACAATTGCTTGAAATATCTTCCTGGAAGGCAAACTGCTACTCTCCTTGGCACCATGACCCATCCTCTTCCCTCTCCATCATGAGATTCCTTGGGAAGTTACAGTTGTGCAGAGTCCATTTTCTCCATTTCTAAACCAATAAGCTATACCAGGGGTGTTTCTCTGTGAACACATTCACTGCATTCCTTAGAGTGTCTTTAATTGGCAAGCCACGTTCTTTGAGTAATCAGCCAAAGAACACAGCTTTTTACACTGCTAAATATATAGAGAATGAGAGAAAGTTATGATCTCATTCAAAATAAGGTGAGGTAAACTGTGGATTTTAAGAAAATACATACTCCAACTTGTACACAGAAATATTTTACTTGATACAGTTTAGATTAGGGGCCTGGTATCCAAGAGTCTCCTCTCCATGAAACAATTTCAGATTCCAGAGCTAAAGGATTCATGCTTAATCAAAGTATTTGAGTGTAGAGAGAATATCTTGTGTATTGTATGGATGCATCACTGGTCAATTTAAAAGTAATTGGCTTATGTCTCAGGAATGAGAGATGAGAGTTGGGATATCCAGGAGGAGAAAAAATTTTGGAATAGAGTCAAGTGGTAGATTTCCCTGTGTAAGATGTAACAAGACAGACACATGGTACCTGAGGAGGAGTAACCACCCACGTGGAAGAATGCAGATTTAAATAACTGGAATATTTTAAGTTATGATCTAGGCAGGGAAGAGCCTAGCTATATGGCCCATGTATCTGTAAATATATTTTGATTCTGAGTCTTATTTCTGGGAGCATGGGGCTGAGAGGAGGCAGAACCAGGTCCAACTTCTCCATTTGAGAATAGTGGCATATATCCTGGAGGTACTTTTTAAAATAGGGGCAAATAGCTTAAATTTGAAAGTTTTGTATCTATTTATCTGGCACAACTACACCATGCTAGAAAATGTTGTATTAATTTAAGGGCTGAAACAATTTTAGAGGAAAGTACTTCCAACACGGGAAACATCATCTTCTTATTAAAGGATTTCTGGTACAATTAAAGCTATCTTTGTCTTTCACGAGTCACAATTTTAGTTTCCATATATTTTAATATTCAGTAGCATTCTGAGTATGGTTTCTGTAAAGCCCATCATCAACTCGTCTAAGAGATCATTTCTTGATTTATTCATTTATTCAATTATGCAGACATTTCATATTTACTGTCTACCAGAAGCCAAGGTCCATGCTAGGGGGTCTCCTAATTGACACCAGCAAATTGCTAACACTAAAATGAGACCGTCTTATGACCTAAATTTTGTAGGTTTCAAAACTTTTATTCATTTATTAATGCCTCTGTGAATATAATACCCAACCAGTAAGTTCCCAGCATTTAATCGGCTCATCGCTAACCATTACTTCTGGTCTCTTTTCCTAGGGCAGAGAAAATCAGGGGTATACATGAGTCCTTGCTCAGCTCCTTATTTTCTGTATTTCTTTCTTTTATTTCCTTTCCCTCCTTCCTCTTCTCCTAGTCTGTCTCTCTTGCCTACCTTCTCCCCTCTTCAGAGAAGGGGAGGCCTCCCATCAATATCAATATGCCTTGGCATATCAAGTTACAGTAGGACTCTGTGTATCTTCACCTATTGAAGATAAACAAGGCAGCCCAGTTAGAAAAAAGGGATCCAAATGCAGACAACAGAGTCAGAAACATCCCCTCATCCTGCTATTTCAGGTCCCACATGAAGTCTCCTGCTGTACAATTATTATATATGTGCAGAACCTTGTGTCCATCCCATGCATACTCTCTAGTAAGTGATTCAGACTCTGAGAGTCCCTTTGGGTCCAGGTTAGCTGATTCCCTAGGTTCTTGTGGTATCCTTGACATCTCTGAGTCCTTCAATCCTTCCTTCCCCTCTACCACAGGATTCCCTGAGATCTGGCTAATGTTTGAGTGTGATTCTCTGCATCTGTTTCCTTCATTTGCTTGGTAAAGACTCTCAGATGACAGTTATACTCGGTACCTAATCCTGCACATTTCAGCAGAGACTTTGTCCTCATCCTTCCCTCCATTCCAAGTCTTGACTGGTTACAGGAGATAGCCTTGTCAGATTCCATATCCCCCATTGCTAGAAGTGTTAGCTAGTTTTATCCTCAAGGTGACTATGTATTTCTTTGTGCATGTCTTCAGCTCGGCTATGGAAAAACTACAGATTGATGAAATGTGTGTTACTTGGGGCATTGCTATGACTGAATTCTTCAGTCTACTTCCATGTTGGCATAAGAACCAGTCCTAATATCCACTGCATAGTGTTTCTATTGAAGCTATGTGTTAAAGACATTTCATGCTTATGAAAAAGAGATTTTAGGAACTAGATGCCATTTAACCTAAAAACTCAAAACATGATCTTTGTCATTTCCCCTTCTCTTCAACTCACATATGCATAACACACACACACATACTCACACACCACACAAAACGCACACACACACACAGACACACACACACACACACACACACACACTTCCTTTTTCTGTCTTTCTTTCTCTTTTATTCCTTTTCTTTAAAAAAGACAGGTTCCAGCTCTGTAGTCACTAGGCTATCCTCAATGTGAAGGTCTCTTGCTCTAGATCCCAAGTGTGAGCCTTGTTTGCATAGACACCTAAGCTAGGCATAGTATTACATTTAATGGAAAAATGTGCAAATAACATAGTCTCTTTGAAGACTAGAACAGCGACCAAGTAAACCATTATGGGATTAATTCAATGTTTCTTTCAACTTGATAAATTTAAGTTTTACAGGTTTTAAGTATATCTATAAGAGATATATTTAACACTGTGACAGCAATAACTTCGGCTAGATGAAAACAGTTTTGACAGACCAAATATTTCAACACTTTAAAACCATGTACCATTCATGTTTCTAAAAAAAAAATTAAAGATGATCTTGAAAGAAGTATATTCTCTATATATGCATAATGATTATAATTGCTTCACATTATAATTTCCTCATAGTAAAATAACGGAGTTTCAGCCAATAACTTACTCCTTTACAGACATGATAAATATGATGTGTATGACTATTACCACATGATAAATGACATCTTTTTTATTCATGAAGTTGGATGCCAGGCCCAGCTGAAAAATGGGTATCATATTCAATGTATTTATTCCAAGCCTTGCTAGAGAGGGATAAAATAACAACCACTTTTCTATGTTTTATGGATTAAAACAGCAGGAAATAATGGCTTTACATTTTCTATGCTTACTGGTTTATTAAAAACCACACAACAAGGTATGCACTTGATTAAAGATTTATGGAAGATACATTGGACTATATTCTAGGTAAATGTCATGATTTCATGGGAGACTGCTCACACGTTGGAAATTTTCTGACAACATCCATCATGTACAGAGGGTAAGTTCTAGGTAGAGTAAAACTACAGCCATGAAAAATAAATATAACACAGGAGCAAAATGAGTATGCCAATATGACCAGAATACAAAAATGTAATTATAGTTTTGACGCACTGTTTACAAATTGAAAGAGCCATACAAAAGGATGAATTAATGAGGTTAAAAGGTTTCAGCTCTTCAATCAATTAGCTACTCCCAAGTTTAAAATAATAGAAAAAAATAGATTTAAAATACTATTCAAGTTTGTCCAATAGAACTGATGCAAGACAATACCACACAGCATGCTTTATAGACAATTCTGGCAACACTATGGCCACCAGTCACACGATGTTACATGCATTTAAGTCATACGAGAATGAGTAATGTCCAAGAGCTCAGTTGTTAAGCTGCACTGCCTCTTTCCAGGTGCTTAGTGAGAGTTGTGTGAATGCTGTGGGAACGTTTCTTCCCATTCAGTTAGTGCTGGTGGGCAAAGGTATCCCTGAAGAATGAAGATCATAAAACGAAATAGTGACTATAACCTGAAGAAAAAAGTCTAGATGCCCAACGTCTTCTAAAACTGAGAGAAAAAAAAAAGTAGCATAAATAGCGTGTGCATTTTCTGGTTAAATACATATTCCAATGTGAGGTTATTATGTTTAAATTTCAAAATATTAAGAAGATATATAACTTTATTAAAATTAATGAATAGAGAAAGAAATCAGTTCACAGTGTGAATTTAACAGTTTTTGGGAAAATTATGGTATTATCATCCCATCTGAAGTGCAATTATAAAGTCAGATAGTTCATTGAGGAAGGTCCAGTGTCCGTGGCCTGGTGAAGCAGTCCTTTGCCCTTACATCACTAAGTAAATACTTAGGATTGTAACTCTAAAAAGGAACCAAAAATAGCTTGGCCTCTCCACTGACCTCAACAGATAAGTTCTGAGTTGGAGGCCTAAGGCTATCTTTTCAAGCTCAGAATAATGAATCTAATGAGTGAAAGCTTGAATGGGATTTCTTTATTCTAAAACCTGTTCAACTCTGCGTTCAGCCATCACAGCTGAACTGGAGTATTCAGAAGGAATAATACTATAGATTAGCATTTCCCTCATGTTTTAGCCTCACCAAATCATAAATTTGATGCAATGGTATGCCATGGCCACTGTTGCTATTTCTGGGAACATGCTTACTCCAAACATACAGCCTTACTACATGACTGGTCATAATATTTTAACAGAATAAGATACCCTAGCCATTTCCTCTCTGATAGTGATGAAAAATTAAGTATAAAGACTAGAATAATGTATCATGATATATATCCAAATGGTTTTGAGCCAAGCTAGCATGGCTTTATGTAACATGCTTGTGAATGTTAGATGAGGAATGAAGCCATATAATCTACAAAGATCTTTTACAAAAGCCCAAATGGATCATATTGTAGGTTTTGGGACTATGTGGTTTCCTGAATTATTCAACTGTGTCACCACATAGAAAGCATCATAACAGTAAGTTGGCAGTAAGCTGGCAAGGTAAGTTATATTCAAATAAAAATGACCACTGTGGAAAAAATAGAGATAAAAATGATGCATGATAAAAGAAGGATGCAATGCACAGTTATAGTGGATCTGTAAGTTAGGATCACCATTATCAGGAAAACTCTACTGATATTTACAATGAAATAGATGATGGAACTGTCACTTGGCCCAGCAATCTCTACTCTTAATACACAATAGAAAGGGAAAATAGGTTAGATACTGATGAATGGACAAGAAGAGGGGCTGGAAGACTTCAGTTACACCTATTAAAAAATTCTTTTTGATAAGCTTTAACTTCCCTCCTGTTTACAAAATAAAGAAAGAAAAGTACCTCTATGAGATGATTGCTGTGTTTAATGTGATTAATTTAGTGTGCATTGTAGTATTACTGCATATTATATCATCATATACAATAATTATGTATATGTGTTTGCTATTAAAAATGTTAGGAATATTCATAAGGAGTTTTATTTTCTGCAACAAATCATACAAACTGGCCCACAGATGATAGGTTATTAACACTACATCTAAACGGTCATTTATTCTAACAACTGCACTTCACCTAAGAAAACTTATCCCAAATCAAGTGAAGATATTAGTCCAAATAGCCAACCTTAAAAAAGGCAATTTCACTTCATGATTACCTATTGTGTAAAGTACTACTGTAAACCTAAAACTTCACCATAATTAACTTGCCATATAATTCCATTCATTATAACTTAGTCAAAACAACATTGATATTGTGTAACCGTGGTATGAAGAAGTGTGGTTGCTGATGCTTATATTATAATTTGTTTGTTTGTTTGTTTGTTTTTAAATTAGGCTTTGAGATTTGATAATAGGATAATTTTAATAGTGGGGCCACAATATAAGGATATCACTAATGTTCCTACCAGAGGGAGCAGTCACAGTAATGTGAGCTTTCTGGTATCCAAAGTTTGATTGACCTTGGTAGTTTTTGTTATTTCTTAAAACAATGGAATATTCAGCATGTTGAACTGAAATTTTCTTTTTGCCTGTTAGATGTCTGTCATTTAAAGTAGCCACTTTGGGGTGAAGTCATTTCAGCATATTTATTTATATCAGCAGTGGTGGCTCATGGTCTTTGGAAGCCATGTAGGATAGCAATTGTAGCTATAAAAACAATATAAATTAAACACATAACTTTGCTTGAAAATAAACACAGTGTATCCAACCCAAGGGGCCTAAATCCAGCCAATTGATTAATACTCTTATCTATACATGCACAATATCACATTCTTTCCTGGTTTTCTCAAAAGAGTTTTTCCATTATTCTTGAATTTTAAGTACTATAATTTTTAAATATATACCCCAGGAACTGCCACTTTATAAATTTACATTTAAGGTTTAAAAGTCTGCTTAGTATCTGAGCACAGAGCTTGATGTTGCTCAAATTAAATGAACATTCTTTTTCATTAAGTGGTTAAATTATCTACAAAAGTTTACCTGCCGTCTTAGTATGACCACAGGAGTTGTGCTGTTGTGTGCAATCAATTTGCTGCAGTATTCACTTGGTCCATGTTGGACTTGTATGCTGAGCTTATCATGGTGTAAAGGCCATGACTGATTCTTGTGTTCTGAATGACACTTGCAGACCAAGCTACAGCACTCAAGGACCTGCATTCTTGCATACAAAGTCTGAATGTATAAACACCATCCTCCTTTTTTTTTTTTTTTTTTTTTTTTTTTTTTTTTTTTTTTTTTTTAGCTATGCAGGTTATAGGTTCAGGTTTCAATTACCCTATAGCTGACACCAATTTCCAACACTTGAGTCATTAGAGTGCATTTGCCCTTTCCAATAATCAGATAGTTTAAGGAGTCAGTGCTACTCTGCAATGAAAACAGCATCGATAAGGGTCATTTGGTCCATTTCAAGGGATTTATATTTCAGGGGGAAATCATACAATCAAATGTTACTGATGATAAAATTCTTGTTATTTGTAAAATAAATAAAACAATGAATTTGTACTTATAATTATTTTTTAATGTTTTTAGTACTAGGACTAGTTCAGAGGCAGGTGAATTTGTGATTCTACAATGAGTGCATATATTGAATTTTCACTTAATCCCGAAATAGCAGTCTGTTGCCAAACAATAGAAATAACAGAATAACTGAAGCTTGTCAAGTGCATCTAGGAGGTTGATTAAACCCAGAAATGGTTCTGCGTGAAATTGACTGTGAACTAGAATTTATGAACCCATTATGTTCTGCAGATACAACCTATATAGATTACTCCTTCAAGAAATATGTGAGACTAGGAGAGAAGCCACAGAAACAAGTGTGTGTTGTTCTTATAATAAAGGTTTAACAGAAACAAGTGCCAGCGTGCATCTTTAATGTTCTTTCTTATCAAACTGCCCATGATCTTTTCCAGGAAGAATGTAAAATTGGTTATTTAAAATGATTGCAGTGTGGTGTATGAAACGGCCACTGACAGGTCCTGAGTGGCTGTAGGTAATGCACTCTAGATTTGCAAATACAATGTTATTCTTTTTATCCTGAAATAAGTAATACTGGAAACAAATTGCTTGATATTTTACTATGGAAAGGAATTTGATAACACGGTACTTTTAAAAATTTAGGTTCAGATTCTATTACTTTTCATAAACATCCTGACCAGAATTTCAGAAAAATAGTTTCCCTGTATGCCTGAGAAAAATTCAGGGCAGAAATATATATGAGTTTATAAAAATGACCTTATGATATTGAGTTAATCTGCCCTTCATCATTTATATAACCTGACACATCTGGGGAGAACATAGAGATTTCAAAGACTATTGTTTCCTGCCCCATCTCCTAAATATCAACTGAGCCCACACTGTTGTCATGCAGGACTCTACTCAATAAAACACACACTTCATCAATGCTCAGCCATGCTGGCTGGTCAGAACATGACAAGGTCGTTGACTCTTAAGCCATTATAGTAACATGAGGTAAATCAAACCATTCATGAAGTGGTAATCAAAGCATAACGTTGCTTAGCAGTGGGTAATTAATCCATCTCTGAGAAACGAGTGTGTTCTGCTGCTCTTCCTAATGCCAGTTCCTCCTCTTGACTTTGTCAATGAGATTTCACCTTACAACCACAGACCAGCTTGTGTCCACTTTATTATTCAAATATACACATAGACTATGATAAACATATGGATTGAATAAATAGAAAACAAACCGAACACCGTAGCCAATTAATCTTATTTCATAAGTATATAATCTAAAATTTGAAAAACACCACCTTTAATATGACTTTCTTTTTACATTTCTCAAAAGCTGTAGGGTTTTGTAGATTTTGTTAAGAAACTTTTCTAGCTTTAATCAACCTCCTACATGTGAGCTTTTGAGACAAGAATGATGAAATAAAAATTGGAGATCTTGACTCCTAGAAAAAGTCTACAGAAAATATTTACGTGCAGTAGTTCTGCATGTGGCAGAAGAGACAGGTGGGGGGTAAATCATGAGAATCAGCTCACATAAGACTGCAAACCTTATGTTTTAGATTAGATGATTATATAGATCCGGTGGCATATCTAGTAATACCATAGGGAATATTCTTGTAGAGCAATACTAGATGTTTGAACAGTTGGGAAACGATAATAGTGGGCATTTCCTTGCCTACCATTTTTCCATGAATTGAAAAAAAAAATGGGATAATGGGATTTTCAAAATTAACTGAAGTCAGGGTAAATGATCAGGGGTTACTAAAAAAAATGTCATTATCCAGGTACATGGGCTCACATCTATAATTCAAAGTACTTGGGAGACTAAGGACAGGGGACTGCTATTAGTTTGAGGCCAGCCTGTGCTATAGCAAATAACTTCTAAGATTGCCTGGGACCCTATTTCCATATAGTGTGTGTGTGCATATCTATATACATATATATGTACAAAATATATTATAATATATGCCATATATAAATATTATAAGTACAAAAGCCAAAATAGAGAAGGCACAGCATAGGGACTTGAACATGTGACAGTACAATGTACGTTTAAAGATAAAATGAGGGAGTGAGAATAGAGCAGTAGGCACGGACTAGATGTGTATTTTCTCTGTACAACAGGTAATGTTTAAAATGTATTTTGACTACATGAAAAATACGTGTAGACAAGATGATATTGACAAATAATAATAGTAAAAGAATTATTTTTCTCCTTTATCCTTTAACCTTTATCATCTATATAATCAAACTGATGTTTTTAGGTTTAGAACTGGCTGCTGATAAGAGATCTGGCTTATAAATGCAATTTTTACAATAAAATAGGTGACAGCCAAGAGTACATGTGATTCCTCATTTTCTTCTATTTTGTACAATAATATGTCTTTTCATAACATTCTTTAACTATAACTGAAAAATATAAATTCCCAGTTCTCAGCTCCAATCATTGAAGAAATAAAAGCTTCCATTCTCTCTCTCTCTCTCTCTCTCTCTCTCTCTCTCTCTCTCTCTCTCTCTCTCTCTCTCTCTCTCTCTCTCTCTCTCTCTCCTCTCTCTCTCTCTCTCTCTCTCTCTCTCTGTCTCTGTCTCTCTCTCTCTCTCTCTCTCTCTCTCTCTCTCTCTCTCTCTCTCTCTCTCTCTCACACACACACACACACATACAAGCTCTTATACAATGAAGCATCTTTCTATCTCCAATACAACTAACTTTATAGAAATTGCCTTGTGTACAATTCATCTAAACATTACATCCTGTTTTTTAGTATGTGTTCTGTCTCAAGGACATGCTGGACTCACAGATATTGCAAACCTATGTATTTGTTCTGGTACCAGTCATGCTTAAGCATGCTGACATGATTCTGTATTCAAGTATTAAATGAGAGTAAACCTGGATAAGCTCACTTCTCCACATTGCTTCCAAGACATATTTTCCAAGGTGACTTTTCCTATGCCTAAAACTTACCATCTCTAATGTTTTAATCAAGTATTATACACACGGAACAGATTCCAAATAATTTAAGATAATTCTTGAAACGTAACTCTTTTAAAATTAGATATTTTCTTCATTTACATATCAAATGCTATCCCCAAAACCCCCTATACACTCCCCCCCAATGCCCTGCTCCCCAACCCACCGACTTGCACTTCCTGACCCTGGCATTCCCCTGTACTGGGGCATATGATCTTCGGAAGACCAAGGGCCTCTCCTCCCATTGATAGCCAACTAGGCCATCCTCTGCTACATATGCAACTAGAGACACAGTTCTGGGTGGTACTGGTTAGTTCATATTGTTGTTCCTCCTATAGGGTTGCAGACCCCTTTAGTCCCTTGGGAACTTATTCTAGCTCTTTCATTAGGGACCCTGTGTTCCACTTCATACTCCATGAATGTGAGCATCAACTTCTGTATTCACCAGGCATTGGCATAGTCTCACAAGAGAGAGAGAGCTATGTCAGGGTCCTGTCAGCAGAATCTTTCTGGCATATGCAATAGTGTCTTGGTTTGGTGGTTGTATATGGGATGGATCCCTGGGTGGGGCAGTCTCTGGATGGTCTTTCCTTCCATCTATGCTCCGAACTTTGTCTCTGTAACTCCTTCGATGGTATTTTGTTCCACACTCTAAGAAGGAGCGAAGTATCCACACTTTGGTCTTCCTTCTTGAGTTTAATGTGTTTTGCAAATTGTATCTTTGATATTCTAAATTTCTGGGCTAATATCCACTTATCAGTGAGTGCATATCATGTGTGTTCTTTTGTGATTGAGTTACCTCACTCAGGATGATATCCTACAGATGCATCCACTTGCCTAAGAATTTCATGAATTCATCGTTTTTTAATTGCTGAGTATTAGTCCATTGTGTAAATGTACCACATTTTCTGTATCCATTCCTCTGTTGAGGGATATCTGGGTTCTTTCCAGCTTCTGGCTATTATAAATAAAGCTGCTATGAACATAGTGAAACACGTGTCCTTATTACCAGTTGGAACATCTTCTGGGTATATACCCAGGAGAGGAATTGCTGGATCTTCCAGTAGTACTATTTCAAATTTTCTAAGGAACCTCCAAACTGATTTCCAGAGTGGTTGTACCAGCTTGCAATCCCACCAACAATGGAGGAGTGTCCCTCTTACTCCATATCCTCACCAACATCTGCTGTCACCTGAATTTTTTATCTTAGCCATTCTGACTGGTGTGAGGTGGAATCTCAGGGTTTTTTGATTTGCACTTCCCTGATGATTAAGGATGTTGAACATTTTTTCAGGTGCTTCTCAGCCCTTCAGTATTTCTCAGTTGAGAATTCTTTGTTTAGCTCTGTTCCTCATTTTTAATAGGGTTATTTGATTTTCTGGAGTCCATCTTCTTGAGTTCTTTATATATATTGGATATTAGTGAAATGTAACTCTTTCAAAGGAGAAAAAAATCTCACCATCACTAGTTTTGGGGTCTCAATAACTAACCAATTTCCTCTACAGTCATACCTCTGTTTTCTCTCATCTCACTGAAAATTTCAGGAATGACAGATCGGAGAGTATTGATGCAAGCAAACTTCTAGCCTGCAGAGAGATTGTAAAACACCAATGAGCACATGGAACAGGGTGTTTGCTTATAAAGGTCACAAGATGTTTTAGCTAATGTCCATTTTCAGCTTGACAGGATTTGGAGTCACCTAGAAGGGAAAATTCTGGCTATGTCTGGGAACATTTACAGAGAGTCATAACTGACAAGCCCTACATGTGGGTACCATCATCTAATCAACTGTAGTCTGAACTGATCAGAAAGATGGGAAGGAGAAATGAGCAGACCATTAGCACTTATTCCTGATGCTACTTCCAACTATAGATGGCTAGCAACCATTTGTCTGAAACCTTTGTGCTTCCAGGCCACCAATAACATGATGGGGAGTGTGTATAAAAATGAGCCACTTCTTTCTTAAGTGACTTTTGTAATTGCAAAGGGAAAATTAATGAACAAACAAGTCTAGGCAAGAAGGAGAGAACATTAAATAATATGAAATAATTCTGCTGTCTTAATAACTTGTTATTTTACACTTATTTTAATGTATTTTTAATCTGAAAGTCTATTCATCCATATTTCCTGAAGATACAACTGTATGGCCTTCCAACTCCAAAGAAACTCTTACATGGATTTCACTGAGACACCTTCTTTCTTTCTTTTTTTATTAGATATTTTCTTTATTTACATTTCAAATGTTATCCCCTTTTCTAGTTTCCCTTCCAAAAATCCCCTATTACCTCCTTTTCCCCCTCCTCCCTAACCCACTCACTCCCATTCCTGGTCCTGGCATTCCCCTATACTGGGGCATAGAGTCTTCACAGAACCAAGGGTCTTTTTATTTGACTTTTGTTTGTTTGTTTGTTGTTTTTGTTTTTTCCAGACGGGTTTCTCTGTATATACCTGGATGTCCTAGAACTCACACCAGGCTGGCCTCGAACTCAAAAACCTGCCTGCCTCTGCCTCCCAAATGCTGGGACTAAAGGCATGTACCACCACTGCCCGGCTACTGAGACACTTCCAATGCTCATAAACATGATTAGCAATTGCCAACACAAAAACAGTGTTTTAAATGTAAATATGTTTATTCTCCACATAAAACTGGAATTAATATAATTATACTTAGGTAAACACCAGTAGCACTATTTCTAGACACAATGGAGTAACCAACATGAATGTGTGAACATTTTTGATAATGAGGAAATAGGACTACTCCAAATGAGACAAACGCTGTCTTTGTACTCTGAAGAACTAGATGAGTCCTGAAATTGTCAGTCATATGCTTATACTTCTGGAAACATATGTATTCAAGAACAATTATTCAATATGATTAAATTAAGAATAAGAGTCCAATGAGATATATGTAGACAAGCATTAAGGACAGAGCTAAAGCTAACCCAGAGAAACAGATTAAACCCATAAATAATTATTTGTGTTTACATTATGGTAGTTGGTTCTTTTTGTATAGATGTTGATTAATTTTAATGTATATATTCATTATCCAAGGATTTTATGTGTGTTTCAGTTGTACAAAGTTTGCCTAGCTTTTACAATATCTTGGTTTCAATGGCAAGCATACACAAGATTGTCACCATTCCAATCAAGTCGAATGACTTCTGTGTAATTCCTGCCTCTTAGAAATAAATACATTCCATGTAAATAAGTAAGATATCCTATATATATATAAAAGAACTAGACATATTGCATGGAGCTTGTTAAGTGCATGTCTTCCCTTGCCAAGTTTCAAGATTCCTCTTCTCCACTCTCACCTCATCCCCTCCCTTTCCATTTTCCCCTTGCAGTTTTCCTTCTTTCTCCTTGCCGCTGTCCTAACCACTCATTAGATCTCATTACTTAAGGCAGGGTAAGCACTTCTGGACAATAAAACACTTGCTGTACAAGTCTGAAGTTGTACCCAAGTTGAATCTCTAAAAACCATGACAGAAGCAAAAATAAATAAATAAATAAACACACACACAGAGCAAGCAACACAATACTTATGACAGTAATTATGAATTTAATATAGTTTAAAAATGTCATTATGTCACACAAACTGACCTTGAACTCAAACCTTCTCTCTTGGTCTCCTGAGAGGATAACAGATACATGCCCAATGTGTGGCTCAGAATTGCTACATTTTTATTCAGCAGGAAAATTCTTTTCAAACGCAAATTTAAGTTGCCTGTATTCTTCCCCAGACATTATTCTGAACAAATCTCTAATCACCGTTTATATGGTCATTCTTGCCTGGGTAGTTTCAGAGTACTGTTTTCCCCTATTTGAGAGTACCAGGCTTAAAACAAGGCCATGTTCAAGAGTCTGGGGAGTAGACAGGGGAATGGAAACTCACTTATGTGAAGGGTGTGCAGCTGTCTTAAAGCTGCCCTGGATCATGGGTTTATAGGACAGTGTTTCAGACTTCAGTCAGGAACAAGTGATACCATCTTATATTTATTTCTTTGAAATGCACAAAATATAGCTAATACAGTCAAATAACTATCTTTTGCAGCTTGAAACAGCAATGTATGATGGGAAAATCAGCCTAATGCCTCAGACAGACTAGGACAAAAGAGTGAATACATTTTTGTATGCCACTAACAGTGACTGAAATGGACATTTCCAGATTTCTAGTTTCCAGGTATGGTCTTTCAGTTACTTTTTTTATAGTTACTCTGTACCTGGGAAATATATACATACACGCATACACACACACACACACACACACACACACACACACACACACAAATATATATACATTCATTTGTTTCTATTTTACATTAGAACAGAAGTTGTCTTTTAATACTCTTTCTATGATGGTTATCTTTATCATTGCTATCCAATCAGTAGTTTGTAATTCAACTCACCCAGAGCAGCCAGTTACCATTTTAAATCCCTGCAAATCTCTAAATATCCATGCTACTTTTCACGATCAAACATACACAGTAGCTTGATAGTATTGTCCGCAATACCCTTTAATGCTGCTTTATGCAACTGTTGTATACAAAGGGTCTGGAATTATTGTAAACACATTTCTTCCTTCCTTGTGTGACACGTGGACAGCACCACCTAAGGAATTGGCACAGAACTGGTGAGGTGATGCATGGTCAAAATCCCAGAAAGCTCAAAATCTGACATTTAAAATCTCACCCTGAGACTGGCCGTAGCAGGACTAACTCCCTCTGTTTCTGTGCCTGCCTGGTGACCCCAACCAGGAGATCACAAGTGTCAGTCATGTGACCCACCACCTGATGTTGTTTCCCATGCAAATAGAGCATCAACAGGATCTTAACCTCAGCCAATAGAAAGCATTTACCCCCCCCAATCCCATTCTATTTCCCAAGGCTCATATAGTCCCTGTCCACATGGAGAGTAAAGAACACAGGCTATTTCAGCAAGGATCTTCTGAGACTGGCTGTTTTTATTGAGCTGCAACACTTGAGGGAGAACTGGAAGCATTCATCCTTGGACCTCTGGACCAGCCTGCCTGGCCATGCTGCAGGCACTCACAGAGGCTTGCATCAGAGTGCAATACCTCTTCCCACCACCCCCAACATCATCACCTGACCAGGTACCTTCTATGGCCTGAACCTCTTTACTCCTTTTCTAAGAGCTTTAACACTATTTGGGCATTTCTGGCCAGATGGGAGTTCTTCAGACCCTATTAATCCTGGACTATGCTTACCCCCTCCCAAACTGGTGTGCAGTGGCATCTGACTCTCTGGAGAGACAGAGAAATAGACTGTGGACCCCACCTGTTCCAGACTACACCCAGTCCTCTCCAAGGTGGTGTCCAGATGCTGTCCAGACACACCAAGAGGAGAGGTAGAATAAAAAACACACTTCCTTATATCATCCAAATCAGGAATAATTGGAATTAGCTGTAGCAACCACTAGGCCAGCTCTTTTTCTGTAGTTGTTGCTGGGAACCATGCTCACAGAATATCTTCAAGCTTGACAGACAAGCATTCTCCCTCTTACCCTGTCCAAGCCTTGTTTTTACTTTTCTTTGAATTTTGATATAATATCTAAATTGAAATCACCCTACAACCCAGAATGGTAGTAATTCCCAGAGCACTGGGAATTATATGCCTGTGTCAGCAGGCCCATCTCCAATTTTTTTTCTCTATTCAATAAAACTATAATGATCATTCCTTTATGAAATTTTATGTATTACAGATTCAAATTTTTATTCTTAATTATGATGTTCACTGATTCCCAAATGAGGTTATAAAAGTATATTTATATATCATAGTATTTGTTGTTTATATGTACAATCTATTGTACTGTTGAATAGCAGTCTCAGTGTGCTATTCAAACTGGTCTGTCAATCATTCCTAGGCTAGTGTTACTCCTTCCTGTCTCCACCTCCTATCATGATAGGACTATTGGTGTATGCCACTACATCTGGGTTCCTCCATTCTCTTTATGCCACCATTCAACTTCATATTCTTCTAATTAGAATATGACTCACTTCAAGGCCAATTACTTCATCAACAACAGACTTAATTGTTTATTGGGCAATATAACAATGAGTACAGACTAGGTAGTTTATCCTACGAAATAGAGTTTCCAGTAGGTCCAGAGAATTTCAGGACCAATTCCCTTTTACTCTAAAAGTAAACATAGATTTTTTTTTTAAAAAAATCAATGGTATTCTTACTGTTGAAGTATTTACTAAGTTAAAGTAAAATTTGGGTGTGCTAGTGATGAGGTTCACAGTTCAGTAAATAAATCCTTGGGCCATTGCTCAAGGCACTGCATGCTATTCCTCTGTCACTCCACATGATGGATGGGTAGGTTCACAAATGTTATGCTGCATGTCAATGTTAATTAAAAATAAAAATATCCTTAACTTCAATTACTACTGGGGTTATGAACAAGGATACTACAGTGTATTCTAGGATAGTATGAAATGAAAGTAGTCTGTATAAAGACAGGATTAAGTTAGCTGACAAGGAGCAAACCAATGTTGCAAAGTAGCAAGAAAAAGGAAGCTGGATTATCAAGTTAAAGATCCATAAAGCTATGGAAGGTTATGGTTAACAAGTAAATAGAGAAAAGTTGGGGAAGAAAGAAAAAGAAAATGAGAGATGAGAGAGAAACCACATGAGTTGCACAGGAGGAGAGTTAAATACACAATGGAATAGGTGGAGAAATACGTAGAAAACTCATAAAATCACTATATGATACTTATAAGAGTGACCACTAAAAAACATGAAAGAAAAAACTATCAGTAGTAAAAAGATAAAGTATAAACAGAAATTAAATTGAAACATTTTGTATAATTCAGTAACTTTCAAACAAATGAATTTCAATTCCCTTCTTTCCATGATGTTCCATGAAGCAGAATGTATTGATAGGGGAGATGAACGGGATGAACTGGGGGTATTAATGTTATTCCACACTGAGGGTCTTTCACTGACCCTAGAGATCGCTGGTGGACTAGGCAGGCCGATTTATGATCTCTGGGGATCCATTTGTCTCTCCCCTCTCCTAGCTCTAAGGCTTTACAAAGGTATTAGTGACCAATGTGTGAGCACTCATGTTTGCAGTAGTACAAACTGAGCCATGTACTAAGCCCCACAAAATAGCTCTAAAATATCAATGGGCACAATCACATGCAGATAGGAAACAAAATGTATTTGAAAAAGTGCTACCCTTATAGGCTTGTCTACTCTGCCATAAGAGTCCTGAGTAGCACTCAATGAATGAGGCAAGATAGATTCCCACTGTAGGAGGTTGCTTTTTATGAGGTGTGTTTGTGTTTAATTATTAACATCTATTACCTTTGATAACACTTAAGGTTCAAGACACACAAGAGCTGGGTGTGGTGGTGCATGTCTTTAATCCCAGCACTCAGGCGGCAGAGGCAGGTGGATTTCTGAGTTCAAGACCAGCCTGGTCTACAGAGTGAGTTCCAGGACAGCTAGGGCTATACAGAGAAACCATGTCTTGAAAAAAGAACAACAAAAAAAGACATACAAGACGATATTCACATGCCCATATACACCTTTATTCAAACCCTCTGAGGGCACTCCATTCACAAACTATATTTAAGTATCTGCTAGTTAATCTGTGTATGAAGCAAACAAACCAAGGAGTTTGGTGGTTTGCAGGACATTGCACAAATCTCCCTAGAATGATCATTCTTAATGATTTAAAGACTGGAGACCATCCAAACTGAAGCAAGCAAAAGTTTCCCTGCTATCTCTTTTCACAAATGTCTTACTAAACAGAAGTTTTTCTTCAAATCTGCCAAATACTAGTAAAAGTGTTTTGTAAGCTAGTATTGTTTTATAAATGGCATTATGGTAACTTGCAAAGCAAGAGGGGCTGACTCACAAGTCATTACTCATGGTCTTGGCCTTGCTTAGTATTCTCTTCTTCCAATCTTCAAGATATTTTACTCTCAAAACATATTGCTGCTGTGACCCTTTATTGATTCTTCATAGATGAGAAGCCACTAAGAATGTCTCATTAGTGACAGAGTGTCACAAGAGGGGTGGGGTATCATGAAGAATTCAAGGTAATTCTAAAGAAGCCAGGGATCTCAAGCATTTCTGTGTGCCCAGGAATAATGTGAAGGTACAATGTCTGCAGGGGGTGATGAAAGCCACCATTTGGCTGCTCACAGTACACTATAAAGAAGTCTTTCTTTATAGTAAGTATACAGATACTGGTAACAATATCTTCTCTTTCCACCAAAGGTTTCATCTTCTTCTCTGGCTTCTGTTTCAGAGGAGGGCCGGAAACACTGACAAAGTCATTTACTTAAGCCCTAAGCAATCTGCATATGCAGGGATGATAAACACAGAGTCCAGTATCATCCACTTTCAACTAGGAGCAAACACACAAGGACAGATATCCCCCACAGTTCACAGACTAGTGAGTCATTACAGTGCACAAAGCAGGCTGATAAATGTTAATTGTGAAAATCAGTTTGGACAACATTCTGGAAATGTTTAAAGAAGAGATGCACTTGCAGAGTTGACTAAAAATTAAATAGTTGCGATAACTGGATTATCTTTTGTCCTGTTTTAATTGATTGCATCCAGTAGCAAAAGTAAAACACACTTTCATTATTGTTAATGATGACTTTTTCTGGGCATAAGGCATAATTTTGAGTATTTATCAATAAAGGGAACAAGACTGATTATTCAAACACTAATTATCAATTGTCTACTTCTTCACTAATGTTTCTTTGTGTGGAACTGTGCTACATGCTAAGAGTTTGGTGGTCCTGCAAAGATTCTATGCCCCAGTATAGGGGAATGCCAGGGCCAGGAAGTAGGAGTGGGTGGGTTGGGGAGTAGGTGGGGGGAGGGGATAGGGGATTTTTGGTGAGGAAACTGGGAAAGGAGATAGCATTTGAAATGAAAATGAAGAAAATATATAATATTAAAAAATGAATCCATTTTAAGGTCAAGAAATTTATGAGTCTTGGAGACAAACACAATGGCTTAAAACAGTAGGTATTATGTGACAGCATCATAGAAGCATGCACAGGTTCCATCATAGTCACAGAAATAAGACCAAGATGAGAAAAGAGAAAGTAAAGATAAAAATAACACAAATTTCTATGTTAGGCCTTAAAGAGCTGTTACGCAGAGGTGTCTTAATATATACCTGCATCGCCCTACAGCATCCTCACCTTGAAGCTCTGTTCTCTTCCTATACTTCTCTTCTACCTAGGAATTCCCAAATGTTCTTCAGATCCTCTGAGGAGTACTTCCTTATTCTAAGCTAGGGAACAGATAATCTTCCATGCTGCATAACTCCCTATGCAGTATACTTTTAGGCATTCTCCCACAGTTCTCTCCTGATCTGCTCATCTGGCCGTTTACCAAGCTACACAGTGGAAGGCAGTGAGTAGAAGGAGCAAGTATTCCTACGGGAGTCTGGGCTCCCATGCATGATCTAGTGCACTACAGCTCAGAAGTAATTTTCTCAACACTCGTTCATTACACACTTGAGCGTATGGAGAATAAATCCCATTAGCTGATATAACACAAGTAAAGTACATTATAAGAACAGTAAGCAACATCCCATGCAAGGATAAGTGCCAGAAGATACAGTGCATAGGAACTTACTGATGATGTCTCAAGTTAGAGAGAAATGATGACCAAACAAACAAACAAACAAACCAACCCTCCCGGTTTACCAACAGTGTAGTTAAAGAGAACCTGGCCCTAAGCTGACTAAGCTGACTAAGCTGGGTCTTGTCTTCTTAGATCTCAAAGTATTAGAAGTTGGTAGCAAACCAATAATGTATCACAGATGAATTCTAATACTTCCTATGTGATTTGTAAGCTAGTCATCTACCTTTATTTGTTTTAACTCACAGTAAGAAATAGATCCGCATTGAATCAGTCTTAGAGAGTAACCAAACCAAAGCAAATATTAAATTCTGTCCATCTGTTTGGTTTGGATTCATTCACTACTGCACAGCAATTCTACTATTATGAAGGACAAGTGTTTCTTTTTAGTTAGAACCCTAAAAGTATGCTTGTTGCCACCATCTGTGTGCTGGTGTTTAAAGGAATGATGCTTAGGAAATAACTGGCATCAAAACAGAACAAATTTTAAATACTATACATTGAAGATTGGCTCATTGTTGAATAGAAGACATTTGATCTATTTACTTCAATTTTAAATGAAATAAAGAACATTTTCATTTTTAAAATGTTCGTTTTTCTTAGAAATTTTATATAACAATAAAACAGTTTATAATATCTACTCCCTGTTTTCCTCCTCTAAGTCCCTCTGTATTTCTTCAATATGCCCTCCCCCCAACCTCATGTCTTCTTTTCCATGAGCATCTGGAGAGCACTAATTGAATTTATTAAGGTATTCAAAATACAAGCGAAATGCTTTTGTGCTGGTGCTAGTTCTTTATTTTATATCTCTCCAGTGACAAGCAACATAGGGAGGGCAGTACCTTTTATCTGTCTCTGTAACATGTCAGTGGCCCATTAGCATATTTGTTAAAGCAGCAGGAAGGAACACAGAAATATTTAAAGACTTTGGCCCCTGATCCTTAAATTCTACTTTAGACAGAGCCTAGTGATACACTGGTAAGTGTGTAAAACGTTTCCCTTAGCCTCCTTGTTCTTCATGACTCTGACTTGGATACAATAGCTAATTATACTATAATTTACTTCTTATATTCTTAGCAGACATTAGTGCTCTAATCTTTAGCTAGGATAAAACAAAAACTGGACTGACAAACTATCCTTTTCTGTACTTCACAATCACTGATGGAAATTGCTCCACTCTTGAAATATTCCTTTAAAACTACATTAAACAATGCAGTACATATTCTATGCAAGATTTTGTTCTTCACTGATGAATAGGATTTACTTACTATCTCCCTTCCTTCCTTTCTTCCTTTCTTCTTTCCTTCTTTCCTCCCTCCCTTCTTTCTCTCTCTCTCTCTTTCTTTCTTTCTTTCTTTCTTTCTTTCTTTCTTTCTTTCTTTCTTTCTTTCTTTCTTTCTTTCTTTCTTTCTTTCTTTTTTTCTCTCTTTCTCTCTCTCTCCCTTTCTCTCTCTCTTTCTTTCTTGCTTGCTTGCTTGCTTGCTTGCTTGCTTGCTTGCCTAAATAATACAAATGCTATATTTAACAGTTGCAGATCATCCTGTGGGTTAAGTGGTGGATATCTAAGATGCAGCATCAAGGTCAACACAACCACACAGCCTCTCTTTTTACTCAAATAACAGCAAGCACATCACCCTCTCAAATGGGCCTTTGATATTTCTGATAATAGAGCACCTAGTATCTTCCATAAATTGCACACACACCTGCATGCATTGTTCCTGTGAACCAGTCCCACACAGCATTTTGGTTTCCCTAGCCAGTTTAATGAGCTGCACATGACTCATGTCTATGATGGCAGCTAGCTAGAAGAGAGCAGGAATTTTTTTTAAGTAAACGTGCCTAAAGTTGTGGAAAATTGAAATGCAATTTAATCTTCTCCAGGACTATATATAGCACACAAAAGACAATATAACTTAACACTTACAGATGAACCAAAGAGATGTGGAAGGAAGAGGAAGCAGGGTTCTTTCTGATTGTTGGACCATGAGTTAAAGTTTTTGTCTACACCATAATATGAAATATAAAATGGCACATATACATGTAAGTTCAAGCAGTGCACTACAATTGAAAAGCATCCTAGTACATGACTGACAACAGAGCACAGTTCAAATAAATACTTCAGGTAGGGGCTAGAGAGATGACTCAGTGGTTAAGAGCACTGACTGCTCTTCCAGAGGTCCTGAGTTCATTTTCCAGCAACCACAAGGTAGCTTACAACCATTTGTAATGGGATGCGATGCACTCTTCTGGTGTGTGTCTGGAGATAGTTACAGTGTACTCATATAAATAAATAATAAATAAATCTTCAAAAAAGATACTTTACGTAGCACATGAGTAAAAAGGCAATATCTTAAATTGTGGTTTTGTGTAACAAAGATCAACCATATGAATAGGATATTTTTGAACATGATAAACTATATACAACAGTATATTCATAGAACAGGCAATGAAAGTTGCCTCTTAAACTGCCAAATTTAGCACCCAAATCTGTATCTTGACAGCTAGGAACCTGAAAAATGTATGCTACCCTTACACCTTAGCATGTCATTATATAGGATTCATAGTGGTTATCACATGGATGTATATGGGATTTAACCAACACAAGTGAAACAATTGGCACAATCACAGAATACAATGAAAATATATAAATGTTAATTTTTAAATGCACTAAAGAAAATATACTTGGGTGTCTTTCATTTTTAATCTTTCATTTATTTATTTATTCATTCATTCATTCATTCATTTATTTTTTACACTCCAGATTTTATTCCCTTCTTGGTCCACCCTTTGATACCTCCAATGGGTTACACATCCCATACCTCCTCCCCACTCCTGTTTCCACGTGGATGTTCCCACCCCTACCCCAACCCCACCAGACCTCTAAACTCCTTGGGGCCTCCACTCTCTTGAGTTTTAGGTGCATCATCTCTGAATGAATACAGATCCAGCAGTCCTCTGCTGTATGTGTGTTGGGAGCCTCCTGTCAGCTGGTGTGTGCTGCCTGGTTGGTAGTCCAGTGTCTAAGAGATCTCAGGTTAATTGGAACTGCTGGTCCTCCTCAGCCTCCTCCTCAGCTTTAGGACAGGCACTATTTTCTTTACTTAAGTTGATTTGTCTTCAAAAGACTCAAGTGGCCCATTGCCTTGAATATCCCACTTTCTCTTCTTTTATAACTGAATTTATAAAACTTTTACTTTAGCATGTTGATTGCTGTCCTTGATCAGCTCATGGTTAGGCAGTCATGTGGGTGAGACTTTATGAATAGAGCTACTGGTATCACTAGGACAAACAATGTTACAGTAAACTTCCAGACGCTATGGCCCTACAGTCTTTCCTTCCCATGAGTCTTAGGTGTAGACATTGTCTAGTAGATGTTTGTATTCTAAGGTAGACAATGAAAAGCTAAGGAACTCCAACCCTACACAGAGAAAGAAAGAAAGCTACAATCAGAAAAAAATAGTTTACTCCAAGGAAGAGTGTGGGGCAGTGAGCCATGCAGAGACATCCTGGTCCCCAGTCAAGCACTTCCTAAGGAATGGAAGACTTCGGCCATGCCTCCTGGGCCCCTGGCAGCTAGTCTCCTATAGCCCCTTCTCCCCTCTCCGCTGAAGAGAGGTGTATGGCCACCAGTCATGTAGGCAATGCCTGAAGCTCCTGGTATTCTGTCTGGATTCCACTCCCACAGTTACCTGGCAACAGCCAGGATAGCCCATCCCACTATAAAAGGAGCTGCTTGCACCCTCCTCTCTTTTTCTCTTGATCCCTCTCTTACCTTCTTGCTCTTACTCTCACCTCTCCCCCTACTTCTTCCCCTCCCTTCCCCTCTCTCCATGTAGACATGTCTGGCCTCTACTTCCCTACTCTCTTCCTCTCTCTGCCTTTCTACAATAAATGCCTTAAAACCATGGACTGTCTCTGCTCATCTGGACCCACCATTCTGGAGCAATGGAGCAGGCTGCACTTCTAACCTCTTGCCCTGGAGACCTCCCTGCTCTCCAGCCAAGGCTTCTGCCAACACAAGACACTTGCCTGAGCAAACCAATACTCTCCTCCCCACAGTAACCTGCCAGTGCTCTCTCCTCCAACCTCAGGCCCCCACCTGTTCTCAGCAATTCCTGGACATGCAGCAGTGTCTGGGATGTCTGAGAGTGAGAACCTGTCATCTCTGGCCTCTGTGCTGCACAGAGAACCCAGAACCAGCTCTTTTGAGGTACCCAGCAGCATCTGTGGTGCCAGAGCCAGAGCCTGATTCCAGCAGGTCCACTAGGACCCCAGACTGAGCCTTCCTCACCCACCGGAGTGGAATCCTGCAGCTTCTCACAGTCCAATGCCCATCCAGCTGCAGCCTGGGGACAAAACTCCCCACATCCACCTCTTGCAACTGCACTAGCCCCAAGCGGACATGGGTCCCCATTTTTGCCCCACAGAAGAGCACAACCATTGCTTATCTAATAGCAAATAATCACCCTTGAGAACATATATACACATAACATTATATAGACTGAGCAGGTTCTGTTTATGTATTTAGAAATATATATGTATATAAATATATATACATGTATAGAACAACTATTAAAGAAGAAAATAGTTCATATGTGTGAAAGCAAGCAAAGGAGAGGTACTTAGAACTGTTCTGAAGGGAGAAAAAAAAAGAAGAGAAAAAGATGTAATTATATTATGATCTCAAAAATTGAAATAATAAAAATGATTAAATCCATGTATGAGGATTTGGATAAATAATGTCTTTTTAAAGAATTTATTTTATTTATAAGAGTACACTGTAGCTGTCTTCAGACACACCAAAAGAGAACATTGTATCCCATTACAGATGGTTGTGAGCCACCAAATGGTTGGAAGCGGAATCAGTGCTCTTAACTACTGAGCCACCTCTCCAGCCCTGAGAATTTATTAAAGTCGCAATTGTGCAGAAAGTAATCCAGAATTTTAACAAAAATAACAATCATAATGATTCTTTATCAAAATAGGAAATCGAATTCTATAACTCACATGAAACTACAAAAAAAAAAAACCAAAATCTATAAAACAATTCAAGTACAAAGAACAAAAATGGATTCATCACAATCCAAAATTTAAAATACGACAGAGCCATAATAATCATGTTCTGGCTTTTACGTACAAATGGACATGTAGACCAATTCAATATAGTGTAGAAGACCTGGATAATATCATACATATAGTGTCACAAGATTGTAGAGAACAATGTTGAAAACACATGTCCAATAAACAACAGCCTCCTCAAAAAGTAAGGCTGTGAAAATGGTACATACTCCTGCAGAATAATGGAGTCAAATTCTTATTTCTTACATGTACAAAAATCACCTCTAATGAATTCTAAGTCTTACTATAAGAGTTTGAAAATTTAAAAATACTAGAAACAGCAGAAATATTTTACATTTGCATGGGTAAAATCTCTCAAAGTGATGTTGAAAATTCAGAAAGTATCAGGTATAGGAGTTCTCTGGTGGGATTTTTGGGGTCACTTAAGTATACTATCATATCATCTGCTAATAGTGATAATTTATCTTCTTCCTTTCCAATCTGTATCCCTTTGATCTCCTTTTGTTGTCTAATGGTTCTGGTTAGGTTAGATAATTATGTGGGTTTTTTTTTTCCTTTGAGTTTGTTTATATAGTGGATTATGTTGATGGATTATTAAACCATCCCTGCATTCCTGGGATGAAGCATACTTGATCATGATGGATGATCTTTGGATGTGTTCTTGCATTTGGTTTGCAAAAATTTTATTGAGTACTTTTGCATTAATATTCCTAAGGGAAATTGGTGTGAAGTTCTTTTTTTGTTGGGTCTTTGTGTGGTTTAAGTATAAGCATAATTGTGGTTTTATAGATCAAATTGGGTAGTGTTCCTTCTGTTTCTATGTTGTGGAATAGTTTGAAGAGAACTGGTATTAGGTCTTCTTTGAAGGTCTGATAGAATTCTGCACTTAAAAATCATCTGGTCCTTCCCTTTCCTTTGTTGTTGTTGTAAGACTTTTAATGACTGCTGCTATTTATTTAGGGGTTATGGGAACATTTAGATGGTTTATCTGATCCTGATTTAACTTTGGTTCCTGGTATCTGTCTAGAAAATGGCCCATTTCATCCAGATTTTCCAGTTTTGTTGAGTAGAGCCTTTTGTAGTAGGATCTGTTGATTTTTTAAAAAAATTCCTCAGTTTCTGTTATGTCTCCCTTTTCAGTTCTGATTTTATTTGGATACTGTCTCTATGCCCTCTGGTTAGTCAGGCTAAGGGTTTATCTATGTTGTAGATTTTCTCAAAGAACTGAAGAAAGGCCATAGAGGGAGTGCCCTACATGGGGAACCATCTTATATACAGTCACCAAACGCAGACACTGTTGTGGATTACAAGAAGTGCATGCTGACAGGAGCCTGATATAGCTGTCTCCTGAGAGACATTGAAGGAGGTAGATGCTCACAGCCAACCATTGAACTGATAAGTGGGTCCCCAATGGAAGAGTAAAAGAAAGTACTGAAGGAGCTGAGGGGGTTTGCAACCCCCTCAGGAATAACAACATTATCAACCAATCAGAGCTCACAGGGTGTAAACCACCAATCAAGGAGTATACATGGAGGGAGCCTTGGCTCCCTCTGTATATTTAACAGAGGACAGCATTGTCGGGCATCAATGGGAGAAGAGGTCCTTGGTTGTGTGAAGACTCGATGTCCCAATGTAGGGGAATACTAGGGCAGGGAGGCAAGAGTGGGTAGACTGGTGGGGGGCACACCCTCATATAAGCAGGCGAGGGGGGATGAGATAGGGGTTTCAGCGAGGGGGAATTGGGAAAGGGGATAACATTTGAAATGTAAATAAATAAAATATCCAATTTTTAAAAATTCCATTTCACATATATACAGTGTAATTTTACTAAACTATATAAACATGAAAAAAAAGAAAATTAAAGCAAGAATTCATAAATGACAACTTATTATATTAAAGAACTTCCAATACAGCAAATGGAAGAAGAGACTGAAGACATCCTTCTCAATGATATAAAATTTCATTAGCTATTCATCAACCAAATGATTAATACATAAAATCTCAAAAATCATTAAATCAAAACTAACCCAACCTACAAATGGACATGTGAACAGAACTGTTCAAATATTTGACAAGGGAAGGCAAATAACTAAAAGCTGCATAAAGTGATGCCCAAAATCCTTAGTCATTAGGGTGATGCAAACCAAACTAAACTGAGATTACATCTCAACCCAATTGAAATGATTTTCATCAAAGAAGTAATAAAAAATACTATTTCCGCTATGGGGAAAATGAACCTAAAGATTAATTGTTGAAATAAAACAAAATAGTCTAGAAGCGACAGAAATAATTCTGGGGTCCTATAAAATATTAAAAAGAAGACATCCATACGCACATCCCTGAAGGAGAACAAGCCAGCTGGCTGTAGAGATAGAAAATGTCTGTGTTTGCAGATGTACTATCTATATTTGTCAAGATATGGTATCAATCTAGGTATTCATCCACTGATGAATAGATATGAGTTATGTACATAATGGAATATTGCCCAACCATAAAGAACAATATTGTGCCGTTTGTGAGAAAGTGGGTGAAAGCAGAGATCGTCCTAGTTGTCTGTCTGTCTCTCTATTCATTTATTATTTATCAAAATAAGACTGACTTTCAGTATACATTCTTTCATATATGAAACTTAGAGCAATGACAACTAAATATGTGAGAAAAGTCCAAGGGGGTGATTATAAGCAAGAGGGAAAGGACGAGGGGAAGTAAATATAGTGCAGATGAACATGGTCCAAGTATGTATAATAGATGTATAATCTTGTAATAGGACATTCTACAAACAATATATACTGAAATTTTATTTCAAAAAAATGAAGAGGTAGAATTTTCATTGAAGATTCTAAAATAACACTAGCAATTACTATAATAAATCCATATTCAAACTCTAGCCTGACTGCATGCTTCTCTATGGCTCACTTATGCCTTTACCACCTGCTTGCCTTAGGGAGATGATTGGCATAGACTGGTACAAGCTGCTTTGGTGCTGTCACTCACAAACGTGTGACTCCGTGGGAATGACTGAGTTGTAATGTGTGCATGACAAGTATCCCCAAGGAGCATAACTCAGACTGGAAATAAACAAATTAATAGCACTAGCCTGTTACTAGTGCTGCAACAGCATGCATTTGGATTCCGTGAGCACACCCGAGTGAAGGTAGAGGCTTGGACTAACTGGTGGCATTAAGGTTTTGGTGAAGGTGAGGCTTCATGCTGATTATGCATGCAAATCATGGTTTGAGGGGAAAACCTGGACTGTGAAACATTATTCCATAGCTTGCTCAAAGGATGAATATTAAACTACACAATTTAAGGCCATATCTTAAGGATTAGTTTCCTTCTCTTCCAAAATTAAGTTCATTACCATAAACTATAAATGAATTGAACATTGGGGAAATAACCTGCTATAAACTGCTTCATTTAAATGGAACATGCTGCAGAGTCAAAATCCAAATTCACATTTTCTTGTATAAGTCTAACTCTGAGCAAATAATGAAATTCCTGAACTTTTATTATAAACTAAAATTGGTTAGTAATACAAAATAGCACTGCATTCTTGGGCACTCACACATGATTCATTGCAGATAGAAAATGCTTTCTTTATTTTCCATATCACTCTGATAAATGCATGCCCTTGAAAAAGCAGGTTTCAGCTTTGCATTTTTTAAAGCATTGAGAAACAAATAATCAGTGTATCAACCTTAAAAGGAGATTAAATGGTTGTGATGGTTTGTATATGCTTTGCCTGGGGAGTGGCACTATCAGGAAATGTGGCCTTGTTGAAGTAAGTGTGTGACTGTGGGTGCGAGCTTAAGATCCTTACCCTTGCTTTCTGGAAGTCAATCTTCTACCTGCAGCCTTCAGATGAAGATATAGAACTCTCAGCTCTGCCTGGATCATGCCTGCCTAGATGTTGCCCTGGTCCCACCTTGAGGATGATGAACTGAACCTCTGAACATGTAAACCAACCCAATTAAATATTGTCCTTACAAGAGTTGCCTTGGGCATGGAATCTCTTCACAGCAGTAACACACTAACCATGACAATGGTATTAGTCTAGAATGGATGGGCAGTTTTTCTCCTAAATACAATAGTTTATCTATAACAATGACACTGACAGGTATGGGTTGCTTCGTTTTGAATTGTTATTCTGTGGAGTTACATACCCCCTTCCCAAATAATGCAGGCTATTGTCATTCTACTTGGTTATCTTCTGGAATTTGATGCCATGGCCCTATTGCTGAAGATGCCACTTACTTGAATAAGAGAACATGGAGAAAGCAGTCTGGTATGGACCTGGAAGCCTTGTCCTTACTGGCTAGCTTTCACAATTCTTGATGTTTTTATCTGTGCTTCCAGGAGAGCAAAATCTTCAACAATCTTACCAGCTGTGAATCCTGCAAGCTAAGATAACAGGCCTAGCAAGATAGAAAAACTAATGTAATAGCACAAATGCTATAGTGGTGACCAATCATTTCCTAAGTAACTTTAAATCCTGCTCCAAATTATGGAACCCTTACATAGGACCAAAAACAGAATCAAATACTGTAACTGGCTAGGAGCTAGGCCATAGACTCTAGGAGAGATCATCATATTCTTCATTATGTTAATGGACACATTACTAAATTCCCTCCTCGGTTCTTGTCTTCCTACCCACTAATCACTTCATCTTTCAATTGAGAAAAAAGTTTTTTTTGTGGAAGATGGAGATTAATAGAGACTCCTACAAGTTTGCAGAGAACAGGAGACTGTGGAATGCTCATCTCTAAATGACACATTTATATCACACTCCAAGTATCAAGGATCATCTTGGAAAAGGGGACAGGAGCATTTCGAGTGCTAGAAGTAGTTACCATTTGCAGTAAAACAGTATTTGGTGAACATGACAAAGCCTGGCACACATCAACTCACAGTACCTGTGACTACATACACAAGAAATGTGGAAAATCAAGGTGAACAAATATCCTAGAAAGGGACACAGGAACAGCTCATAAAATCCCACCCCTAGTCGAGAAGCTACTGGCTACTGATGGCTGCTAATTGAGAAAGAATAAGATTTTTTTTTTCAAGAAGACAGGTCAAGTACATGTTCTTACACCCAAGCACAAGCAGGGAGGTATTAAGTAGACACAATGGGGTTAAGAACAAAGCAAACTACATGATATTTTCAGAATAAAGTTGTAATAAGGACTGCAATAAATTACAGGGGAAGGAATGAGGTTTGGGTGTGATCAGACATTATATACATGCAATGAATTCTCAAAGTATAAAAAAATAAATAAATGATATAAACCTTAACCTTGATGTTTGTGCTTGCTGAGTTTTGTCAAAGCAGATAGACTGAAAGATCAGCTATCAATGTTTTCTTTGGGGAACCTCGGTATGTTACCTATACTGAGCAGGGACCCAAGAGCAGTTATTGTCATGAGCTCTTTGAAAAGTGTCTGGTGTAAAGTATGCTCAGTATGTTGAATTGAGAATACCATCCAAGAAACATACTTTGCTGCCCTTTCCCAGTCCATCACTCCAGAAATTATTTAAAGTTTCATGAGGTGATTTTAAGGCAGCACTCACCTATTCCTGTGACTCCACCACTTGGATACTGGAAATCACAAAACAGGTATTCCCTGTAGTTTTTGGCTAGAAAGGTTATATGGAATTGGTTTACTTTTTCACTGATTATGGCTTAAAACAAACAAACAAACAACCCTTTGGGTACATGATTGTGTAATGAAAGATGACAATAGTATCTCCTAAGAGGCAACGAAAGGTGGGAAGCAAAGAAGCAGGATCCTAAGCGGTCACAGTGAGAGGCTGAGTGTGAAGGTATTAGAGAAGGCTTTGTAGATGGTGCAGCCTCAGGAAGACTGGGGTAAGCAGTGCTAGAAGGGGTTGGATCATAGAAGCAATAAATACATTAAGCTGAAGATGTCAACTAAGCTACACACAAATGGAGGTGAGACAGGTGAGGCAGTAATGGTTGAAAATATGAATCAGGAAATAATCAGCAAATCCTGACAGTAAGAATCATATCAGGAAATGATATGGCCATTGTCAGGTATCAGTTCAGTGTGAGGAACCCAGGCCAAGGCCATAAGGCCGATGCCTTTTCCATTTGTAAGATGGTAAGACAATTACCTTTGGCTCTGTGCATTTTCTTCATTTGATTCTTTAAAAATTCACAGTCAATAGGATTCCCAGATATGTCTTTCAGTATTTACAAAAATGCAGATGTTCAAATAAGTCATTAGAAAAAATGATGGAAATGGGGTAAAATTAAAGGCAGTAGGTCTCTATAATTTTTCCATTTCCCTGAACATTTGAGTATTATATCTTCAATGCTAGAAACAATTCTCTTCAAAACTTCAGAGTACCTAATGGGTTCATTCTTCCCCACAGATGTGAAACAGGATTACAGCATTTTTTCTGTCTAGTTAGAAATCATTTGGCAGTAGAATTTTGCATGTTAATTCAATGCCTTCCCTATACAGTTTCCAACGTGCAGAAAAGACAATTCTAGATACTTCGTAAAACAATAAGTCCTAGAAATACTAATAACACCTGATTGCTCAGGTGCAGAATGAGAGTGGGTACAAACTTTTTGAACACTTCAAACCATCTGTGGCACAAAAGTGAAAGTATTAGACCTGTAGGTATGACATGTATCCCAAGTCATATCCAATGGTGTGTCTCTGTATTTATTGCATGATGCATTTCATCAACTGATGACATATTTGGATACATCTGTAAAGCACTTGGTCTCACCATTCCATCTTTACAAAAGGACAGCATACTCTTTGTTCAGAATCAGCCACCTGCCCTGTAACATCTCCTCTTCCCTATTTTTCCTGGCGGCTTCCCTCCTTACAACCCACTATGTTCTATTTCCACATCTTCTATACTTGTAATTGATATCTTACTTAATATACAAATAATTTCTTTTACTATAGCTTTTTCATACGCATAGGTAGTCATTATCCATTGCCCCATCCTATCCCCTCTTCACCTTCAGCTTTTCCCTTTCTTTTCCTCCAAAGAGGAGCACTCTAATATCAGGCTGTATGCATGGATATGGATACAGACATAGGGACTTAAGTTCTGCACTTGAGAGTAAAAATATATTTGTCATATTTCATACCTATTATTCTCTCTTGTTCTTCCTGTCTTCCCTTTCCTTTTCTCCCTTTTCACCTATATGATCCATTCTATTTTCCTTTCTCTTCCTTTTGAAAACAAATCTTAAAAATGTATCATCTATCTCTGTCTGTCTGTCTTTCTGTCTAGCAGTCACCACTTAGTTACTCTTGAAAATTATTAATCTTATACATTTTCATAACCCAATGACAAAAACTGTACAAAGCTTCAATCTTTCTCAGGTAATTATGGAATCCTTTAATAAGCACACAGAAGATGGTACAGTGCAGAGACTTCACCCTTGTTTAGAATGTACTATTAATTAAAAGAAGCCACTGTCTTAAATATTAGGCATTAGATACAAGAGTGTCTCAAAGACAGTTGTCAGACAGGAGGGTAGGAAGTGAGTAATATATTAATCAAAGACAAAATATAACCAACAGGTCAATAATCTACACATAAAACAATATCGTTCATAGCAACTTCTGTGAAATTCAACATCTATATAGAGTATCCAACTTCCAATATGTATTTTTCAAAGATCTCAATCTCTACTTTAGCATAACTGAGCAAAGATGTAAAGAGTGATGTCTTACAACTGTATCCATGAAACCTGTCATTACTCTGCTTTAATGATAGGGCATCTGAAATGGGCACAGCTGAATACAAGTCACAGTTTGATTCTTTTTCTCTCATATTCTTTTTTCCATGGTTCTCTTTACTGGCTCTATTTTGACTTGATTTTTTTTTCCAGATAGAAAGAAACTTCACTGGAAACAGACCATAACATTACATAGAGCTCAGGGAGTCTTCTGGAAGTTTTGTGAGAAAAATAGAGGAACCAGGAGAGGATGGGGACTCCACAGGAAGACCAAGAGAATCAACTAACCTGGATCCTTGGAGGCTCTCAAATATGAACCAACAACCAAAAAGCTTATAAGAACTGGACCTAAGCCCCCTGCTCATACATAACAGAAGTGCAGCTCAGTCTTCATGTAGGTCCCCAACAGCTGGAACAGGGGCTGTCCCTGAGCCTGGGACCTATCTGTGGATCCTGTTACCCCAACTGGGATACCTTGTGTGGCCTCAGTGAGAGAGGACAAGAGTAGTCTTGTTGTGGCTTGAAGTACCAAAGTGAGATGGTATGTGCTGGGTGAGGTGTGGGTGGGGTTGGAGGTGGGGGTGGGAGGGACTTTCCCCTTCTCAAAGATGAAGGAGATGGAGATGGAAGAGGAGCCATGTGAGAGTGAGGACTGGGAGGAGAAGGGTTGCTGTGATAAAAAAGTAAACTGAATAAATAAATAAATGGAAAAATGACCAACTTACAAAGACACGTGTAGGAATAAATGTTTCTTTCCCCAGAAGATTTGACAACAATGCATCATCACGACTTACACTGGTTTTTCCTTACCTTGTGTGCCAAACATTAATCTATTAATGCTCAGTCTCAATGTCTGAGTCTCTCTGTACCACCAGCCCTCTGCCCTCTCTTCCCAGCTGCTTCCTCTCCTTTTCTTTTCCTGTCTGACTCTGTCAAATAATGACCTTATTTTATATTCTCATTTCTTTTTCACAACTTAGCTCTACATTTTAAGAAGAATTGTTTTAAAAATTGGTTTGAGTTTTTTATATGAATTAACATACTCCCCAATTTTTATGTATCCATCATAATATAGAATATATGAGGAAGGCTGGTTAATATTCTCCAGAATCCCATCCTTTTCACATTCATAATTATGAGATGAATGCCAAATGTCTGATATGGATTGAATAAATATCTCTCAAATGACTGAGTGAATTAATTGAAATTAATATTCTGGAGGATGATGTGCAGGCTATGAAAGCTCTTCTGTAAAAGGTCAAATAATGTTCAATATACTGTACTTAGTAAAAATGGGTGATTAAGTAATAAAACCATTAATACAATATTCAATGATAACTTGAAACTGATTCCTGAGTTAACCTTTTAACTTAATTTTAAGCAGGAAATTTGATTAGGTAACATACTTGATAAAAGAGGCATGAGAGTCAAGTAGATTTTCTACTAGAATTATTTTATTCTCATAGGCAGACACTGTGACATGATGAGAGCAGTGGTGGAGTAATGCCAGTGACATTAGCAGTTGAGACTCCTTCTAGGTGTCTGTGGTAACTACTCCATGGTGGCAGGATTACAGAAATTCTGCAGATGAGAGAAGATCCAGGGATGCACATTCGAGCCTAGTTTCATATAACCTGTGTTTACACTAGCAAGCATATCCCAGGACCGATTGACTTCTGTGTGGTTTACAAATATTTTGTGCTTAGATGATTCTACAAAGACACACAGAGCACAACAACAATGCTGTCTTGATCTATGTAAGAGAGGGATTTAACAAGCATTGAATAAGAAGAGTATAAAGTGTGCTAAAAGGTGAGCTACACTGTGGAAAAAGAAAAGGTAGGGAAAGTCACAGTGACTGTGACTATCGAACGAAGCAGCGTCCCACAGAGGCTTCTGTACCAACTGAGGAGTCCAGCAGTTTTTATTTTGTTTTGTTTTGTTTTTTGTTTTTGTTGTTGTTTTTTTTTTTTTTCAGAGCAAAATGGGGAACTGCTGGAGATGTTCTGTACGATCTTAAATTAATTCTCTGAGAAATTATTGAATGGTATGGTGTGATCTCAACTGTATCTTATCAGTTAAGCTTCTGGATCTGCTAAGAAGAGTTTGGAAAGGCTAATATAGAAATAAGAACAGTCAAGAGGTGTGGGAAGCCACATACGCCATTACAAGATGGTGCTGGCTACTGCTGGCCACCACCCATAAGTTTGGGTAAACAACCAATGTGCACATGTGCAGTAGAGTTTTTTGCTGAGTCACTGCCTGGCCCGAGGCATGTAAATGAGGTACTGAAAGCATAACCAATCAGGTATAGACACGCCACTCCTAGGCCTATATAAGCAGCACCAGTTCTGGGGCTCGGCTCTGCAATCAAGCTCTCCCAATAAACGTGTGCAGAAGGATCCTGTTGTGGCATCTTTCTTGCTGGCCAGTCGGGCACTCACAAAGAGGCTACGACCATTATCAACTGGGGAGAAATTGAAGGCAGACGACAAGGTAAAAAAAGAAGCTGGTTCTGTTTCTTCAACTCACTGAATTTAGGAAAGTGCGCATGAGCATTTCATTTACTCATGTCTGCAATTCAGTGGAAATAAATACATTTATAATGGTATGAATATGTCAATGACTAGGTTCTATGATGCTGTTCTCCTGTACAGATAATATTTAATCATTAAAATAATCACTCTCCCCCATCTCCCAAGTATCTGGGATTAAATTAAGTAGAAAATAGAGTAACAACTCTTACAGTGAGTCTTGACCTTCTGGCATTAACCTATCAACATTAAAATGTTATCTTCAGTTCTTCACAGATCTTAAGATTATTGTCTCCTAGCCCTTGCTTTAACCTGAAAGGTTTCTTAAATATTCTTATAGGAAAGTTCTAGTGGTAATAATCTCTCTTTGTGTTTTTATTAGGGGCTGTCTTAATTTCTCTACTTTTTAGCACAAATTTACTTATATATACATCCTTAGCGTGCTTATTTGACACTGTTTTGGTTTTGTTTGTTTGTTTGTTTTTGCTGTGTTTTGTTTTAAGACTTGGAAGACAGAAAACCACAGTGTCCTAGTATTTACAATGTTGGGTAAGAAAACTGCAGGGAGTCATACTTGGTATCCTTGTATGTGACAAGTTGCTTTCCCTTACTGGTGATTATTAATCTGTCTTGTTGAAATTAATTATAATGTGTTTGTAAGTATATGAGTTTATCCTCTAACATTCTAATTTCTTTTTGGATATCTATTTTGTGTCTTTTGTCAGATTTTGGAAGTTTCCCATTATTATCTCATCATGAACCCTCTGTGTTCCCTCCCCTTCTCTGGGCTTATAATGTGACTTTTCCTGCTAATGCTATACTATGAATCCCTTTGACTCCTCACTTTACTTAGCACCTTCAGACTTAGTTTCTATAGTCCTATCTTTGTATTTGTTGATTGTTTCTTCTGTTAACATATTTCCTTGAATTCCTACTAATACTTTTTCAAAAAGTTGTTAAAAGTTTCTGCTGTAGTATTCCAGCTTGTGTTTGGTTTAGGTTCTTTTGTGATACCTTTGATTATTTACACATTGTATTTTTGGCTCATGCTTTGCTTTAGTTATCAAGTAACTTCAAGGCAGCTATTTTTAATTCTTTGGTTAGAGGATCAGCCACCAGATTATTTTCATGGACACTTTCTACTGATTTTTATATTTTCCATTGAATAGGCTATGCCATCTTTCCTTCATTTTGCACATACAAACACACACACACACCTACACACACACCTACACACACACACACACACCTACACACACACACACAAATGTGTGTTCATATACTTGTCTTTGAGGTAACTGTTGGGAATTGGTTCTAATGCTTTGTCTTAATTTGGCTCCCAAAGCTGTGCTTCTAGATCTGGGGGTCCCTTCCCCCAGCTGCCTTTGACTGATAATAAGGAATTGCTGTATAGCCAATGTCTGGGCAGTAGGACAGAGGTGGGACTTTTAGATTAGGTAGACAAGGGGCCAAGAGATAGAGGAGAGGGGAGAATTTCCAAGACTGGAAGTCAGTATATCTGATTTGGGACAGGCTTACAAATGATAGACAAACTTTTACAAACACAGTGGTAGTCTTCCTTTTTGTCTGCATGCCTCAAGTCTGTCATCTTATGGGAAAAATACTTCTATCTACCCTGACTTCCAAGAGCTGCGAACAAATGACCAAAACCAGACGCCCAGCTTCCTGATGTTTGTTCCTAAGACAATGGGCAGCTGCTAAAAGCAGAAGTGGACAATAGTTTATGGTAATTGATTATGCAAGCTTTGTCTTGAAAACTCTGTTCCCTCATCAGACTACATTTGCACAAGCATTTCATCAGGAAAAAACCAACCAAACAAACAAAAAAACAACAACAAAAAAAGATGCAAAGAACAAAAAACAAAGTAAAGAAAACAAATTACAACAACAACAACAGCAAATCAAACACTGTACTGTAATTCTTTCTAAAGTCACAAGTTTCCTCAGACTCCTCAATATCCCTACACACTCCAATGACCCTGGATTCTTTTTGAAGAAAAGATTGCTCACCTAGATGGGTGGACATTTAATAATTGAAAACCAAAATAATCAAAAGCATTTTAGTCTGTGAAGTAATGACAAAAGTGTGTAGTGAGACAACTATTTCACTATTCCCTGCTATACCTAGATAACGATGTGATAAGATTAGATAACTATGTGATAAGATCAAGTAGATAACGACCAGGAAAGAGAAGCCATAAGAGAACACCAAGCTAGGTACAAGCCCTTTGATCTATGATGGTGTCTTGCCTGCAAGATGTTACAGCATTCATTCACAAAGGTTATGGGAGTAACTACTCAATACTTTATTTGATTTAAGGATCACTGCACGAGATGGAACCAAGGTACCCAATATTGTTTGAAGGACCAAGAACCAGATACTACAAAGCCAGAGTCTTAGGATAAAACCAAATACTACTGGTTTAAAAAAAAAGGAACAATACAATGATTCCTAACGATATGCTGCTATACTTACATAGAGGTTCCTTATTCAGGCAACACCAGAGCAGCTTCCCCATACAGCAAATAGGAACCAAAACAGAGACTCACAGAAAACATTTCACCTGAAGAGAGAAACCTTCAAACATTCAGCTCTGAATGAGATTCCTCCAACAAATCTCTACCCTCAAGGCTCAGGGAACACTATGGAAGAGGACTCAGGAAGAGTGCAAGATCCATAGTGATGGAGGACATTGAGGAAACAAGGCCTTCTAAGTAGTTATGATCAAAATTCATATGAACCCATAGAGAACTGTTTCCCAGTTTAGAATTCTTAGGGGATTTCTGAATGTGGGATTCCTGAATGAATGTGTCTCTGATTCTGGTCCCTTCTCTTGGTCTCTTTTTCTTCTATTTGATCGTCTTGGCCAACTCCAATTTGAGAGTTTTGTTTTATCTTATATTTTATTTTGTTATACCTAATTATTATCCATTAGAAGCTTTTCTATTGAATGACAGAAAGGGAGTGGATCCAAATGTGAGGGGAAGTAGGGAGGAACTGAAAGGTGTAGAGGGGTATGGGGAACCATAATCAAGATATATTATGTGAGAAAATAATCTATTTCCAATAAAAGAGGAAAATATTTTTCTCAAAAAATTCATTATCAATATAAGTTGGTGAGAATGATCAGAACTGCACAATGAAAAAGCAAAAACATTGAAAGGCATAGAAAGGCCAGGAAGTAAGAGTAAAGGTCATCCAAAATAAAAAGGAGTAGATACTGTGCCATCGCTAAATGTTGTTGGAAAGAGGATCAATTCAAGAAGATAATGAAGAATAAGCATATTGCAATGTGTTTCCTCATATAAAATTTGAATCTAGGTTGCACAGTATTGTTTTCAGCTGATATTTAAATTTAAAGGTGGCAGGCTAGGGGACTTACATGAATTAAGCTGAAAATTAAAGAGCTTATCAAATTTGCTCTGTGTTTCCTTGAAAAAAAAATGATAATCAAGAGTTAATTCTACAGAATGTTCTCCCTGCAGAGCTTACTAGTTCTCCAGTTATTTTCAGATCCCAGTACCACATAGAAATAATAAGTGCTTCCACAATGGCAACAACATAACTTGAAAAAGAGGATGTGGTCATTGGACATATGAGGTTGAAGAAATGGTGTAATACATCTTAGAGGATTCCAATGTAAGTCACTGAGAGGCTGAATTGTCCATGTGAAAAATGGTTCACTAGAAACATGCAATTATCTCCTTACAATGGAGGCCTCCACATCTAAGTCTGTAACATTTCCCAAAATTACGCAGAACCTTGGATATTTTCACATTAACATGACCAATCACAAAGGGCACAGCTCTCAATATTTGTACATATCTTGGGTTCTCAAGTCCTATCCAGATATATTTTTGTTGTGTTTCAAAAAACCAATGCAATGTCTCAGTCTTCCAAGATTAAAAGCTCACTTCATTGAGACGCACATCCAAAATTAAAGTTTTGCATTTTTATAGATCTTTTTTATTTCTCTCATATCATTTATTTGGCATTATTTCTCAGTACTTTTGCTTGAATATTATGATTTCTGATATTCTGTTTGTGTGAGGTTTTGTGTGTATGTTTTGTGTTTCTTAAGATTTTTGTTTTTTATTATGTTTTTATTTATTTGTTTCTGAGAAAAAGAGAGAGAGAGAGAGAGAGAGAAGATGAGATGGGTATGTGAAGAGATAAGAAAGATCCTAGAGGAGTTTGAGAGGATCAAAATGAAACCTTGGTGAGACTATACTATACAAAAAGGTACTTTCCATACCAATAAAAAATTAAACCAAAAAACAAACAAACAAAAACACAAGGATATAGTCACACCTGTTCCAACAAAATGCAGGAGCCATAACAATAGCTGGCTTGACAGACTGAAAATGATTCTAACTCTAATATGCACGTGAATTTCATGTTTTAAAACTAAGAAGTGTGTGTTGAATTATGAAATAAAGCACAGATGGGTTTTGGGAGGAAAAGCTTATGTTAAGAATGGGCATATTTTCCATGACAGAGATTGAATTTCTTATGAGGATTGACTACCAAGAAATAGTTTCTGGTTTACCTTGCAAATGCAAAGATATATACAATACCTATTTCTAAAACAGTAGATGGCCCCTAAAGAAATCTTGTTTATATTTGAAATAATTTCTCTGGTGTTATTGGAAACATAAAGACAATAAGAAATATTACAGTGAACCAAATAAACATCTGCCACTGTTATGCATTCTACTGGAGAATGAAACAAAAACAAAAACAAAAATGTGATTTTTGCAAGATTACTAACTACTCCTCTATTAATCTTCACTCAAATATTAAAAACTCTATATTAAAATTATTTGATACAATGGCTTATTTCCCCTAAATTAAATCAATAAACACAAAAGGCTAGGGCTAGATAAGTCATCATTAAAACTCCTCAACAGCATTCTTATAATTTCTTTAATTTAAGATCTTAAACTTCTTTCAATTCCTTGTAGTATTCAACTAAGTCAGCAAATTAGCCTGAAGTTGGAGACTAATTGAAACAAAATCTATGTGGAAAAGGTCATGTAGTAATGTCATGATAAGGTCATTTCCCTGAAGAATTTCCACACTTCTTTACTGCCCTTTGTTTGATAGGACAGGGTCATCAACACACTAATTACTGGTGCAAACAAACAGCAGGTTTCAAGAAGAGAGAGTCTTAGACAGCCTTGTATACAACAAGTCATCCTGGAGATCCCAGCCATGAAGGGTCAGTCAGTTTTAACATACAAGATTAAATTCTATATCCAGGTCACTGCTGAGTGTTTCATGGTATCACAACACATCATGCTAACTAAGCTCATGAATGTGCTCACACAGCTAAGGTTCAATAAGCAAAATGGAAAATTTCTGATATTCTATGACAAGTGTCAACAAATACTCTAAGAGAATCAATACTCTGTAATAAATGTGGTGCTCTTTCAAAAGATTAGAGAAAATGATAAAACAAGGTATGTTTTTGAAATATAATTTTATTATAACATTATAAAAACCGAACAGGTTACCATTGACAAGTGACAAAACAGGTCAGGGTTAGTGTCTGTGAAGAGACATCATGACTAAGACAACTATTATAAAGAACAATGTTTAATAGGGGTAAGCTGGACAAAGTACATGTTCGACTTTTCTGGGAATTTTTTTTTTTTTTGTCAATGAGATTAATCTGATTCTCTACACCTTAGACTTAGCCTAACAGACTCTTCAGACATGGCCAGAAAGCAGCCACATTCTTCACCAAATTACCACAAAAACAGTCTCTAGGCCACATACTAACATTCTCCTCTGAAACCTCTCAAGACAGGTCTCCACAGTTCAAATCACCCTCAGCACCAATATCTTCCATATTCCTACTAGGATGGCTCATCATGCCTCACTTAAAGAATTCCACTGCTTTCCAAATCCAAAGTCACAAAGTGCACATTCCTCCAAACAAAAACATTGTCAGGCCTTTCACAACAATACACCAGTCCCTGGTACCAACTTCTGTCTTAGGTAGGGTTTTCATTGCTGTGAAGAGACACCATGGCCAAGGCAATGCTTATAAAGGACAAAATTTAATTGGGGCTGGCTTACTGGTTCTGAAGTTCAGTCCATAATCACCATGGCAGGAAGCATGGCAGCATCCAGGTAGACATGGAGCTGGAGGAGCTGAGAGTTCTACATCTTGTTCCTAAGGCAAATTGGAGAAGACTGGCTTCCACAGAGCCAAGAGGAGATTCTGAAAGCTCATATCCACAGTGATACACTTCCTCCAACAAGGCCACACCTACTCCAACAAGGTCACACTTCCTAATACTGCCACCCACTCCCTGAGCTAAGCATATTCAGACCACCAGTTAGTTAGGTAACCTCTTTGACAGTATTTCTTCCTGATATAAAGGGCTCTAGAGTTCTCATCTATGTGATCAATAAATGGAATTGACATTGACTGAAATATTAAAATGGTTGGCAGGCTATTCAGCAATTGAAAAGATGGGAGGTTTTTCTGAAGCATAAAGTGTCAAAAGACTATTCTATATACTACTATTAGCTATTTGAAAGCCATCGGCTGTCCATAGTTTACACGAGAAGTAAAACAAACACTTAAGCATGATCAACTAAATTACAACTTTAACTGCTTGAAAAAGGAAACAAAATATGTACTAAAAATCTTCATCAGTAACAAAGATCTTTTTTTAAAAAATCACAAATTTCTTCTGATCTGTAGCATAAATGTAACAAATTCTTTGACATTCCAAATTAGCTGAAACTTAAGCAGTCTGATTCCAAAACATCTAAATAAAAAGAGTTTCCAAACTTTTGTGGTTTGAACATCTTCAAATTAATTAGGAAATTATATAGCACATAAAAGTTTGATGCTGTACAATATTCCTGTTTTAATAGTTATAATTATGAATCAGTTATGGACTCTTAACATTTGGCATTTAACAACACACATACTTGAAATGCCTTCAGGTCTCTGAAGGTCTTCGATGTTGCCAACAACATTTGGCCAGAGGCTACAGAGAAGCATTTAATTGTCATAATTTCAGAAACCCAGTCTGACAAGTGTCATACCAAGAGATAGCATCCAATAATAGCATTTCTAATTGTATATTAAAGAAATGTCTACTTAAAAATATAATTGGTTAATTCCTTCTTAAAAGTCAACCATACCACTATCATAATCAATTGCTATGCAACACATCCCTTCATACACTTTCATAAGATCGCCCAAGTCGATATTCACAAAAATCAAATATTTATGACAAAAATTTTCTACTGACTATACTTTATTACAACAGATTAGGCTTGGTTTAATAAAATAAAATCAAAATGTACCTGATCCTTAAGAATATCATCTGACAGCTCAATTTTATGGCTTGTGGATAGAATATTTTTTCCCATATTTCAGGTGATAGTAAACAAAGCATTTGACTTAATTATATTTATTACATTTTATCACAGTAAGAGGCAGTTATAAAACTATAGCATTCATTTCTGTAATCTTTATTTATTAAGATAATTACATTGTCCTTGTTTCCAATTCACTCATTATAAAGTATATTATCAGCTTGATTTATTTGATCTATTTTTAGATTTTTCATTTATTTGCAGGAGTAGAAATACCTTTTATCCACTGGAATTTATTAATATTGCCCAAGAAACCACATCAATGAATGCTGTATTATATTATAATCAATTACTTGTAGATACAAACATAGTTAGAGATGTATTACACTGGAAACAATACCATAATTAGTTTTAAAACTGTCTGTAGAAGATAAAACAGTAACCATGAAACCAGTAATATACTGTACTCTTGATGATAATAATAATTAAATAATATCAATTGCCCAGTGATTACCTAATGTTGTACCCTTTCTGTTCTCTACAAAAACAAGAATGTGTGTGTGTGTGTGTGTATGTGTGTGTGTGTGTGTGTGTGTGTGTGTGTGTGTCTAAGTGTCTGTGTCTGTGTAGAACCCAAAAGAAAACATAATGATGTGGTGTAAATAACTGGGCAAATTGGTGAGTCACTGTCATGGTGCCTACATGATAAAAACATGTAATTATGCTTTCCATATCCAAAACAAAGATGCACTAGAAATGCAGATTTCACTGGAAAATAATGCCTTTCACTGTCCTTTCCATTTTTCTGCCCTTGTTATTGCTATGCACTTGCATAGATTCAGATAGCAAAGCCTTACATGTTGAACTCCTAAGAGGCAATGAAGAAAAACACCAAGACTTTTATCATTTTTGTTCCAACACACTGAGCAGGAAGAAGTACATGCTGCATGCAGTACCTTTGGATACTGTTTCACAGGAATCAATACTCTTTCGGAGAGCTTTATGTTTTTGTTGCTGATGACATCAAGATATTTTTTTTCTTCGTCTTCCTTTTTCCCATCTGAACCTTGAAATTTCTCAATTTCTGAAAGAAAAAATAATAATCACAAAACCAAGGTGAGTGACATGAAAAATGAGCCACCCTCATTTACATGAGTGACATGATAATTGTTTGTACCACTGCACATACAGTTTGAGTAATTCTGATAAAGGTGGAAGCTGCACCTTGCAGACAGCTATCGGAATCCCACTACAAGGCAACCTCTGCCAACAGCAACTAAAAAGTGATACTGAAACAGGAAGAAAGGATGTGGTGCACTTAGCTGATGGGTGTATCTGCTGACAAAACTGAAGAAAAATACATCTTGAGACTAAAACCATCTATGCAAATAGCTTTCCTGGAAACAGTGCTAGAACAAACCATATTGTACATCTATAATTTTAACTTTATATAAAATTATTCCTAAAACATATTTAATAGTCATCATCAAGTTTTTCAAAATATAGCAAAAATAAATTGTTTTTATATTATAAATAACCTGTTAAAAGGATCATATAAAATATAAAGATTGTGATTAGTAAATGCTGAGAAAAAATGCTTATCTTGCCCTTTAAGAATGTTCTGACATGGCTGTTCTAAATATAATTACACTTTTTATTCATTCTTTCATTTTTAATACTTTCATTAAAAATGTGGATCTCTACTATGAATATCAGAGAAAGAATAAAAAATAGAAAGGGACCTGGTTTCATCGCATATGTATCTTAATGAGAAAAACAAACAGGAGATATATGCTTATGTGTGGGAAGAGAAAATACATACCGTGAGTCTACTAAATGGGAAAAAAGAAAGGAAAAGAAATGAGACTAGACAGAAGGGATGTAGTTTTTGCTTAAGACTTGCCAGAATGATATCAGTCCAGTTATACATGTAGTGGTTACTACTTAGCATGGTGACATCAGCTTTCCTTTCTCCTACTCCAGTATTAAATATATTCAATATATTATGGGGTCATTTTAAATTGACTATTTTACAAACCCCAAGATGCTCTTCAGATCTTTCCCTGCCTTGTAACCATTCATAAGCAGAGCATTGGCAACTACAGGTCAATTCTGTACTTATGTCTCTGTACTGACAATGGACTTCAGATCACTGCCCTTGAGACTTGCACCTACTCCCCACCCCCTACACTTTGCTTCCTACTCTGTTGAGGAAACTGTAACATGAGACATGCAGAAGCTCACTCTAGTCCCAATTTGTTACATGAATAACTTCATTGTTGATCTGTTATAAAAAGAAACATAATCTGTCTGACATTCTTTGCCTCCCCAAAAACTCGAAGTTAGACTTTTTTAGTCACTTATGATTTGATCATTCTATGAATAATTCTAATGATGTTCCTATCAAGAAGAAGAGCTAAAAGAAATCCCATTTTCACTGTTCTTCCTGCTCATTTCTATAGTTTCCCTTTGAAATGCTTGCCATTTCTTTTGGCCTCTTGACAGATTCACACAGTCATCTTTTCTTCCCTGACATATCTGTGAGAGCAATACCTCAACAATTACGTGTCAAGTGCCGTGCCACAAAATGGTAGAACCAAACTTTGCCTAATTCAAACTTACGTAGCCCATTTCCTATTTTATTTTTGTTTTCAGGTTCTGAATATTCATATACATAAAATAATTATTTGAATTTTGGCTCTACAGTTAGCTAATTATGGTACTATGGATTGGTTCCAGGGCCTTATACACAATGCTAGGCAAATGTACTATCACTAAGGTATATCTCCAGCCCCCTTTTTCTCTGTTCATTTTTAAAGTATGACCCTTAAGATTCCCACAGTGAACTGAACTCACTATGTATCACATAGTGTCCCTAAATATAAGACAGTCTAACCTCAGCCTCTCAGGGAGCTTAGGAGATAGGCTTGTGTCACCAGGATTAACTTAAAATGATCCTTTTGTTTATTGCACAATTAAAGCATGTGCTTTGTAACATTTAGAGTACACATTTTCATAAAGTTCCAAAGGCTCACTGATTAGAAAATATTGTATATATAATCAAATCATTTCAGATTTCCACATAGCATCATTTTAAATCTGATTAGTACATCACAATAAATGTTATCTAATATATTAGAGGTAAGTTTTAAAACTTGAAGTATGTTCTCTTTCAACTTATTTATTAGTGAATACAGTCACTCAAGAGTTTCTAACACAGGCACTACAGACCTTATGTTACATGAAAATGCAAAGCAGCCTTCCTTCATTGTGTCTCCAACCACTTCATGACTTAATGACTTAAGGCCATAGGAGAAAGCAACTCACAGGGAATGTCACTTCTGATTTTCTAATTACTTCATGTCACCTGCAACCATACCATTTCTTTAAAAGTAATTTCCTCAAGCTCCATTATACTTTATAAACATTTTTAGTTCTTTTACTATTTTAATAAGAAAATGTTTAGTATCTGAAATTACATATGCAGAGCAATTGGCTTTCCTTGAAAGTCTGTTACAAAACTTCTGAAATTTCATTTCCTTTTCTCTAAACGTTGTTAAGCAGCATATTATAGAAACTGAGTGTGCCAGATGCTTTCATTTTATGCCAATATTAATTTTTTTCAAATGATTTTGCTCTGTTAGTTGTGTATTTTAGATCTCAAGTATGGGTTTCTTTGTAGTTAAAGTTTACAGGATTTAATAATGTTTTATGACAATTGCATGTTTTCTTTGTTGTTGGAGTCAACAGTAGGATGTAAATACATGAGACAACACCACCCAAACACACAAAACCACAAACATTCATAAAATGTGTCTTGGGATAAAGAGGTATGTGACTATTTATGTATATGGCATATGTACTCAGCAATAGAATGATGTTTGTACACGGTGTACATAATTAAAACAACTAAATATCTGCTACTTGAGTTTAGAAATTATATTGGTCCCATTCGAACAAAGTATGAATGTTTCGATGATCATACACTCCTCATATAGGAATGGTTTTTTAATTCCTTACACAAGAAAACAGAATAAAAGTGGTGGCACTGAGAAACTAAACGTTGACGATAGGCTCACAAGATAGGACAGAAATAGTGATTATTTAAATCTAGAAGCTTTAGTAAAATGTAATGAGAAACTGTGAGAAAACTCTGAAAGAAAGAAGGACTCTGCTAGTCGTAATATAGTAATAGTAATGAAGACTTGTACAACACAGGCATCTCAAAACTGAGCAAAGAGAACAATGCTGGAAGCAGCACAGTATCCAATCTCACGTCATATGACAGAGGCATGGGAATGAAACAACACAGACACAAAAACAGGCAGGCAGATGAGAAAAGTACATAACCACAAGAACACAGTTACAACCCTGATTTTTAATAAAGTAACCAGAAATACTTCCACAAAGAAAGAGTCTCTCTAAACAGTAGTTCTGGAATGACTGGCTAAAACAAGTAATAGAGAGTTGAAAATGATCCTTATCTTAAGCCTATGAACAAGTTAAATCGAAACGGGGAAGGATCACATTGAAAACCCTGTAACTCTGAAAATGTTAGAGAAAAAAAAAAAGTTGCTTGTCTTCCAGTTATTAGCTTAGGTTAGGATGTTCTCAAATAGATGGCGGTAATTCAGAAAATAGTACCAAGATTTTATTCATTACATTTCATGAAATTAAAAACAGTGCTGGAAAAGAAACATACATGGTAAACAAACATGAGCGACTGAATTTGGATCTCTGTGTGTTTTCATTTAACTGTCAGTGCAGCACTGGGGAATGGGAGAAAAAACAGGCAGGTATTTGGGGGCTTCCTGGCCTGCCAATCTAGCTACAGTGGTGACTTAAATATTTACTGAGAGATGCTGCCTAAAAAATAATCTGGGGAAGCAGTTGAAGAGGATATCTAAAAAATCTCTAGCCTCTGCATGCCCCTTTATAGGCAATGCAACCCATGTATATTCATAATATATCATATATTAAATACCATACATAGAGAAAGAATGCATTAAATGTTCTGGGGTTGGAGTGATCGCTGCCATGAACATGGACACATATGCTCATATGCACGTACCACTGTACACTACATGTAATATTACAACATGGAAAAAGACTTCAAAAACCATGTCTTCTGTTGTTCTTTTTTTAGTCACTGTCTTTATAATGTTGGAGGAAAGAGTTGTGTGTGAGTGTGTGTGTGTGTGTGAGTGTGTGTGTGAATATGTGCTTGTATTATCCTATATAATAATTTATAATTAGCTTATAAACTAATAAGCTTTACTTATGATTAAGTAAAAGGTGGGTTCAAATCATCTATCTCATAATTAGCAATAAAATGTTACTTTTCATTCCTTTTACAATTATGGTATTATTTTGCATCGAAAATATTATCCCAACAATCTTAACGTTGCAAAATTTCTTTAGTTTCTACTTGTGGTTTATGGAATTAAATCTGATATAGAGAGAATAGCTTTCATCATCCTTAGATACTTGATCTGAAGAAAGGTCATTAGACTCAGGTTTCCTGCACTGGAGAAAGCAAAGCTATCAAACATAGCTTTGGGTTATCATCTTGTGTTCTCTGACCAAAATATGTACAGACTTGGCTCTATAGTATCCTATACCCATCCCCCTCTATTTTGAAATATCTCAAGAAATATTTCATTTATATTCTTTATAGCCTCTCTCCCAAGCCCACAGACTACAAAGGCTGAAGAAAAGCAATGGCCTAAAGCTGGCTTCAAACACAAAAATAAAATGGATAGTTACTTGTATAAATATCTCAATTCTAATATGATTATTTTATGTCTGAACAATGCTAGCAAAAATACCCTGACACAGTAACAGCTCTTTCAGATTCACGGTCATCGGGCAACTGGACACCTGTCTGATTCACAAAGCACTTAAAGGTTGTCATAATGGTTGTGAAGATGAGATAAAGTTGATCATTCATGGAAACCATGAAAATGTCATATTCGTTAATAGTGATACAGGACAACTTAGCAATAATACTTTAAATTGAGCAGGTGATACTATTTGGAGGATTGGATGAGAAAGAAGAGCTGCTGCAAGTGATTTGAAGCATGAAAGGGTTGGGGACTATCAGGAGAGGGAGGGCCTCAGTGAGTAAGGAAAAGAGGCGACAAAGCAAAGCAGAGAGGAGCAAATAAGAGCATAGTGTAGCAATACAAATGCATGTTGTCCTAGTGAAACCCATCACATTGGGTGCTAATGAGGAAGTAAGTAAAACAACACAAGGGCCAGGAAGATGGCCAAGCAGATAAATGTTCTTGCCACAGAGCCTGAGAACCTGAGTTCAATAGTGAGAACAGAGAACTGACTGCTGCAAGCTCTCCTCTGGCCTCCACACCTGTCCTGCCTGTATGACTGTGCAACTGATATAGATGTAAGATATACAGGGGAGGCACATACTATGTTCTATGCTTCAATATGCCCTGCCTCACACTAACCTCATTACACATATGCTAATAATATGCAAATTACCTTAAATATAAATGGCAGAGTAGGAAATGGATTGAGAAAAATTAGGCCACAGTGATGGTATAAAGAAGAATACGATACATTCTTGATTTGTCAAATACATCTTTAAACATTTATAAATATTTCAATAGGCTTGTAACATTATACACACAAATACAGTCATTCTTCACCAAATGGACAACATGCTTTGCTGATTTTTACACACCAGCAACGAGTTTCTAAGTTTAATGCTAAACATTTTAATTTGGAAAAAAATAGAGTCTTGTATTGACACGGGTTTCTTGCACAGCTTGGGCACCTCACTTTGCATGTATTCGAGTTGTATTTTCTTTAGGGTTCAAACCCACATTGCCCTGCCATTGGCTCTCTTGCTCTGTCAGCCTTTTCACTGTGGGCATTAGTTCCTGAAGACCTACATGCGTCTTTTCTCTTCATCACCATAGTGATTTTACTACAGACATATGAGTATTAGCCATGTCTTTCTTTTACTTACATGGGTGTTTGTCATGTTTATACTTTGACTACACAAAGTTCTTAGAGTGCCAGTTCTGCAGAATATACTGGACTCTTACTAACTAGAGGCTAACTATCCAACCCAATCTTATTCTTGCCATATTATACTTTTGGCTCGTGGCCTCCTGAGACAGAAAGGCTCAATTAGGTCATCACCTCAATTAAGCTCAGACTAAGTGAACAATGAACACAGGTAGAAAATAATATATGCTCTATGACAACTAAAGTGCCTTGCTAAAAAAACTACTTTAAACGCATGTTAATAATAAAAATAAGTCATTCCAATGACAAGCAAACACTCTGGTTTTCTTACTTTGCCTAAAATTAAAATACTACTTTTCTAAGCCTTAACTGCGATAATTATATAAAATAACATTTTTTCACCATTTAGACTTAGGTTTACAGAAAGCTACAACCAGATGTGCATTAATTTGTATTAATTTATCTTCAAGATGTTCAGAAGCCTAATTACATTAGACATTCCTTGAGTTTAAAAATATATTTCTCTGAACTTCCTAAACTATGTCATAATACATCAGAAAAATAATCAACTTTTACAATTTCTTCTTGTCAACACTATTACTTAAATATGAGTGAATATAATCTGCTTCATATTCATCACACTCTATTAATGAATGGCACCTGGAATATTTACAACAACAACAACAAAAACATGCTCAGATCAATTGTTGAATAATAACTGTAGTAAGTATTACTCTTACTCTTTAGTATCTGACACTAATTCTTTATTGGCTGAAGAACTTAGAGACATATTATTAAAGTTGTTTTTATATCCTTAGTATTTTCAGCATAGAAACGTGTGTGTGTGTGTGCACGTGTGTGTGTGTGTGTTTGTGGTGTGTGTATCTTTTATGGCACACCAAGGAAGATCCTCCCCATTCATTTTCCCTGAGCTATTTATGTGGCTTCAGCTCTTATAGAGCAGCGTTTGGTTCATCTGGGGTGGACCGCTGTAATATACACTTCTCTCTCATATCACTCAGTTTAAAAGTGGAGAAAACGAGACGTAAACTCAGTTTTCTTGGTTGTGGATATCCACATGTTCATTACTATTTACTGCAATTGTTTGGCCATATCAGAAAGATGCCACGGTTATAGATAACAGAGAATCTTGCACAGTTCCTGAGAATGAAATTTAAATCACCAACCATGGTAAGGAGAAAGAAGATGCCTCCATAAAATAAAGTCTCATGACTATATGATAGAATAATCTCTAAGGAAGTAAAACTATTGTCTGAAAGAAACTTCTGTACTACAGTGCTCACTGTAACAATACCAACGCTAACTAAATAAAACAAATAAATTTGCAGTAATAGAGGAAATCAGTATGTATACACAATGAGATGCTATTGAGTCATAAAAAAAAAAATGAAATCCTGTCATTTGTGATGCCATGGATGGAACTTGATGTCATGGTAAGTGAATTAGACCAGAAACAGAAAGATAACTACTGCATAATCTCCACTCATGTAGGGAACATAAAACTGTCATTCTCATAGAAAGTGAAAAGTACAATGGTGGGTTCCATGGGCAGGAGAGAAAAGGGGTGACTGGGTCAGAAAAAGCTCAGCAAAGGGTCACTCATTTCACTTGGAAATAAGTTCTGCTCTGCTCCTGCACAGCTGGAAAGCCACAGAGGTAGTGATGTTAGAATTATCCAGCACCCTAGGAAAAGGAAATGAGACTTCTCAATATAAGTGATGAAAATTTAAATATACAGACATGTTCTCCCAATTTAACTCCTGGACGAAGTAAGTATTCATGAAGACATTCCACCTAGTTAACATGTACAATTTTAATACACATCTAAAATCAAAAGTCAGGAGGGCTCAGCCAGGAGAAAAATCTAAGAAGCCTAAACCCTTCCCAGAGAATTATAGAATACTAAAGGATGCTGAGACAAGAGAAATAGTCTTCTCCTGAGAAGAGAAAACCAAATGGTTATCCAAATCAAATGATTAGCCCTGCATATAAGTAACATTATACAGACTGAACAGGTTGTATTTATGTATTTTGTAACACATATGTATATGTATATACATATATGCACACAATAGCGAATAATGAAAAAAGAGGTCATGGCCTGGAAAGAGAGCTAATATTATATGGAATGATTCTGGAGGGAAAAAAGGGAAGAGGGAGATGATGGATTAATTTATAAATTAAATGTTTAATGTATAAATTATATTATAATCTCAAAATGTTAATTAATTGAAAATTAAAATTTACAAAAATTACTCTTAAACAGTCAATTAAAATCAAATGTAAAGATAACTTTTCCTTGACTATTAGAGTATTGGTATATGTTTTGAAGTCAGGAACAGTATATCGTCAAAGTGTGTACATCTTTGTCATAACAGCTTAGCTAGTTTAGGCCTCTTGGATTCCATGTGAATGTAGACATTAATTCTTCAATTCGTGTAAAATGAAAGAGTATTTCCAGAAGTATTTCATTGAGTCTACAGTCCTGCCATCTGTACAGTACTTTATCAAGCTGTAAATACAGGCTATACTCCCAGTTTTACTGTTTTTCTCTACGGCATTCCAATTGTTCTATAACTATAAGCTTACAGGCTTCCTGGGCCCTCTTCTCTTCTTGACTCACTGTGCTACTCCCCTGTCTTCTCTAAGAAGGAAAGCAACATCTGATACAGCTCCCAAATTTATTTGTAAATTTCCTTTTTATATACTATGCTACTAATGCAAAGAAATGAAACCAACATTGTATGATTGTACATCTGACCACATTGCTGAATCTATTCTTCAGTTCTAATATTTGGGGGTTGAGTCTTTAGGACTTTCTGTAGTCATTCACAGTTGGACTCTTGATTTCTCTCAATAATAAATCTTTCTTATGTTGCCTCACAAAGTTTTAGAAGTAAAAAATTATATTATATAATTCTTCTAAATCAAGTAAATTTGTAATGACACAAATTCAAACAGGGAATAATGCTTAATTGAAATTTTCATAGTCATTAAGAAAAATCTCTCCCTTAGAAAAAGAATACATTTATTATAAAACACAACTTAATACTTTCCCTATTCTGAAAGAATGGAAAGCAATACTGGAAATAGTAACAGCACCTGTCAAATCTTTTCTAAGTTAATGAATGAGTCAAAAGCCCTTGGGAACAGAGCACTCCATAAATCTCCAGTGATTGAATACAAAATGAGTGGCATGTATAATAATACATCCACTGAGGCTAGTTCAACTACGACCTCTCAACAGAGTTCAATCCTCACGGGGAAATGTCACTGAGGAGCAAAACGCTGGTAGAGAATTTGGATAAAGCTGGACTGAGATAACTCAAATCAACCACACCTGACTACAATGGAGAACAGAGGAATACTATAACACATTAGAAATTACTTTAAAAATTACTTCCTATTAGCCTTAGTCTCCTGCTCTCAAGTTATCTTCCTGCCTCCACCTCCAATCATCTTGGACCACAAACAGGACATGAAACACTGAACAGAAGTGGTCCTAAGTCCTGCTGACAGGAAGGAATCCATGCCTTTGACTAGAAGTCTAGAAAACTATCCAAGCCTAGTGGGGCCAAAGACCTTAAGGGAGAAACTACTACTACTATGCTTTATAGACCTAGGTATCCCTAACTGTCTGGAATGTCTAAAATGTATTCTTATCCTTATGAATAAGTGTAGCCTTCATCCCTCATCAAATAATTTTCTCTTTGCAGAACAGACAATTTTAAAAAACCACAACTGGCATTGATGCAGAGATCAACAGATCACAGGGTGCCCAGCTCCAGTGAATATATCTCCAACACAACTCCTCCACCCAAGGTTTATGGAATCTTGTGGAATAAGGCTCAGACAAATTACAAGACAAAAGACCAGTACATCTGCTAAGACTGTGTTCCCTAGAAATGGTAAGATAGCTTTACCCATTAAACCTCAACAATATGGCTGCCTAAAGAAAACCCAAATGACAATGCCAATAGTCATGCTAACATACAAGAGGGAATTTCATGGGATTCTGCCTTTAGACAAAGAACTACAGCTAACTAATGATTGCTGAAAGAGGGAGAATTGTCTCAAGGATAAGCCCATTATGTAGTTATCCAATACAAAATGATTTGCCTGTAAATTATATAACCACAAGTAACAGGAAGTATAGGTAGCAGGTTGAATTTAAATGATGTAATATTAATAAAAGTAAGAGACTATGAACTTTAAATAAAGAGAAGAGGGACATGGAGAGATTAGAGAGAGTTGCTAGAGGAAAAAAATGAAATAAGTGATATAATTATTTTTTAATTAAAATGTATAAAAAGTGATAAAAAGAAAATATATTTTATAATGTAAATTTAAAAAACTGAAGATGTTGATTAGTGGGGTGTTGTAAAATACTATGATATAAGGCAAATAAAAATTTGTTACAGATTTTGAATCTGGTCTTCTCTTGACTCTAGGTAGACAATTTTCATCAATAAACTCCAAGTACATCACTTCTATGAGATAGTCCCAATTCTCAAGTTAAACATAGAAAATGATTTTACCAAACAGGCTTTGTAGTCAATGTCTAGCCATGGCACTTCTGCCATAGAGTTACATAGTTATATGACATATTAACCAACCATCAAGTGAATTCAATTATCCTATCATGATGTGCAGATCATTCATCTTGACATTGGTATCAGCACTAATAGCTGGTATTGGTGTCAATCAACTTTCAATAGCTATTCTTCCAAGTTGGTAGCAATCTGATAGAACTTAGATTTCTAGAATTCCTCTGAATGATATAATAAAAAGTATAATGAGATCTAAACTTAACTCATCTAAATGTTAGGAAGCTATGTCATCATGCATATGAATATTTAGTCCACATCACCAATGTCCCTGAAGAGAGTCACCCCTTCAAGGAGATTGGCCTGGGGTGTGCACATCTCTGATGTGGCCCTTGTGTGGGAAGGTTTATGCCCAGCCACTCTGACAAGCTTCGACACGTCCTTTCCTTGGAATTTTTTAGGATGTGCTTGCAGACACTATGTGATCATAATCCTGGAGCCCAATGACCTTAACTTGGGGGTTTCATGGGACCAGAATAATCTACAAAATGGGGAGATACAGTGCTGCACAAAGGCACAACTTAGACTTATAAGATTTCACATTACAGAGAACAATGTGGTGGTTTGAATATGAATGGACTTCATAGACTCATGTGTTTGAATATTTGGTCCACAGGGAGTGGCACTATGTGGAGAAGTGCCCTGGTTGGAGTAGGTGTGGCTTTGTTGGAGGAGTTATGTCATGAGGTGGAGGGCATTGAGTCTCAGAAGCTCAAACCAGTTCATTTTTGCTGCCTTCCAATAAATCAAGATGCAGAAGTCTCAGCTCCTTCTCCAGCACCATGTCTCTCTGCATGCTATCATGGTTCCCACCATGATGATAATGAACTAAACCTATGAAGCTGTAAGCCAGTCCCAATTAAATGTTTTCCGATATAAGAGTTTCCATCCTCATGGTGTCTTTTCACACCATGAATATCAACAGAAGTTGGTACTAGAGACTGGGGTATTGTTGTGGTAAATCTGATCATGCTACTGTCTGGAGGAATGTAGACTTTGTGATTTTAAATTAGAAAATCATTTGAATGCATTAAATGGGGCTTAATAGGTCACACAAGCAGGAACAATAAAGAGAGTAGTACTGGAGTGATTTAAACTGTAGGGGCTGGCACAATACATTGCCGAGGAGAAGAATATTAATATATAGTCTAGGGATTGTTATTGTAATATTTTGTTGAAGAATGAAGCTGTTTATTGCCCTTGTCTAAAAACATCTGCGTGAGGTTAAGTTGAAGAATTATGTATTAGAATCTTTAGAGGAGAACACTTCAAAACAAGCTAGCGTTGACTATGTTGTGTGGCTATTGGTGTTCACCCTTATACAATTCTATAATGAAAATGTATAGTTTAAGAAGGGGCACTAGCAAGTAGAATAGAGCTAAGACCTATGTGCAAGGAGACAAACAGATCAAAGGAAAGTTTGAGAAAAATAGAACAAAGGGAACTGTGACCTCAGTGTAAGATCCTACTCAGAGAAGCTTCCAACTTGTAAAAAGGAATTAAAACTTTAGAGCCAATGTGGTGGTTCTCATCTTTAATCCCAGTACTGCAGAGGCAGAGGCAGAGGTAGAGGCAGAGGCAGAGGCAGAGGCAGAGGCAGAGGCAGAGGCAGAGGCAGAGGCAGAGGCAGAGGCAGAGGCAGAGGCAGAGGCAGAGGCAGAGGCAGAGGCAGAGGCAGAGGCAGAGGCAGAGGCAGAGGCAGAGGCAGAGGCAGAGGCAGAGGCAGAGGCAGAGGCAGAGGCAGAGGCAGAGGCAGAGGCAGAGGCAGAGGCAGAGGCAGAGGCAGAGGCAGAGGCAGAGGCAGAGGCAGAGGCAGAGGCAGAGGCAGAGGCAGAGGCAGAGGCAGAGGCAGAGGCAGAGGCAGAGGCAGAGGCAGAGGCAGAGGCAGAGGCAGAGGCAGAGGCAGAGGCAGAGGCAGAGGCAGAGGCAGAGGCAGGCAGATCTCTCTGAGTTGAAGTTCAGCCTGGTTTAAAGAGCAAGTTCAAAGATAGCTAAGCATGGGCAGTGAAAGAAATGATTGAAAAGAGAAAGTTGGTAAAGACGTGTTTGAATGAGGGGGTAATGTTCCACCCTCAGCAAGCAGGAAAACTTATAGCTTCATCCCCATGGTTCTGGCTTTAGAGTCAAGGATAGAAAAAAAGGATTATAGAATCTCTCTGTGACTAAAGAAAGCTGCTAAGGCTAGGCATGTGCCAGGGATATTCCTACATGGAGGATTAGAGAAACCATTGCATGAATTTCTGAAAGTGAAGCCTGGGTTGCCTTGGAGACACCAAAATATGGAGATGTCAGAGTCATGTGATACCTGCCCCCAAAGAGGAGCTAACAGAGTGGAACCAGCCCAGGAGAAAAAAAAAAGTGTGTTGCTGTCAACAGAGATGAAAGAAGTTGGTGATATGAAGAGTGATTTGGTATCAGACATGGAGATGCAGAGTTGGAACATACCCAGCTGGGTTCTGGTCTTGCTTTGGTAAAGTATTTCTTCAGTATGTTCCTTTTCCTCCAATTCGGAATGGTAATATAGATATATATCTTGCACCATTATTTGTTAGAAGTATGTGATCTGCTTTTTCATATTGATTTTACAGTGGAGTACAGTTAAGAAATTATATGTGTCTCCGAAGAGACTTTGAACTTTGAACTTTTAAACAAGTTTGAAACTCTTATATACTATGGAAGCCTTTGAAACTGTATGAAATGGCTATAAGCCTATAGGAACCAGGGAGTGAAATATGGTAGTTTAAATAGGAATGGCCTCCATAAACTAATTTGTTTGAATACTTGGTCAATAGGGAATGGCAATATTATGATCTGTGGCCTTCTTGGAGTAGGTGTGGCCATATTGGAGGGGCTATGTCACTAGGGGTTGGGATTTGAGGTCTCAGAAACTCAAGTCAACTTCCATCTGCCTTTAGAATAAGATGTATATCTCTCAGCTTCTTAACCAGCACAATGTCTGCCTGTGTGCTGCTATGCTTCCTGTCATGACAATAAATTAAATTTCTGAACTCTAAGTTAGCCTCAGCTAAATGTTTTCCTTTATAAGGGCTACCAAGGTCATGGTGTTTCTTCACAGCAATAGAACCCTAAAGAAGCCTGACGAGGCAACAGAAGATCATGGGAAATCTCACTTCAGAAAGCTCAGGAGACGCCCCCTTCATGCAGGTCAGGGCTATACAGAGAATTCCTGTCTTGAAAACAAAAACAAAAACAAAAAAACAAAACAGAAGAGAAGAGAAGAGAAGAGAAGAGAAGAGAAGAGAAGAGAAGAGAAGAGAAGAGAAAAGAAAAGAAAAGAAAAGAAAAGAAAAGAAAAGAAAAGAAAAGAAAAGAAAAGAAAAGAAAAGAAAAGAAAAAAACTGAAAAGACATTGTTAAAAAATTATAAGGCAACTATGCTTGGGATTTTCATGGAAAAGTTGTAGAGTACATATAGAAGAAATGAAATGAAACTTTCCTTCCAAAAGTGTTACATTATGTGATAAGAAACAAACTGATCATACATAACAATTTCAAATCCCTTAGGATGTGTAACTAAATTGAACAGTTTCACACTCTCCCGAAAATTGTATCATAACCTAAGGCAACCATGATAATGTTATATACCAAGATATCAAGTTAAAAGTTGCAAACTCAATTTAGAACATAGACTAAACAATGCTTCTGCCAAGCTGTATTTTACTGAGAAAAACCTGTGGTTAAAATCTAATCAGCATGATTTGTAACTGGTATCCTGCAATACATCACCTAACATTTACTGAAAACTTTCCTTAAGATTCCTCTGAGAGCAAGGCTGCTAGGGATAATGGGTCCTAAAGGAGTTTACCCTTCTCATAGCACATGCAGCCAACTCAAATATTGATCACACCAGACATTAAAAATGTGCTTTCGTGAGGCATTCATGCTTTCAGACTAATAAACATGAAAGCTTTCTACTGAGTAGAGCAGACAAAGCCCATGAATTTATAAACACAGATTTCAGGGCACTGATAAAAATGTAAATGCTTGCACAAACAGATGAAGCATATCCAGGTAAGCAGAGAACAGGAAGAATTAATTAATGTGTGGCATATGTGAGAGGTCTCTGAAAGTTTAAAACTAGAAAGGGTTGCGAATTTTTAAACATGCTGAGAACAATGTTGTGTTGGCTAGTTTAAGGTATCATATCATGGAAATTACTAGTTTACAAATGACAACAGTCCATGAGCTACAAATTGGAAAAACATACTTCAAATAAAATAAGTGACTCTGAAAGCCACCCTTATCATTAGCTTAGACAAATGGATTAGAAGAATAAAATATTCTATCCTGCAAATGTGAATATACTAGGACAGTTAAGTAATTTATATATACATGCCTTAAGGTAGTATAAAAATTATATTAAAAATAAATAACATTCAGTCATTCCAATTTTTATACATTTTGAACTTCAGCATTTTCATTAAAGTAAGACACAATTCTTCAGGGATCTTCAAATCTATAAAATTTCAGAAATATATTTATGTATATATTAGAGTAGCATATTTAAATGATGTTTAGAGTTAAATTTATAAAATTACTTAAGTGTATGTGCAATAAATATTTACTCTTAATAGATGCAGTTTCCTATACAACATGAAAAAAAATCAACCTTTTTATAGAAAAATTAAAGGTAGTTATTATCTGTGTTTTTTCAATTATATACCATAACATTTTTATTAGATTTTTCTTTATATACATTTCAAATGCTATCCCGAAAGTTCCCTTTACCTTCCCTCCACCCTGCTTCCCTACCCACCCACTCCTGCTTCTTGGCCCTGGCATTCCCCTGTACTGGGGCACATAAAGTTTGCAATACCAAGGGGCCTCTCTTCCCTGAGATGGCTGACTAGGCCATCTTCTGCTACAAATGCAGCTAGAGACACGAGCTCTGGGGGTACTGGTTAGTTCATATTGTTGTTCTACCTATAGGGTTGCAGAAGAACCCTTCAGCTCCTTGGGTGCATTTTCTAGCGTCTCCATTGGGGGCCCTGTGTTCCATCTTGTAAATGACTGTGAGCATCCACTTCTGTATTTGCCAGGCATTGGCATAGCCTCATAGGAGACAGCTATACCAGGGTCCCTTCAGCAAAATCTTTCTGGCATATGCAATAGTGTCTTGGTTTGGTGGGTGATTATGGGATGGATTCCCAGGTAGGGTAGTCCATCCTTTCATCTTAGCTCCAAACTTTGTCTCTGTAACTCCTTTCCTGGGTATTTTGTTCCCTATTCTAAGGAGGAATGAAGTATCCAATCATTGATCTTCCCTCTTCTTGATTTTTCTTGTGTTTTGCAAATTGTGTCTTGAGTGTTCTATGTTTCTGGGTTAATATCCACTTATTAGTGAGTGCATATCTAATAATTTCTTTTGAGATTGGGTTACCTCACTAAAAATCTTACAAGGAAATCATGCATTAGTAACAACAAATTAAAACATCACATGTGTTGAATATGAATACTGCTATTAACTAGTTAAGAACTGTGTTCTCTGATCATCCATATCAATCAAGAAAACTTTATCTTTTGAGTCATCACCTTCTGCTAACCCTCAAACATAAAAACTATGTCACTCCAGACCTCTATTGCATTGTTATAACTTATATTTCTGAAATATCGGTCAATTTTTCTAGTGACCTGCTAGTCTGCCTTATAAATATTTATATGATTTTTATATTTTATAATGTTTTATTGATTTAATATAATTATTTTATTAAAAATAATATAAAATTATAATTTTATATATATTTTAATAAACTATACTATTAAGATATTGCAGATAAAATAAACATTAATGCCAAAATTAAGCATTCACTTAGAATGGTGGTTCTGAAACTGTGGAATTTAGAGTGGATTTTTACACTTCTGCTGTCACATAGATTTTTAAACACCCATCACCCAAAATACAAAGTCCATGACAGAATTACAATGAAGAGGCATTAATTTGTTAATATCCTCCTTCACAACAAATATTTCATGTGATACTTTCTTTAGTAGTTACTTTTGTCATTTTTTAATTAAATATTTGTGTGTCAGTATGCGAGTGCTTATACACAGAAAAATGCCAGGGACCATGGAAGGTATATTCAAGGGATTCACCTGCAGCTAGAGCTACAGTTGCCTATGAACCACCCAATGAGGATGCTAGGAGTGGGCATGGGTCTTCCCAACTACAATGAGTTCTCTTAACTGCTGATCCTTCCCTACTGCTCCCTCTCATTATTATTTGTTGAGAATTGCATGCCTGATTATGGTATTGCCATGTCTCCACCCATCTTTCTCTCTGCTCTAGCTCTGCCCATGTCCGCCTGTGCCCTTTTAGATCCATGACTTCCTCTTGTTTGCATTTTATCCTGAACCACAGTGGACCATTGCAGAAAAGAGCACAGTGGCCACACACTCCCAAGAAAAGTTGGCTTCAGGAATGGGACATAGGAGAGGAAAAGAAGAGTAAATACCAAACCCTGAAGATGTTCTAAGACATTGCTTGTAACATGACTAGATCACTTTCCTTAGGATCTCGTGAGTAGAGCACTGAAGGCCTTACTTGCTACCAGCTCTTCACAGATCTCTCTGTAGCTTTAAACTCAAAAGTAGCAAGTATTTCCCCCTAAAGGGTATGCACTTAGTAATAAAGGTAAAAATTATTTTGGGGAAATTCCAGCCATTTTACTGCCCAGGGTAAAAGATCCCACATTCCTAACCTTGGTGCCCTGCCTGGGATAAAAATCTACTGCCACTATAGTCAAGATCTGGCCTATTCCCATCACCCTATGGGAAACGAAAGCAAAAGTAGCAACAAATATGGACACTATGTCCATTGCTCCTGCTCTGAGAAATGGTAGGTCTTCTGTCATTGTCCACAAAAATGTGACCAGATTACTTGTCAGCAAACTACAATATCTTGCCAGAATTAATCCAAGCCACTTACACTGATCACTGCTCTTAGGGTAAACAACAAAAATACCCAAATCTATATTTATTCACCAGCATTGTGCCCAAAATGTCTTAGGATGCAAGAATTGAGCTTATTGCTTTCCATACTCCTTGGTTTCTTTGGTTCAAATAACTACAGAGATGCCCCTTGAACTGCAAAGCAATTGCTTTCACCTATAAATCCAGATGAAAGTAAATGGATATCAGAAAGCAGGGAAGAGAGGGAGGCCATATGTGCTTACAAAGAAAAGGCCTGAGGTGCTCACAAATCAGAGAATAAAAGGCACAGGAACCACAGTAAGGAGAAGTTCTATTTATCAGTAAGTTTCTTACTCCCATTTACCAAATAAAACATACACAGCCTATTTACAGAACAAAAGGGCATGGCAGAGAAGTTTGTGAAATTATATTATAGTACTACTATTAATTTCTGGCCTAATTGATATATTAGTGATGATATTGGCTGGAATGGAAAATGTAAAAGTAATACTAGTTATGATGGAGTAGGAGAAATGATTGAGTTCTGTGAACCTTAAATTGGTTATGATGCTGACTTATTCAGAGAAGGAAAATTTATTAGTCCAGGAAATCTGTATCTTCAGATCAGACAAGGAACATAAACAAAGGCTAGAAAAATAATACTTATAAGTAAACATTTAAGATTTATAGCAAAAGCACCAGATGGTCTATAGCAAGAGATTTGGAAGTGATGGGTAATTAATAAGTAATCGTAGGTCTTGGGGAAAAAAATGTAGTGAACAGAATTAGAAAGAAATGATCAGAGTAATGAACTAATATCTTAGAAGTCAGGAAGCAGCCTGAACTGGAAAAGGAATGTCATTGATATGGTTGAATGGCTCTCTTAGTCCAGCTATGGGTGCTTGAGTTGGGGCAGCCAGATAGAGTGGTCTACCATAAAAAGACTCACTGAGAGGGACTATGAGACACACTCTAGCATGCCTACTGGTCAATAACCTGGTGGTTTATGCCTGAAAAGTAATCATTGATTACTGCTGTCTAAGGCATAGTTCAGACATGGTACAGTCTAAATGTGGTAGAACACAACCAGAAAATCAGCTTTATTAAAATCAACATTTTAGTTCATGAAATTCTGCCAAAATTTAGGAAACGCATTATGTGGCTTTAGCAAAATCCATAAAGTACATCATAAGTTGCAATTTTCAACCCACATCTCTAGGCAAGAGTACAAATGTGTATCTAGGAGTGCTCAGAAAGGACAACTCTCTGACTGTAGTTTCTCTCCTTGATGCCTGGTGAAAACAAAACTCAGACAAACACATATTGATTGAGCCATGTATTGACTGTAAATGGATGGCATCCTCAGATGCTTTCATCAATAGAAACCATTTGTGCTTAAAAATCTGAAACACTGATATTGTGATATATTTGCTGCAAGCACTGGTTACTACAGAGATCCACTACTAGTCAAAGAGAAGATAATAAGTGACCATAGGATACCTATCCTTACATTGGACTGAATCATAACCTCCATGCCAAATGCTCCAGGAACATTAAAGGAAAGGGAAAGAAAAGATCTTTGAGAGCCAGAGGACCAGTTGGACAGTTGGACTGTTTGCTTCATGGATCACCTTCCTGATAGGCTGCCAAGCATAAGCATTCAGCCCTGAAACTATGTATGAAATACTCTGCAATAACTTAACTCAGTAAGGATAGTGTGTGTGTGTGTGTGTGTGTGTGTGTGTGTGTGTGTTGTGTGTTTAAGGCAATAGTAATAAATAATTAAAAGACATAATTTTGTGAGGGGGTGTGATGGCATAAAAGGAACATGGGAGGAGTTGTATGGGGACGAAGGAGTGAGAGTTATATAAATATATTCAATGTACTTATGTATAAAGTTATAAAATAAAACTGGTTCATGACTAAAAATAGTTGAAAAAAGTTATGAAAAATGTATCTTTTTCTGCATCAAATTTTATAAGCTATAAAACCAAGTCATGTCTGTAATGAGAGAGTCAATTGAAAAAGTGCTAGAGATTCTATAAATGAAAACCAGTGAAAATGGTAATGTCACATATGTGCATGTAAAATTCATAAAAAACTAATTTATTTATTTTAAAAGGTCTGTTTTTCCAAGATATACTCTGTTATATAATATCAATACTTAATTTATGCCCAAAGGTCACAGCCAGTGTGGTTTACGTTTATAACAAGAGCCCTGACTCTGTCAGCTTAAGCTTAAAAAGCATGAGAGCAATGGAATCCAATCGTGACACCCACTACTCTCTGAAAGCCAAAGAAGAACCCTCCTGAACTTTCCATTCAAAAGCTTTGCAACAAATGAAAGATGCACAAAGAGAAACAAATGGGGCTTCAAGTGGACTCTGCCAAGCTCCTTTGTGTTGTGCAACATTTTTCTTAGACTACCTTGCATTTATCCTCCTCAATATTCTCATGTAGTCAGGCACAATGACCTCTGAGGACCATTTTATGCACACACTATTTTCCAAGAATAAATTCTATATAGTTGAGGTATAAATGTTAGCATGCACATTTAGATTTCAAAACAGCAGCGATAGTGAAACAGATTAACATACTGAGTTTCTAAACTGTTCCTACTTTTGCAAAGAAAGCCTGTAAAATCCACAAATCTAACAAAGACCCACCACAAAAGTGTTGTTATCTATACTCATGTTATACATTAGCTATTCAGACTTGTACATATTTGCTGATTTATAAATTTTAGGACACTTCAGCTAATGCCTTTCCCTCTCCAAATACAAGGTGTCCACTGTTGGATTCTTTGTGTATATCATTATCTTTTTACAAAATAACCCTCTTGTGATATGGCACAATATTTTTTGCATCTATTTTATTTCATTTAGAAAAAGGTTCTCCACTGTGTGGAATAGTATAGAATCTTATTTTGCTAAGAGTTGATGAATACTAAATTGCTTGGGTAAAACAAAAAACAAAAGAAAAAAAAGAAAGAAAAGAAAAAATAGTAAATTGTATATATCTCATATTTTCTTCATATTTATCTACTAATGTTGTTCCCATAGATTGCTTATTGTGAACAGTGCAACTTGAACCTGTAAAAATATTTCTGTACGTATACACACACACACACACACACACACACACACACACACACACACACACACACACACACACACTCACTCACTCACTATCACCATCACCATAAATTAAACAAAATAAAACAAAACATTGGATTCTATAAATCCTAAATAACTGGTAAAATGTGTTTTATGTATCTTATATTTATGTATCTTATAAGGAAAGTGATGCTCTCAAGCTACCCAGTTTCTTACTAGAATAGCAGTAAACATAAAGGTACCTGTAAAATTCTCCTGTGGAATAGTCAAATAACATTTTTCTACCCCTCTGGGGTCTTTCTCTTTGTATACTCACATCCTTCCTTTAGCCTTTGCATGCATCAATTTGTTTATATTAGTGATTTGATTCATCTTGATTAAAGTGCACCCATAACCCCATGTCCTGTGTACAAAGCTTTCTATGAGACTGCTGATATTCCTTATTTCAATCAGCCATGTGCAATACAGAAAAAAATTACATAACCAATTAAGAATATCAAATCATGAGTATAAAAAGCAAGGTAAGTATAAACAATTAAAACATTATAAATTTGAAAATAATAATTAATAGTATATTCTTAAGCTGGTAAAGTTTCCTAAATATCATGGCATGCATGAGCTGTATACCTTCATAAAAGTTATTGATAGCCAATGTCCTTGTCAGACCATCCTTCTTTAGACATCACAAGAAAAATCTAGGGATAATTAAGAAAAACAGATCATTGAAAGTATTGTAAGAAGGGATGTTGGCCTTAGGGAGTTGGATACCAGTTTTGCATCTCTTTATCTGTAACTCACTCACAGTGTTTCTGATACTTCTCTTGGATCCACACTACAATTTTACTGTAAGACTTTATTGCTGAAAATACTATACATTATTGCCAATTACACACACAGGAAAGTAATATATATATATATATATATATATATATATATATATATATATGTGTGTGTGTGTGTGTGTGTGTGTGTGTGTGTGTGTGTGTATGATACAGGCATGTTGCACACCTGTGCCAAACACACACACACAATTGAAATTACAGACTCCAGAGAAACATACCTGAAACCCTAAGTGTTAGTTACTGTTCTATAGCTATGAACAGACAGCATAAAAAAGGGAGTTTATTTTAAAAAATCACTTAATTGCAGGCATACTTAAAGTCTCAGAGGGTTAGTCTATGACCTTCATGACTAGGAACACAGCAGCAAGCAGGCAGGTATGGCTCAGCTTAAATCTATCTGATCCATACATGGGAGGCAGAAAGAAACTTGGCATGGTGTGTGTTTCTGAATCCCCAAAGCCCAGTCCCAGTAACACACCTCACCCACTCCTTATATTTGTTAAACTGTCCACCACTTGGGAACAAAATATTCAAATATTTGAGCTTATAGAGTTTCTTAGACCACAATACCCAGTGTTGGTACAATGAATAGTATATTCCTTAAAAGCATCTGTTTGACCTTGAGTTCGAACTCAGTCCCCAGAGAATTCTTCACGCCGCAGGCACCCTAGCACACCCAGGATCTTGGGATCACTGGTGAGTGGAACACAACATCTGTTCCAAAACAACCCGGAGGGGCTTGTGCCAGCAGGAACAGGGATACAGAAAAGTCGCCTGACCAGCGACTGGGGTTCTTTCCAGTCGGCACCAGCCCTGTGCCACCTTGGGCGCTAACTTAGCAGATTGTCCCACAGTCCCCAGAGGACTCTCCATGCTGCAGGTGCCCTAGCACACCCAGGATCTTAGGATCACTGAGTAGAGTTGACCTCCAGAGGGCTCTGACTCCAGGACTCAGGTGAGCAAGAAATCTTGTATCCTGGGTCTCCACCAGTCTGAGCAGGACAGCACAAGGGCCACAGAAGCAACAGAACTTCTTGGACAGGGTCCAAGAAAAAAGGAAAAAAAAAAGCATCTGTTTACTATGATATCTCAGGAAGGTTTGTAAAGGCTTCTTTGTAATGAAACTTTGTAACTTTACAAAGTTTCTTTCATTTGTCTATTTTTTATATTTTGTGTAGTTGGGCAGCACAAATCAGATTGCATGCTTTGTTTGTTTGTTCTGTTCTTCTTTTGTTTGTTTTATGGTGTTAGATGTCAAATCCAGGCTATAAACCTTCCCCTACCACTGGTGCCATCCCCACCTGTATATTCTGCTTGCTTGTTTGTTTTGGGAGGGTTTGCAATGTTGACCAGATTGGTCTTGATCTCACTCCTCTGCTCAGGAAGGCATTGAATTTGTGATTCTCCTGCCTCCACCCCAGATGCTGGGATCACTGGCCAGCTCCACAGGCACAGCTCCCATGGTTTTAAGTGCTATTTAAAAAAATAAAATAAAATAAAAACACTGAGATGCCCTCTAACCAGGTAACTTACTATGTGATATATTTAGAAGTCTAGAATTAAAGCAGGCCATGAGGGAACTAGAGGCCACCAACAAAGTGTAACTAGGTCACAGTAAATTTGTCTCTCAGCTCTGTCCCCCATTTACCATCACAACTTGTCTCAGCTGCCATGAGAAGCTTGGAAGAGAAAGAATCGCAAAGATGGTGTCTGAATCCTGCTTTCCACATTTGGCAGCCCACCTTACTCTCCCTGAGTAAAGTAAAGTTACAGCTAATTGCTGCATCCTTTTGCTATAAAGATGTGCATGCAAGGAGAGCAGACGAACATACCTAGTATTCGCAGAGTACTTTATAAATGCAGGCATGAACAAAGCATTGCTGAGAATACAGTCTCCTTGTAAACTGAATCTGCATGTAGAATATCCAGAGCAAGTTTGATGAATACAGGCATCAGTTTCATCAGGGCCCAGCATTAACTTGGCACTGAGAATATCCTGTCACGATCTGAGCAGGGAGATGTGATTTCATGAGACACCATGAACCACCATGTAAGACTAAGGTTTCTGCCTCCACCACTCAGTGGTCACCTATTATCATCTCTTTAGGCTAACCAAAGTTGTCCTGAAATTAAAGGAAAGTTTTAGTGGTCACCAGGGGGAAGAGAGAAAGAGAAAGGAAGGGAGGGGGAGGGAAGAAGAAAAGGAGAGAGAGAGAGAGAGAGAGAGAGAGAGAGAGAGAGAGAGAGAGAGAGAGAGATTGATTCTGAGCCTATTTAAAATTGATGCTCCAGGAGCAAGAGTCCATTTTCTATAGCAATGTAACCCTGAAAGATCAAGCCAGCTCCAGTGGAGTGTTTTCATATATATATATGTATCATCTGAATATATATATATATTCAGTAGCACTAAGAGTACTCAGTCAGATTTTTAAAAAATGGAAAGAGGTACGTAAAGTTGGGAGAGAAAGGGATGGAGGATATTGTCACAACATCCTGGTAAGAGTGGGAAATACTTAGAGTTACAAGATTTTTATAGAAACTTAAACAATATTTATTAGTTACTATCTTAGCCTTATGTTACCTTTTGTTTTCTGTGTTTCTTTCTTTAATCCCTACTGTGTGCATATAACTGTATCTATCTAAAATAATTTCATGGTTTCTACAGGGCAGCATACTTCCTCACCAAACCATGGCTCTTTTAATTTCTATCTTATTCATTATTTCCTCCTTTCAGCAGGCTGCCATTGCTTAAGATGTTCTGCTTATTACATGCAAGAGATGCCATAACGTTACATGTGCACCTTTAAAGTGTTTTGTAAAGGAAGAGGCTCTGAGGGTTATCCTTTCATTGATTTTACAATTCTTAGTACCAACAATCTGAGACTGTTACAGTGAAATAATATCACAGGCACGCATTTATCTAATGATTAGGAGGGTTAATGCCAAGGTCCTCTCTTAGTATACGATTTCATATGAATAAAAAGTCAAAGAGCTATCTATGATTTAAAATAATGTTTAAAATTACTGAAGTCCTGTCTTATCATTATCTACATAAACTACTGGATTTAGAGGTCAACAGAGTTTAGGATGGAGTAGTTTATTTGTTTAGTAGCATGAAAAAGAAAATGTGATAATAGGAAAATAATTTTATTGTAAGAATAAAATAACTAATAAAGACAATTACAACATGGTGTTTCTCTTTTTTTACTTAATTATTTTATTTATTTACCTTCCAAATGTTGTCCCCCTGTGGTCACCCCTCAGCCCCTTCTCTTCACCAATGAAAGGATGCTCTCCCTCCCCCATCCATCATTCCCCTTCCCCAGGGCATCATATGTGCCAGCCCTGAGTATGCTCTTTGGTTGGTGGCTTAGTCTCTGGGAGCTCCCAGAGGCGTGGGTTAGTTGACTCTGTTGTTCTTCCTATGGAGTTGCCATCCCTTTCAACTCCTCCAATCTTTCCCCTAACTCTTCCATAGGGGTACCCAACCTCAATCCAAGAATGGGATGTAAGTATTTGCATCTGTCTCAGTCAGCTGCTGGAAGATCCTCTCAGAGGACAGCCATGCTAGGCTCCTGTCTGCAAGTCCAATACATCATCACTAATAGTGTCGGGATTTGATCCCCACACCTGGGATGGATCCCAACTTGGGCCAGTCACTGGTCGTCCTTTCCTTCAGTCTCTGCTTCATTTAATGTCCCTGAATTTCTTTTAGGAACAGTCCTAGGTCAAAAATTTTGAAGATGGATTCATGTCCCCATCCCTCCGGAGGCTGAGGATCCCTGTCTGACTGGTTGTGGTCTCTTCAGGTTCTATTTCCCCACTGTTGGGCATTTTGGCTAAGGTCATCCCCATTGAGTCATGGGAGCCTCTCACATCCCAGGTCTCTGGGACTCTTTTGAGGTTCACCCTAACTCCAAGTAACTGCATATTTCCATTCATTCTCCTGGCCCTCTGAGCTACTCTCCTGTTTCACCCCATACCTGCTCCTGCTCCTTTCCTTCCCAACCAATTCCCTCCCACCCTATGCCTCCCATGATTATTTTGTTAGCCCTCCTAAGGGATTGGGCCTTCCTAAAGTCTGTGGATTGTGTCATGGGTATTGTGTACTTTTAGGCTAACATCCCCTTATCAGTAAGTATATACTATGCATGTCCTTTTGGGTCTCAGTTAATGTTCTCATGATTATATTTTCTAGTTCCATCCATTTGCCTGAAAAATTCATGGTCTCCTCATTTTTAATAGCTGAATAGTATTCCATTGTATAAATAATTCACATTTTTCTATATCCATTCTTCTGTTGAGGGACATCTGAGTTGCTTCAAGTTTTGGTCTATTACAAATAAGGCTTCTATGAACATATTGGAGCACCTTTCTTTGTGGTATTGTGGAGCATCTTCTGGGTATATGCCGAGGAGTGGTATAGCTGGGTCTTCCAATTATAAATATTGTATAATAAATAAACCAATAAAGGAGGAACAAGAAAATGCAGGAGCTGTTCTTACTTGAAGGAACACACCAAGAGGCGAAGATACTGTTCTCATTGCTCCATCTCACACTAACACAAAAGGTATTGGACTTTCTTAAATACCACTCTCCTTCCTTAAAGACTGATAAATAACCACTGTACCCATAAAGAAGTTCAATTCTTTATGTACTGGGTGTATTGGCATTACTCCTGGAGACCTCAGGAGCAGATACAAAATGACTGCTATGGTTCGACTGCAAGTAACGTCTGTGCCTTACACCAGTGTCATTTTGGATTGCAAACTTTCCAGATAAGCTTTGGTTCCTTAATGGCCTGATTCCCTTTTTTCCTTCTTTATAGGATAACACAGGTATAGCATTCTTGATATCCCACATTTCTCTACATCTGAGAATATATAAAAAGAATTAAAATTAGTTTGAGTGACAAAGGAAAACAGTATCTCCAAACATTCAAGCAAGAAACTAGTCTGGAAATTTTCATCAGTGGATGCCGTTGTATCAAAGCTTCGTGGCCTTAACAAAAATAGCCATAGCTCCAAAGGTGATTATTTTAGTTATAATAGGAGACTTACTTTGCAACTTGATATTGAGTACAAACCTTGTATAGGCAGTAATGGAATATACTGAACTCATGGTCTCTCAATTTTACACAAAAAGAATGTCACACTTTATGTATTAATTGCCATAAAATACTTAGCCCGAGTTTAATTAGAAAAAAAAAGCTCTGAATTAATATTCAGTGCTATAAAATAGTTTTAAGTTTTCCAAGTTAAAGTAACAAAAGTAAGAAAGTCTAGAGAACAGAACGGAACAGAAACAAGACAATCAAAAGGTGTTATGTGAAATCTTATGTAATTCTATTTTTTAATATATTTTATTTCTCTAGAGTTGTCATTCATTTATTTATTCAATATAAATTGATCATATACATTCATCAGTACTTCTTTTCAATTCTCCTGAGATTGGCCACCCCATGTCCCCTGAATACAAGTCTTGTATAATATTAATGTATAAAACATGCCACTGGATGATCTCCTCTCCTTCAGCATCCACAAACGGTTGAGAGCACCTCTGATAGGCATGTGGCTCCAGGGGTACCTCCTCCGCTCATGCTTGAATTTTGTTGTCTTTATCACTTGTGAATCTTGTGCAGGAATTTCATGCTATAAGTTACTATGGGTGACAGCCATGTCCTGTTCACAAGTTAGCATATTCTTGATTATGACAGTGGTGGTATATAGGGAAGATGCCTTCATTGAACCCAAGTAAATGCTAAACAATCTGAATAAGGGGTAAATATCTGATAGTTTGTAACTTATATACAAGTGGTTAACAGAAAAGCACAGGTGTTGAAGTGTAAATGTGCCCATGGCTAAAGAAAACAATGACAAAATATCATTTGGGAAGGTAGGTGCATTTTAAACACTTAATATAACTAAGTTAATTCAGAGCTGATGTAGAACATACACCTGTATGCTACACAGTATTTTATTCTATTATCAACATGATACAGTATGTTTGTCACAACAGATGAAAGGACACATTGATACATTATCATGAACCAAACTCCACACTTGATTCTGACTGCCCGAGGTTTGCTCAATGCTCTTTCTGTGTTTCAAGACATCATGTCAGATGGCCATTACCCAGAAATTGGTAGCTTTCCCCCTGTAACAAGTGTCAAAAGTCTCCAAAAACACAGACAAATGCCCCGGGGATGTATAGCTCAAGTTGAGAAATAATACTTGAGCGGAACGGCGCTCACTGAAGCAGAAGAGAAGAATCTTGGATAATGGAGTAATCAGAAGAGTTAGAAAGCTGCTGCTACAGATGAACTAACTTCTATTGCAAAACAGAATGATCCTCCGCAGCAGTGAAGAAATAAGTTTGCATCTCTTATTAATTACATTCTCAGAAGTGGAGAACTGTGCAGTGTGATTTCTTTCAGAATCAATGCTGAAATTTGCTTGTTTCTTTGAAGATACTGCTCTTACGGAACTGACACAATTTAAAACCCGATCCAAAGCTGACCTTCATGTTACACCTGCAGGACGTGGCTTTTTATTTTTATATACCTTGTCAGGTACCATGAGCGCAGCACCTACAGATGACAGATCCGAGAGAAGTGGGCTGTACTCAGGTCATTCCATTCAGAAACTGTGAGCTTTCTGTGAGCTTAGTGCCAGGTTAGCCTGAGTCTGACTTTAAAAAGAAGTGACAGAGAAGCTATTTATCAACCTCAGAGCTGTCTGGGCACAGGGTGAGGTGTAACCACAAACAACGGATACACATTAACTACACATTAGTAAGGAAAGCTCTGGACTATAAAAGGGAGGGAACAATGATTTTACAGAGATCTCCTCCATCAAGCCCGACATGGTGCACTTAAATGGCTTTGTGGCCCAATTTCAAATATCATAATACAAATACTTCTACAATGCAATGAATCTACCAAGACTCAGAGGCCCAACAGGGAAATATAAAACGATTTTTTTCACACTACCAGCCAAGCTTGTGAGTGTTCCATAGAGGTAAACTGTTGAGATGCCCAACATCAAGGACATGTTTAATACTTTTCATTTGTTTTGAAAAGTGATGGGAGCACAGACTTCTGAGGGAAATGATGCATATTAATAATTTGGAAGGAGTATGCCATCATTATACGGAGACAGAATGCAAGCATAGACTATGTAATAAGGGATAAGTAGGGAATGCAGGTTTTGGTGACAGACTCTCTAAGGTGAAACTATGGCTCTCAGTACATAGTGTCAAATGGTGATGCCATTGCCAAACATGCAGAACTGCTGAAGGAGAGGGTGATGTGGCATCACAAATGTCAGGAATGGACCCTGGCATAGCAGAATCTCAGCATCCCTGTCTGCCAGATATGGCACAGACAGAGTCACAAGAGTCTCACAATGCTTTGTCAGTTTCACAGAAACCACACATCTTCCTGTCTCCTTACTCCATTACTGTGGTTGATTCTTTGAGTCCTGTTCCAACTACTGAACTATGTTGTATTTTTCACAGTCAAGTGAAACAGCACCTTCTCCTGTCACCCGCTGTTCTGATATATAAGATGGCTGTGCATATTAATGACTTATTCAAGGCTCAATGTCTAAATCTAAATATGAAATCATGTTATTTATGTTGTGTGCTTATCACTTCATCCTGTTGAAATATCTGTTTGTTCTGTTTTAATTTTTTCCCTTTGTTTTTAAATTTAACTTTAATTTATGAGGTAAAATACTTTTTTTTCTTTCGACTTCCATAGCAAAATACAGAGCTATCAGATACCCCAGGAATAAATACGTATATTATGCATATATTTCTATAACATTACATCATATATATAATACATGTTCTGCCAAAGTGAGCACGAAACATTGCCTTTTTAAAAATAAAATAAGACAGAACACAAGAAACAGCAATGACAGTCTTATTCTTAAAAAGGCAATGTTTTGTGCTCACTCCGGCAGAACATGTGCTAAAATTGGAACGATATGGAAAAGATTAGCATGTCCCCCTATACATATATACATATATATATATATATATATATATATATATATATATATATATATATTTGTGATAGCCAGAAGCTGGAAGCAACCTAGATGTCCCATGAAAGAAGAATAGATACAGAAAGTGTGGTTCATTTACACAATGGAATGCTACTCAGCTATTAAGAACAAAGACATCCTGAGTTTTGCAAGCAAATGGATGGAATAAGAAAATATCATCCTGAGTGAGGTAACTCAGACCCAAAAGGACAGACATGGTATGCACTCACTAATAAGTGGATATTAGCCAAAAATAAATAAATAAATAGATAGATAGATAGATAGATACATAGATAGATAGATAGATAGATAGATAGATAGATAGATAGATAGTACAGAACATGCAAGATAGAGTCCACAGAACTCAAAAAGCTCAACAAGCTGAAGTGCCCAAGTGAGAACTTCTGAGTTCCATTTGGGAAGGAGAAGAAAGCAATCACAAGTGGGGAGGGGAGAGAGGGAGGGAGCTTGGAGGGAAAGTGGATGGGGTGGGAGGGAAGTGTCTGTGTGTGTGTGTGTGGGGGGGGGGGGACCTGATCTGGTCTTGGGTGAGGGAAAAGGACTGAAGCCCTGAGGGCCAGCAGAAAGAATGTAAACAGGCAACCTCAGGAAATAGGAGGTTGGGGGCACCCACTCAGAATGCACTAGAGACCCCCAGGATTCAATGGGAGGGATCTTAGATGAAATGTCTGTCCTACAGTAGGGAGAGGGAATTTATAGAGCCCACCCCCAGCAGGAAGACAGGACTTCAAGTGAGGGATGGGGTTGCCATCACACAGTCATATCTCTGACCCATAAGGGTAGCCTCCCCAGCCTTGAGTAGGCTGACTTTGACCTTGCTATGCTGAGAATGAGACCATGTGGGGTGGAGCCTTCTAATTTAGATGGCTCTATTGTTCTGTCACCTGCTGCTGCTCTTCTCTGAGACTCTGCTACCTGCTGAGAGACCCTTGAGACATTCCAGAGACATATCCTATCCTTCAAGTTGCCTACAGGCTGGCTCCAGGCACCAAGAATGGATTGGGGGTGGGGGAATGGGCCTTGCCTCTTTCTAAGCACAGTCTCTTGTAAACTTACTGGCTTTGATCAGAGAAAAAAATTGTCTTGGCCTCATGACTGTGAAATGCTTTATTTTCAAAAGTTAAATGTTTAATAATTAATTTTATTTTATTCCTATTTCTACTTCAGCTGATGTGAAAGTTATTCTCTGTATAAATTCAATTCCTGAAGTACCTTGTTGGCCACCCCTTTGTGATAAAAGGCCTAGAAAGAATAGGGATACAAGAAAAATACCTAAACATAATAAAGAAAGTTTACACTGAGCCTATAACTGACATCAAATTAAATATAGAGAAACTCAAAGCAATTTCACTAAAAGCAGGAACAAAACAAGGTCTGCATTCTTTCCATATTTATTCAATATTGTACTTCAAGTCTTAGCTAGAGCAAAAAGACAACTGAAGGATATCAAGTGGATGCAAATTTGAAAGTAAGAAACCAAAGTATATTTATTCACAAATGATAAATAGGACCATAGAAATAAAAAGGACCATAGAAATTCCACCAGAGGACTCCTACAGCTGATAAATACCTTCATCAAAGTGGCTGGATATAAGATAACACAAAAAAATTAGTTGCCTTCCTATGTAATAATGACAATGGCCTGAGAAAGAAATTATGGAAACAGTGCCTTTCATAATAGCTTCAAAAATACAACATATCTTGGGGTAACTATAAATAAGCACATGAAAGGCTTATATTAAAAAAAATATTTTACTATCCTTGAAGAATGATAGTGAAAATATAAGAAAATAGGAAGATTTCCTATGCTCATGATCAGTAGGATTAACATAGTAAAATGGCCATCCTACCAAAAGCAATCTACAGATTCAATGCAATCCCCATCAAAACAGCCACACATCTTTATATAACTTGAAAGGGGAATTTTCAACTACATACAGGGGGTAAAATCAGTCCTTGTTTGGAAAAAAGAAAGGAATTAGTAAGATGGAGGGAGGACTAGAAGAGGGTAATCTGGCATGAGTATGAACACATACATTTTAAACATGTACATAATGTAAAAAAAAATTAAGACATAATTATGTCTGTTGTCAGAAAGAAAGCAAAACAAAATCCCAGGGTAGCTAATGCACAATGTTGAACAATAAGGAACTGATGGAGTTCGCATCATTCCCAATTTTAAGTTGTACTGCAGTGCTTTAGTAATAATAGCAATAAACACTAGCCAGTTAAAAATAGACTCATTGATCAATGAAATTGAATCAAAGAGCCAGGCATAAACCCACACACATACAAACACCTTATTTTTGATAAAGAAGCCAAAAGTACATATGGGAAGAAAAGATAACATTGTCAACAAATGGTTTCAATCAAACTGGCTGTCTTCATGTAGAAGAATGAAAATAGATCCATGTTTATTACCCTGCACAAAATTCAACTCCAGTTAGATAAAAAAAAAAAAAGCTCAATCAACCCAGCCACAAAACCTTTGACTTACAATCTGTCCTGCTTGCAACATATGCTAGAGTAATGTGACATAACTTGTAGAAATAACCAAACAATATCTGATTAGAGTTAAGGCCTGCTCCAGGAGAAGGAACGCATACCCAACAATGCTTGAGTAACAAAGAACCAGAGACTACATAGACCTGAGATCTTTGGTAAAATCTAACACAACTGCTCTAAAAAATATGAATTAAAATGACTCCTACTGATACTCTGCTATAATCATAAGTCAATTTTTATTCAGTCATCATCAGAGGAGCTTCCTCCACAGCAGATGGGAGCAAATACAGAAACCCACAGCCAGAATTTATGCAGGGAGAGAGAGAGAAAGAGAGAGAGAGAGAGAGAGAGAGAGAGAGAAATTGAGGTCTTCATCAAATCCCTCCTTTTAGAGCTCAAGGAATTCCTTAGAAGGGCATATATCCAGATGTCCCAACCGGTAAGAAGGACACATGCTCCACTATGTTCATAGCAGCCTTATTTATAATAGCCAGAAGCTGGAAAGAACCCAGATGCCCCTCAACAGAGGAATGGATACAGAAAATATGGTACATTTACACAATGGAGTACTACTCAGCTATTAAAAAGAATAAATTTATGAAATTCCTAGCCAAATGGATTGACCAGGAGGGCATCATCTTGAGTGAGGTAACACAATCACAAAGGAACTCACACAATATGTATTCACTGATAAGTGGATATTAGCCCAAAACTTAGGATACCCAAGATATAAGATACAATTTGCTAAATGCATGAAACTCAAGAAGAATGAAGACCAAAGTGTGGACACTGTGCCCCTTCTTAGAATTGGGAACAAAACACCCAGGGAAGGAGTTATAGAGACGAAGTTTGTAGCTGTGATGAAAGGATGGACCATCTAGAGACTGCCATATCCAGGGATCCATCCCATAATCAGCTTCCAAACGCTGACACCATTGCATACACTAGCAAGATTTTGCTGAAAGGACCTAGATATAGCTGTCTCTTGTGAGACTATGCTGGGGCCTAGCAAACACAGAAGTGGATGCTCACAGTCAGCTATTGGATGGATCACAGGGCTCCCAATGGAGAAGCTAGAGAAAGTACCCAAGGAGCTAAAGGGATCTGCAACCCTATAGTTGGAACAACATGATGAACTAACCAGTACCCTGGAGCTCTTGTCTCTAGCTGCATATGTATTGAAAGATGGCCTAGTCGGCCATCACTGGAAGGAGAGGCCCATTGGACTTGCAAACTTTATATGCCCCAATACAGGGGAATGCCAGAGCCAAAAGAATGGGAATGGGTAGGTAGGGAAGTGGGGGGGGGGGGTATGGGGGACTTTTAGGATAGCATTGGAAATGTAATTGAGGAAAATATGTAATAAAAAAAAAGAAGAAGAAGAGTAGCTGGAAAGATCATAGGAGTCAGAGGGGATGGAGGACACCAGGAGAACAAGGCCTTTGGATCAACAAAAGAAGGTACAGGTGAACTCACAGAGAGTGAAGCAGCAAGCACATGAGCTATATGGTCTGCACCAGGTTCTCTGCATATATATTATAGGTTAGTATTTTATTGCGACTCCAGTGAGTGAGAAAAAGTGGGTCTCTGACTCTTGTGCCTGCTCTTGGAACACTTCCTCCTGTTGCGTTGCTGAGGACAATTTCAATACAAGAGTTTTTGCTTCATCATGTGATATATTATTTTATCCTGTTTGGTTATTGTTTCTTAGAAACCTGTTCTTTTCTAATGAGAGACAGAAAGGGAGAAAGTCTAGAGGAGAGGGGACATAGAGAGGAACTGTGAGGGGTAGAGGAAAGGGGACCTATAATCAGGAAGTACTGAATGAGAAAATAATCTATGTTCAATAAAAGGAAACCTAATGTAATGGCAATAATAACAATGATAACAACATTAGGAAGAGAAACACGTTATGGCAAGGATCAGTCAGAACATTGTTTATGCTGATCTAATATCCCACCTATGTTTCCCATAGTAAATAAAAATTATGTGTCAATGCTTACATCTTTAAGGAAATTTTTAGGCATGTGATAACCATATATTCTTTATACGCATATGCACATAATACACACATTCATAGGCTCTTGAGAGCATTTAACCCTTGATGAAACTCTTTGTTATTTCAAAATGTTACATATATTAAAACTATGCCATAAGCTAAGATTATCTTTATTTGACTCATGAAACACTTGCATAAAATGGAGAGGGGATACACACTAAAATCTAGGGTTCCTGACTTCTACAAAAAAGTCAGAAAAGGGTAAAGAGCAGAGAACCAAGGACAGGTCAAAGATAAGATAAAAGGATGCATGGCAAGCATGAGAATTTAGGGAATTACTTGCAAATCGCATGTGCTAGCCAGATTTGAAGACTGCCATAGAAAATGTATTTCCTCATCTCCCTTTATTCCTGTGATATCTGTATTAGAAACATCTTTGCCTTCTCACTATGTCCTGCTAACGGTTCACTGTTCGTGGGTAGTCTCCTATCTTTGATAATTAAATGGTTTGAAACTCTACCCTTATTCTCTGTCATCTTTAGAATATCAACTTCAAGCATCTTGCTTCCCGAAATAAAAGGTAAAAGAAACTTTTGGGTGCAGAGCACATAGGATATTTAATCTGCTTTCAGAAGGAAGATGCAGAGCCATTCAATGCTGACAAGGTAGGAAAAGGAAAATAAACCCTCATGTATTTTTAATGAAGCTTTCAGGGAAATATATCTGTATCTATCAGCATATCTCTCAGGGACTTCTGTTTTTAATGTGTGTTTTCCTATTCGGTAAATCAAAATATTACTGGATCATAATCACTCCAGTTTATTTGGAGTTAAAGAAAATACTGCATAATGGTCAATCATAAGGTATATTTTAGTAAGACAGGCTGGAAATTAGCAATAATGCCCCAGGAGTGATGATTCTGAAGAGAGCCTGACAGAAATGCATTACATTTTACCAGGGAAATTGACAGATCAAGTTCTAAGTCAAAAGATGCAGTCTCGAGACTTTTTATCAATGATTCATTACTTGGAAGAAAGGTTAGTTGGATCAATACCCAAATTCATCCACACAAACACTTGCTTGCGAAGAAAGAGGGAAAGTATTGACAGTAAAACTTAGAAAAATATCATTGGTCTTTGCTCTGAATTTCTGTGGTCACCACCACTATGGTGGCTGATGGTTTGCTGAACATTAAAATCTAATGACTTGAGCTAATTGCTGTGTCATTAATTTCCTCTGCTTACCTTGTTGCTACTGCTAATCCCTATAGCCTTTATTCGTAAAGAGAGCAAAGGATGCCTTTGACTTCATAGACTGATGATGACTATGGAAAAATAAAAGAAGACAAAACAAAACAAACAAACAAAAAACCCTACAGGGCCTGGCAGGATGGCTCACAGGGTGGAACTAACAACACAAGGCTGGTGATCGCACTTCTATTCTGTAACTCACACAAAAGTGTGTTAAGAAAAGTGGAACATTTGGCTATAGGTCTCTACATCTGTTTCCATCTGCTGCTGGATGAAGTCTCTCAGGAGACCATTATGCTAGAGGAAAGGAGGGAGGGATGCTCTAATTGGGATGTAGTGCAAATTTAAAAAAAAAATAAATATGGAAGGGAAAAATAAAAAGGAAAGTGGAAAGTTACAGGAAAGTGACTCCTGTAAGTTGTCCCCTGACTTTACTTACACACAATGGTGTGTGTGTGTGCATGCAAACACACATGCATATATACATGCTCACACAGAGCAGAGCAGAGAGAGAGAAAGAGAGGGAGGGGGCAAAGAGAGAGAAGAGAGATTCAATACTAACATAAATTAAAGATAAAAGTATAGCCATTACAATTACCAGTATAAAACTGTACTCTTTTTTTTTTTCATGTAAGACTACACATGAGTGACTAGAGAAGCAAGATTGTGGCACGATTAGACCTCCTCCCTAGGTGCTGCAGGCCAGCTGCATTTCCCCAGCTAAGGAACAACACACTCAGCTTCCACACTGCTTACATCTGAGATGAAATACAAGGTTCAAACACGCCACTCAAACTTAGTGCCGAAAGGATTTCTAGATAGAAAAAATATTCATAAAAACTATATTCCCCAGGTTTTCAACTTACATTGGAATTTTTAGCTCTATTTTATATGGTCAGTTATCCTAAAATAAATTTAAGGAGAGCAGCATAAATTATATTTGTGTCTATACTAGTTTTCTTTAATGTTTTTGAGTCAGAAAAAAAAGAGTGAAAAGATACGCAAAATCATGGATAATTTAAATTGATTAGATAAATTTACTAATTTGTAGATCAGGTGTAAGTGTGTGCTTAAATTTTGCAACAGAAAATATCTCCCCCAATTTCACTTTTGTTGATGATAATCTATCCTCAGCTTCAAAACTTGTCAATGAAAGCAGCTGACTTTCTCTCAGAGAATAATCCAACAGGGTAAAGGGCATTGTAAGTAATGGCTGAATCTTTGGTAGATTTCTATAACAACACCATTCTTTAAATGGCTAAGACTGTGGAAAGGACACCATTTTAAATGCCCTGTGTGTTTAGATGTTCCACTTACCCACATGCTGCCTCTTGATGATCTTCTGTTTAGCTGTAGTAATCTATTCTGGAGTCAAGTTAGAGAAAAATGCTTCTGACTTACATCAGATCATAAACAGAAATAGTCCTAGGGACACTGATACAACAGCAGCAATAACAACATCATCTTACAAACTCAACCATGGGAATACAAAAGCCATTGTAGGGTCAATCAAAGGTTCATTTTAAAACACTGAACTATTTCCTCAACTGACACACCCACTCCAGTGAAGTCTGCATGACAGGCCTAAAGGCTTGGACCCAGTCCCAGGCAAAGAGTTTCACAGAATCTCAGTTTCCTGGAACCTTGGCACGAATGCTCCAAATCTATCCCTGTCAGCGTATGGATCTGTGTGCTTTCTTTCAGTATTGTTTTATTATAGGTGCCTCCAAGAAATGATTTTACTAACACTTAAATCAGGTTGAACTCTACTGTCTGGCCTTCACCAATGTCCTAGGCAGTCCTTGAGCTGACCCTGAGCTTGGAATTTTGTAAGAATGTTACTCATTCAGATGAAATGCCCCAGTGTTGACAGTTAGTAATCAGGCATCTCAGTTTGCCAGAGAGGAGCTAGTATTCTCAGGGCTAGTTCAAAATAGTAAACTTAGAATCCTCATTACAGTCAGGTATGGCAAGCTACATTGCATATTAGAAGAAAGTTGGTGAGTTCTCCTGGCAAATGGGGATTCCCTACAGACACTTAAAAGAGCAACCAAGTTACTCCCATATGTAAGAATTTACCATGGCCTAGGAAAAAGGAGGGTTGTGGTTTAAGGAAGAACTACAATATTGCATTATTTATGAAAAGGTCTGCTAGAGCAGAACCCCCTGGCGCAAGCTTTCACAAGGCTCAGAGAAATAGCATAAATTGTGACTAGGGTGTGAAATCCTTTCCTGGCCCCTGTCATTAGCTGACTCTAGGCAGTGCTGACCTTATCTCAATTGTAAACATTGCCTGGTTCCTGCCAGTCTTTTGAATGCATTTCTCTGTTTTGTGATAGATAACTTCAATGTACCTTGGCTGTTGTGTCACCTAACTTCATTCTTTTCTTCTGTAATATAAAAGTCTGATGCTCACTTTGACAAATTACATTCAGATACAACATTCCCTTCTGTTCAAGTCTGTCACTTTTCGCTGACTCCATGCCCACCTGCACCAGGACCCTGATTCTTCCAGTCCATGAAACTCAACATTATTGGCTATTAAAGAAATACTTCAATTAGAAGTTACTAAGAAGAAGTGAAGTATCCACACTTTGGTCTTCCTTCTCCTTGATTTTCATGTGTTTTGCAAATTGTATCTTGGATATTCTAAGTTTCTGGGCTAATATCTGCTTATCAGTGAGTGCATATCATGTGTGTTCTTTTATCATATGCCTCAGTACAGGGGAATGCCAGGGTCAGAAAGCAGGAGTGAGTGGGTTTGGGAGCAGGGAAGGGGTAGGGTATAGGGGGCTTTGAGGATAGCATTTGAAATGTAAATGAAGAAAATATCTAATAAAAATTTTAAAAAAATAAAAATTTCTGTCTAGTAGCCTAAGTAACACTGTATCTCATTGATAGTGTAAATAATGACAAAATACAAATATGAGTTTAAAACAGGGCAAGAGTGATCTGACTTTAAGGTAGGGCCTTGGAAACACAGTGAAACCATCCTTATTGGTCTGCTTGTTTTTAGGTAATGTTCAGTAAGGAAGTCAGATTAGGAAACATAAATATGCACTCTAATTTCAAATTAAAAGAGAGCTCATTTAAAGAAAAAGGCATTAAAGAAAGATGGAAGGAGATAATTCAGTGGGAAGAGAGATTTCTGGACTGGAGCAGAATAGAGATGGTAGTGCATGTGGAGAAATGCTAGAGTGGAAATCATAATGTGTGATATTTAAGCTGTATCAAGCTTAAATATCAATGTACCCATTCATTTGAAATGTCTCATGATACATATACTTGCAAAGAAGAAAAAAATAAAGTATAAGTCAAATAATTCTTAAATTTTAAAGTTCCAATTTGGACAAATATTGCTTCATAAAATTTTCCAGTTTCCCCTCCAGTCATGCTCTGTTTAGCTGAGTCTGAACTACAGATCTCTATTTAAAATAGCAAGTAGATACTGCAATTTTTAAAACAATGTATATAAAACATGATCATGACTAATAAAAATAAAAAAATCTGTAAACCTAACAGAATAATACATAATGCAGAGATTATGAGCAACAGTTGTGCTATTGGGTAGCTTCCCACTGTTCCAGGCCTTCCTCCCAAAACCGTACTTAAAGAGCATATGGAACAATGGCATCTCTGAAGAAACAGAATGGGATTGACACTGACATTTGCTTTATGCATCCAAAATACCAGGGGGATTTTTTAAAGATTTACTTATTTATATATATGACTGCTCTATTTGCATGTATGTCTGCATGACAGAAAACAGCATCAGACAGAAGAGGGCATCTGATCCCACTATAGATGGTTGTGAGCCACCATGTGGTTGCTGGAAATTGAACTGAGGACCTCTGGAAGAACAGCCTTTACTCTGCTGAGCCATCTCTCTAGCCCCCAAAGGGATTTTTGAAGCAACAGATTAGATTTTAATTTCATGCTGCCATGTCCAAACCTGTATTTCCTACAAGGCCTGTTAATAACACTGTGTCCATTATTTAAACTAGGGGACATAATATATATATATATATATATATATATATATATATATATATATAAATTTTATGTAAGTTTTCATGTAATTATGCACCTTAATAAAGCATTAACCGTATTCTCTATCTGATCCTCCTGGAGAAACAACACTTGAGCCAACTGGGTTGATAAGGTTCTTCTCTGCAAATTATTACAAAATGATCATAAATTAATTCAATTCAAATACTTCTTTTGTTGAGAATATTTTAAAGGCTTCTCCCCTTCCCTCTGCTTACCCTCCCTTCACTTGCTCACTTGCTCTGTCTAAAGTCCCTCTACTTATTACCCATCCTCTTAAGGAAAGCTGCAAAGATGTTTTACTTAAAAGCTGCTTGATATCCAGGAATACTTGCCTTTAAAAAAATTATCAAACATATGAACAAAGGTGACATACAGAAGTAGTATAAAGAAGAATACAAAGGGAAAGAAAATAATGCAATATATTTTTAAAATATGAACAATAGTCTTTATAAATAATGTACTTCATACTAACTATTACAATGATACTCGGGGTTCCTCCTGGAGTCTAAATACTTGCCAAATGTCTTTTCCACCTTTCGTTAATCTTTCTCTATTAATTATATTTTAAAATTATATATATCTGACATGAGTGCAGTTTTCATGGAAGCCAGAAGAGAATATCAGATGCCTTTTAGCAATAGTTGTATAGAACCTACATGGACTCTGGGAACTGAGTTCAGGAATTCTCAGCAAGAGTTAGTAAGTGCTCCTAGCAACTAAATCATCTCTCCAACACCCTATGTGATATTTTAATGAACACAATGTTTGATTTGTAGCCTAATGCAATTAGCAACAACATTCTAAAATAACAGAACATGGATATTTCTGGTATAACTAGAGGAATGCTTTGCTACCTCTCATAGCCTTGGGGATCAGACACCAGAATTGTTTCTTTTAAGGAATTCTATTAGTTCCTAGCCCTGTAGAAGAGCACAGCAAAAAATCTAACTGACCCAGAACCTCATTGCTGACAGAGACATATGAAAAGGAAAGAAGCAGTAAGAACTAAAGCAAGCCTTTCTTCTTTGTACAAAGTTTGACAAAATAAAACAAATGTTGAAAGATAACATATCATAACTCACCTTAAAGCTTGGTTTTGAGGGCTGCTCCTGCATTTAATTGGCTCTACCACTTCAGCTATGAGGTTTTGCATCTGTATTATAGAGTCCATGTGTAGGTCATAGGAGATATTCTTTAACCTTAATAGACATATTCTGTAGCCTTTTTAAAATATACCCACACATTCATTTACTCAACAAATAACTGAATGCTTCATATGTGCCAAGGATGTTTCTAGGAACAGTGAAGTTGAGGGACAAAAGATCCTGCTGTCATAAAATATGCAAGATGATCAAAGAGATGAAGGGGGAAGTATTTGTAGAAGTGAATTTAGTGTCATCTTCAATAAAGGAAAAGTGATAATGAAGCAAAGGAAGGTGTAGTTACTATTAAGTGACTCACAGAAGGTGACTTAGCTGAGGCAAGACAGGCAAGGTGAAACTGGTCACACAGAGATCTAGGGTGATGCTTTCTCAGAAGTGTTAACAAGTAGCACAGGCAAGAGATGCCAAGAAGAGAAAGGGCATGTACACAACTGGAGCAAATGAGCAGTGGATTAAGTATAAAATCAGGTCATGAAGACAGAGAGGGGCCAATGGAGAAGCAGAGTTGACCACGACCATGACTATGACCATGACCTATATATTACAGTGCAGTCCACTCACAGTAGGCAGCTAGAGTTGTAATCAGCTGAAGAAAGGAATTAAAACAGTTCTCAGGAGATGATACTACCACCCAATTATTGCTCATTAACTTGACAATGTCCTTCAAGTGTTAAGGTACTCGGTATATTGTATGTCAAACCTATATGTAGTGATAACCATTTATTGTTTTGATGGCCCATGAATTCTGAAAAAAATAGTTGTTCAATAATACATTATTCTGAGACTCAAACAAGCATAAACTCTCTAGCCTCTATCATTTCAGAGGCCAAGAACTTTGTAATCTGGGGGTTTGTGAGGATTTAAGGATTTCCCTTCTGTATCAGATATATTTCTATTGCTGTGATAAGATACCAAGACAACTTTCAAAAGAAAGAGCTTGTTTGTGGATTTCAGTTTTGGAGGCTTAGATTTCATGATGACAGCAGAGATCTTAAATAAGCAGGGATATTAAGCACCAAATGCCCAGAGCGGCTTATGCAAACTCATATGAACCACAAGCAGGGGCCAGGAGAACAAGAGGAATAGTATAAATCTTTTGAAACCTCAAAGTCTGTCCCAGTGATACACCTCTTCCAAAAGACCACACCTCCTTATCCTTCCCAAACAGCTCTACCAGCGAAGGACATATGAGTCTCTGGAGTCCATTCTCATTCAAACCATCATACACAATTACAAATGGATCATCTTCCTAAGTGCACTTCAGCATAGAAGGAATGAATGTCAATTAACTAGCCATGAAAGCTTGGAAAGCTCCCTCTTATCCATTGTATTGATACCTATTTCATTGAAACACTAGAAACAATGTAACAAAAAGCCCATGCATTCAGTTCCTTCACAGCAAAAGTGTAACTCAGACTTTAATTTGAAATCCTCTTAACATTCATGCAATACTACATTCATTCTCATTCTTCATATTTATGCACACACACACACACACACAGAGGCACACAGGCACACAAAGTAGAAATAGCTGTCCTTTTCCTGTGGACACTTACTAAACTATTTGTGGAATTTTATGTGTAAAATCTTATCCTCAATCTCGGAGTACCAGTTATCCTACCCAAGACAAAAGCAAACAACATGTTATAAGGCAGTAAAATAAATCTTGAGTAGCAAAGTCAGGACAATAACCCTCATTTTGGAGATAAGGAAAGATTTTAAGTTTTAAGGCTTAGCTATGTAAGTCATCTCTGTCTAGATACCAGGCTCCAGGATGAGGATGTTGAAAACCTGGTACCACTTTACTCATTGACTTGCATGCACTTCTGAAGTATTTAAATTGCTGTGCTCAGGAACTACAAGAAGGACAGCAATGGTGATGGGCCAGGGAGACTATGAGTCCCTCCTTATGAGATGCACAGCAGTCAAACCATCATGAAATACAAGAACACCTGCTGCATTTGTACAAACCATGTGGCAGGTTAACTATGTTCTTCAGTCTTCAGAATCCTTAATCTGTAAGAATAAAACTCTATAAGCCCATAATGTGCAGAAATAAATGTCACAGCACTTACTCCTTGTGCCCTCATACATCACCTGCTTCCCAGGCATGAACCTTTAACACTACCTCTTGTGAACTTAAATATAATGCTCATTTTACCAAAGCACAGACTGGCCTGTGTCACATTATGTAAGTACTTTTCCCTAGGTAACTTGGGGTATTTGGTTTGAATGCTAGCTGCCTAGATCTTAAGTCACAGTTTCAACCAGGAAGCTGTACATTCTCCTAACCATGTAGTTAGAGACAAAATGAATTGCTATGGGGTTGACCCATTCTTGATATCAATATTATTATATGGGTGTTATATGAAAATCCAATATTCCATATATATATATATATATATATATATATATTCCCTTCCCTCTTTTCCATATATTGTCAATTATCTGTTTTGCCTTATTAAAACCATCACACTTGAAAACATCTGCAATATAAAACAGACTATTCTTGGCAGAATGTGAAGCAATCCTCTCATTATACATATTTCAAGCGTTTATCACTGTCTCATATTTTTTGAGGATTCAAATGTGTTGAATAGTCACTGTGGACATTAAATTTCGTACCAGAAATCCTTCAGGTATTTCTTATTCCCAGCTCTGGGCTTATTGCTCTCATTAATTAAGAAAGCATCTAAATTGTGCTTGCTTGGGAATTGGACAGCACCTTCAGTTATGGGGTCCCTTTTACTTGGCAACTTTAAGAGTTTTATCTTTCTTATTCAACTCTCTTCTGAACAAGATTTTTATTTGTGTAACAGCTTCAGAAGCTTCAAGTAAAAATGTTGTGAGGTCCACATAAGCATCATCTTGACCTGTCTTCTCTACTCAATCATGGCTGATGCCTTTAACTGTACTCCCTAGAGTCACTAGCCTGTCCTCAAGCAGGAAGAAGGAAGAGCTATTTGTCAATGCAAGAAACCAGCAACCTTCCCTCTGGTGTGACTTGGTAGATGGCTACACCTCTGGCCATGTTCCTACCATTCTGGCTTCTTAGACACAATTGCATTTTGAAAAGTGCCAGTGTGCCCTGAAAGGGGGTTACAGGTGAGCCAATGTGATGCCTTAATTCAGAAAAGAAAATGGTGAAATGATAACTTGATATTTTTTTTCTCAAAGGATCTTTTACCAAGACCCAAACCAGGAGACAAGCTAAGCCTGTGTTCAAATGACTGAGGGACTAGAGAAACACTCAATTAAAAAAAAAAAAGTGTGCCTTTTATAGAACAAAGTTATAATAGAAATGATTTGATTTTTTTCCTATAATAATTTTTCTCTAGCTCTAAATGAAAATTATCATCATTACTAAAAATTTAGATATTAACAAAATTATAATAAAATTATAAATAATTAAAGAATTCAGATATATCAGCATATATCCCAATGTTTATTTTATTATCATAGGACATATATAATTCTGTCATTTTAATTAGCCCTTAAGGATACCCCAAGTAATATATTTTAATGGGCATAACATATCTCAGTAAGGTTACACTGCTTATAAATAGCTATTGAGTGAGCTGTCACACAATGCTTCTTTCCTCTGTCCTGAGACTAAGCTCAGGGTTCACACCCCTGGGTAAGCACACTGTCACAAAGCTGTGGTAAGGCTTATTACTGGCTCACTTTGTACTTTTAAGTTGGGGACAGAGTCTCACTAAGTTGCCTGGTCTGGCCTTGAACTCACTCTGAAGTCAGGCAAGACCTTGGATTTGCTATTCTAATTTAAAACTTTGCCATTCCATCACTTTATTTACATTGCCTCCTTGGCCACTGCATTCTGAGTTGCTATGGTGAGCACATGTCTAAAGGGCAGAGCACTTTCTTTGGCTAACATGATTAGGGAACACTGGAGAAGCTTGGAATGTTTAAAATGAAAATGAGATGTTGAGATGAATCTCGACTGAAAATGATAGACTCTTGTTCTGATAAGTTGATTAAATAAGCAGCTTAGTGCTCTGAGATGCATTTGTGGTATTAAGTCCTAGAATGTGAAAAGAGAAAGCTGCCCTAAGGCAGTCTTACACTTACCATGCTTTTCTTAACAAATGCATGAAGTTCTAATCAAAAGGAGCCCTTAAAACCTCCCCTTGCAGTCTAGCATAGAAGCAAGACTTCAGTAGTCACAGACAGTCGTGTGCTCTGCAAGTATACTTTTCCAGGTGGGGCTCACACATTGGAATTCATCATGTGTCTTATGTGGTATGTTCAGGGGACTTTGGAACTTGCTGCCAGTTAGATTCATGTGTCCATTCTAGCCTGCACCTCTCTCACTGTGTAGGCTTGGTGGCAGTAAACAAGTGAATGACACTACATGTGTTAGACAGCACTGTGTGAGTTCTTACATCAGTCTACAGAATCTTTAAGATTATATTGTGCTTCTACATGAGAGGACAGAATGACAACCCTATCATTTATAATTCTTTCTCCTATTGTCGAAACTCTGGTGGCCAGGGAGTCCTGTGCTAAACTGCATGTTTACATTAAAGGAAACCAATGACAGTCATCACTCAATTGTCCCTAAATCAGTAACGATCAAACTTTTAAAAAAAATAAAAATTCTACACTATTGCCAAGATGTGAATCCCACCCCCAAAAGGGAAGGTAGAAGTTTCAAGGGGAAAGGAGACATTATTAGCCTGACCATTTTACCTGAAATGCTCAATGAATTTTTTTGAGACTGACATTTGTAGAATGTATATATATGTCTTTACATGTAAATATTTATTTATCTAGATATCTGCATCTGTCCATATCCATCTGTGGATAAACATATGTGTTCTTATATGTAAACATTTATTTATACACACACACACACACATATATATATATATATATATATATATATATATATATATATATGTAGATAGATAGAGATAGTTATATAGATGGATATATAGATAATAGATATATATAGATATATGTATATTTGTATCTATTTCTATCTATGTATACATGCACATATGTGTGCTTATATGTAAATATTTATATATCTAGATATGTGTATCTATCCATATCCATCATTGTGTATGTGTGTGTGTATGCTTATATGCTTATATGTAAATCTATATATATCTAGATATCTATATCATCTATGAATATCCATCTATGGATACATATTATTGTAAAATCAAAGTGTTTTAATAACCCAGGTCACCATGTATAATAGGCAAGCATGAGGCTATACTGCATACAACTAGGCTATACTGAACACCATTAAGCTATACTGCATATCACTAGGCTATACTGATAGCTGGCAAACAGTTATGATTTTATCATTTAATCTCTGTTTAACAGGTTTAAGGTAAAGTTACTGTGGAAAGAGTTTTCCTCCACTTCCAGTTCTGAGACTCTTCAGTTCTATTTAATTAAAATGAGTGTAACACAAACACAAAAAGTTGAAACCCAAAACCGTACAAAATATACTGTATGAGGAAAAATAATAATCATTCATAATGTAATTAGGTTAGTCTTCTTTTCCACTATATTTTCTTTCCTCAAAGCCAAATTTCTCTTTAAATCTAGCCACTGGCAATATATCTAATTCAATGCTAAATAACAAATGTATTTGCTTTTGTTAATTTATAATGATAGCTTTAATTGGGAAAATAGACAGGATCCCAAATGAGTATGCTAATGTTGTTTAGCTGAGTAGAATTAAGTAAATATAAATTTACATCTTTATTTTAATTATTCCTTATTATCTAAAATAGCAGCACTAAGTTTACTGGGGCATAAATTTGTTCAGGATCTTATCTCACTCATGTCTTCCAGTGGCAACCATTCATGCTTGCCAATCCTCCTCCTCAGTGGAATACCCAAGACTTCACATTGTATTCATAGGCTATGAAGGACACAGTGGGTACCCATAATTGAGAGTTATCAAAGGCAGTATTCTTAACTGACAGTACCCCAGCTGCCTCAATGTAAGGCAGCAGGTGAGGGTACTCTGCTTTGTGGAATAAGAAATATGCCACTGTCTGCTATGTAAAGCATCTCAAGTCATGATAATTAATATACTATCACTAGGAAGATGTATGCACATTCCTTATGGACGCACTAATGGAAGCAAAAAGACATCTGATTTTGAGAGAAATGAGCCATTTTTCATCATTGGTAGTATACTCCAGCAAGCTGCATTGGAGCTAGAGGTAACAGATATCTATCATTGCCATTTTAGGTAATTCAAAGCTAACACTTAAGTAAGCATGCTGAAACTTAGCATGTCAACAAGGTACACCATCCATCTGTTCCACAAACATTCCAATGAAAACACATGGCATTTGGGTAACTTGTTAATTTCATGTCAATAGATATGAATTCTACAGCTCATGATTAAATTTCACTTATTCTCACTCCAAAGTCCCCATGAACATCGGATGACATAGGCACATTAGTTTTTCCATTTTTTTGGAACTTTGCTATATTTATGTTTAAAATTGGCAACTTTAACTAAAGTCCTGCATGACACTTAGCACTCTATGAAAGTTGCTATGAAGGTATTTCCTGGACTTAGGCCATTGTAGAATGACTGTATTTGGTGCATTAAAATCCACACTGGATGGATGTCCTTAATCCATTTTCCACTCATTACCACATTCATTTTAATCTTATCAGAGGAGGCAAGATGTATACCCCATAATGAAATTCCCCTTTCTCACCAAATACAACACAACCCCACTGTTTGATCTCAGAAACAAGGATTATGAAGTCCATTGTGCACTTCTAGAACCAAGCTTCAGATTCTACACTAGAAAATGATTTGTATGGGTAGGTGCAAGTAAATTCAAATAAAATTATTTTAAAATTCATCTGCCAAAATAATCTCTTAAAGTTATGTCAGAATTTTCATATAGGTTACTCCCAGAACCATAAACCTTTTTATATCAGCCTACATCTCAAAGCAATGAAAGCAAAGATAATGTTGGATATTTAATAAGATATCTTAATAAACACTGACATGTTAAGCCAGATTTTAAAAGGCTAGCTTTACATGTCAATGTTTATTTAAATTTATTTTAAAATGTATTACTTTTAGGTTGTAGGATCTAACCTAGTATCTAAATTTTGGAAGTTGTTTGAAGGATGGGGGCTAACTTTTAGAAAGTCCTGATTTATTAATTTGTTTCCTATCATTGATCACAGTGCTCACCACACAATAAGACAAAGGGAAATTACCAGAACAGGTTTAAACCCAGAAGAGTCTACAAGTGTGTGTATAGCACAGTGAGCCACGTTTCACAGAAAAATAAATAACCTGGAAATAAAAAGAAAATCTCTTCTGTGATTTTCCTCTGGTAAGCAAACAGTAACTCTAAAAATATATGTACAATTTGTTCCCATATATAAGTAATTTCATAGACATTTAAGCATGCCTGGACTAAGGCATATGTGCAAGGAGAGAGAGACAGACAGACAGAGAGAGAGAGAGAGAGAGAGAGAGAGAGAGAGAGAGAATATAAGTCGGACTATGTACTGAAAGATAAGAATTACATGAAATGAACTGGATATTCATGAGCTACTATATATTTTATTCACTGAGAAGTTGCCCAGGAAAGCCCATGGCATTTGAAGGTTATAAATGACCTGCATGCTATGGAGTTTGATCATTAGAATATAAGCTTTTCATTTTGTGAAAAATTACCTTTTAATCCATGCAAATATGCACATATTTTTCTTAACTACAGTTTTACGACTCACTCTTACAAACACATAAAAATATTAAATCATTTTCTGATGAAATCAGATTTCTGTGAATAATGAATTAAAGTTACTAAGTCCTCTCACTATTTTGCATCCAGGGATTTATAAAAACCTGCATCAATTATTGAGGTGAGACAGCTTTACTCAATGATCTGATATTCTTTTCCATGGAACCATATTAATAACTTCTTCCTTCAAGACTGGAAGTTCCTTGTATTCTGTGCAAGTCAGAAAATGCTAAATTTCAGATCCCTAGAATGATTCATAGGATACAAATGAAAGTCAACATTGTAATTATGATTGTTATTGTTGTTAAAAGTCTAAAGACCCAAGAAATGCTTTTATTGTCAGAAGGTGCCTTCCAGTCTGTGTCTGTTCACAGAATATAATCAGAATTATCAACAAGATACTGTCTCTCATTTAAAGTAGATCTTGCTTGATATGACAAAGACAGTGGGTGTCTAGCCCAAGAGATTTACATAAATACAGACTTTATGACTACCTCAAATTAGTATAAAACAGTAAATATTAACTGAGTCCTATCAATCCAACAAAAAAGAGTTTGGCTGAGTACCTTACTGTAACTTCTTTATGTCTCATATTTTAATGCAAATCATAAAATAATAATTATCCCATATTTCAAGGACCTACAAAAGGGTTCTACTCTTAACAACCTGAAATATTGACATACTTCTACATATTTCTAAGTCTTTCATCAAAATCTCTAATACACAGAAAAACAGATGATTTTTTTTTTAATTCTGTACACTGACACATGTACAGAATACATTTAAATAGAAGGATGGCTTACTAGTTCTCATGCTAACTTCCAAATTAAATGTGGTGGCCTGTGAGGTACTCAGAGCAGTTGTTCCATCATCCTTTCTTCCTCCTGTAAGTCTTTGGGCGAGCGCGGGGAAGGGGGGGTAACAGCAAATCACAAACTGATTAACAAGTTTACATTAATTTTCTTACACAGCTATCAGTGGCCGTGCCTTTCTATGACTGAGATATACATTGGCTTTTCACTTAATCCTGTCTTCACTAATTGTCCAATATTCTCTCTCTAATTGTGGGCTTTCATCATTATTGTCTTAATTATTCAGTTCATTAAGCTTATCTTTCCCCTATACCTCCATAAAACCATTTAGTCTAAAAGTTGAAAATCAGCTAAAATATTGGGACATTAGCCACTGTTCTATCTTCCAATGCACGACTTTATCCTAACCCGAAACAGCTGTGTAGCCACTACTGGATTTTCTGTTCCTACCTCTCCTAACAAAGGTACCACAAGTTAACAATTCCAAAGTTCTGATGTTAAGATAAACTCTTAAATGCAAAAGGTGCAGATGATCAGTATCAGAGAATCTGCATTTGGCTACTGAATTTCAGTGGCACAGTGCCTGAGAACTGGGTCAGTAGAGAGGAGAGCTTAATGTCTAAAATATATAAGGATCTCAAAAACTCAAACAGCAACAAACAACCCAATTAAAATGTGGGTTATGGAACTGAGCAGAATTCTCAGAAGAAGAAATACAGATGGCTAATAAATACTATAAATTTGTCATCTTATCCAAGGAGAAAATGAAAATTAAAAAGTACTTTATGAGTCACCTCTCACGCACTATTGGTCAGAGTACAAATCAATGCAGTGGAAATAATGGGAAGTATCTCAGAAATATATCTGCCATCTGACCCAGCTACTCCACTCCAGGGTATGTACCAAATAGGAGACTATTTCCTACTAAAGAGTTTTATGTTCATCAACTGCGGTATTCACAATAGCTAGTACTGCTATAACGATTTTGGGGGATTGCTATAACCCCTTGTATTTACTGGTATCTACTGGGGTTTCTATCCTAATTTTGCTCATTTTGCTTTCAAGACAATGACACAGAAGTACTGTAATTTATTAATAAGCTATCAGCACTCAGCTGGGCAGGTTCTAAGCTGTATTAATCCTTCCATGCTGTTAAAACTTACATGAATGCCTCATTACTTGCCAAATTAGTGTCTCCCAGGCAGCTTCTGCTAGTTGCCTGTCCTCAGGGTGAACTTCTATTGGAGATTTGTTCTTAGTTCACCTCACATAATGGCAACCTCCTTCTCCTCTTCCCCTCTCCTGCTTCTCTTCCTGGGCCCTACCTGAGACTCCCTACTCAAGTTCCACCTTCCTCTCTCTCCTGCCCAGTCACAGGCTCTGGTCTTTTATCAACCACTCCGAGGTTATAGGGGAGCATTCTGGTCAATGCAACATCCATGTTCATACCACACCCTGATCTTGGGGCACTGGACTCAGTATCTGAATACACATGCACAAGGCCAAGCCCAACAAGCCAGGACATGAACTCTGCATCCATCAGCTCATCAATGAAGGAGGAAAATGTGGTACCAATATTCTGTGTAATTTTATTCAGCTGCAAAAAAAAAACAATTAAAAATTTAAGAAATTCATAAGCAAACAGTTGGTGCTAGGAACAATATATTGAGTGAAGTGAACCATAACCCAGAAAGACAAATGTCATAAGTTCATACTGTTTCTGTGGGTCTTGTCATCAGGTCTTAAGATTTGTGTATTTTACTTTGGAATGAATGCAGAAGATGATAAAACCATTTAAAAATGAACCTAAATTCATAAACTCTCAGAAAGTTACCAAGCTAATTATATTTTCTTAAGACTAGGCCAAGAGAAACAATGGGGCCCCTGAAAATACTGGTGGCCAATGGAGAAAGACACACTAAAGACATGAAGGGCATCCAGAGCTACATAGTTAGAACCTGTATCCAAAAAAGAAGGAGGAGGAGGAGGAGAGAGAAGGAGGAGGGGGAGGGGAGGGGGAGTGGGGAGGGCGGAGAAAGATATGTTGAAATGTTATTTAAATATGAAGTGTCTTGATGTTGCTCAAAGAAAAGTAAATGATAGGAGGGAAGGATAATCCAGACCATGTCTCTCAATTCTCACTTGACACAACACAGATATCTCCTCTAAGTTTAAGGCTGGAAATATTTAGTATCCACATTGACAGACATGAATAATAGCTGTTTGGGAAGTATTCTACTTGTATATATGAGTGCATGTGTTTGAGAGTATCTAGTTAAATTATAAGGAGTGTTCTAGGGTTAATGAAAGGATCAGTGGTACTGGAAAAGAACTGAGTTTAAGATTAAGAGGGTGCGTGAACTAAATATAATATTTTCAATTATATTTAGTTAACCAATCCAAAAGCATAGAAATACTACAATAAGAACCTAAGAAACATTGTGACTTTTTCCAAAAAAAGAAATTTATTTTCTTACTTTCTTTCTCAATTAGAAATATCTTCTATTCACCTATTCACTGCAGGCTTTCTGCTCATAGCAGCCAGGAAAGAGGCTTAGCATGGCAATGGGGCCTTTGAAACCCAAAGAAAAGACTGTCACTCCCAAACTACCAGCTATTTCCCTTTGAATACAAACATACCATTTGAAGTAACTCATTTAGCCTTTTCTAAAGGCACCTGGTGTAATCTCGAAAGTGGTGATTTGTAACATGGCAGGCTGTTATCAGGCAGCTACAATATTTTACCTCTGCTCAATAAAGAGTAGCTTTGCTCTGAGGTTCATCCATCCAGAAACCTTACATGGGAGGCACACTCCAATGCCAGTTCACGTGTATCCATTTGGAGAAGGAGAGGCTGCACAGATAAATAACTTGGTTCATTCATTTCTAAGCAATCTCTTAGAAATTCATTTCTAAGCAATCTCTAAGCAATCTGTTATAGTCTGTACTATAAGGCAAAGAGGATTAAAGATCACCTTCCACTATAGTAGGTCACATGTTGCAGGTCTGTATTTAACTACCATTGCTTATCCTTTTGGGGCAGTGTATCTACCAAATTTTTAAGACTCAGGTTGTCTGCATTTCTTCCTTGGTGCCTGTGCATGTCCAATGGAGAATCATTTGTTTCTTGTTATTGTTTTCGGGTTTGGAGGTTTTGTTGTTGATATATACATATCAGCAACAGAGAGAGAGAGAGAGAGAGAGAGAGAGAGAGAGAGAGAGAGAGAGAGAGAGAGAGAGAGAGAGATCTCAGTTTAAGGTATTTTGTTAATGCTGTTTTTAGTTTTGCTTTTGTTTTATTTCTGGGTGTTTTGGAGGTGGTTAAGAGAGTATATTTCTTTTTTAATGACAAATATGATCTGCTAGGGAATTCACACTCACTAGAAGAAGCTTTACAACAACAATGAATGAAATGCTCTAAGTACTTCAGCTCTCAGTTTGTGTATATTTTACCCTCTGAGGGTAAATTTCTATGCTTGATGAAGTACTAGTTTCCTATAGTGATACCTTGCTTGAAATCAAGCTCTCTGGGGCCACCTTTCCTTTCACTGAGGCTTCCTCCTCTCCTGAGCACACTTTAAAACACTGAGCACCCTTTTTAGGGATCAGATGCTTTCCAATGCATGGATTTAATGCTGAGTCTTCTATCTTAAGTCTGGGGTGTGTATGTCTGTCCCAACAAAATAAAGAGAACATCTGTAGAGTGGGAGAGAATCTTTACCATCTCTTCTGGCAGAACATTAATGAAGAGAATACAGTAACTCAGAAAGTACCAACAGAAGAGCAAACAGTCCAAACAATTACTAGGAGATGCTCTGAATCCTTCGCTATTGGCAATTGATACAGAAATGAAATTAAAACTACATTGGAATCCTACCTCACCTCAAGCAAAATGGCTATTAACAACAATTATAAAGACGTGAGTTAGGACATGCAGGAAAAGGGACCTTCGTACACTATTGTCTGGTACATACAGTAAGGAAAACATCATAAAACCTTCTTACAAGTCTATAAAAGAATTAACACATCATTCAAACACGTCAGTGCTTCATTTATTCTCAAAAATAAATGAATAAAGTCACCATTAAAAGAGGCCAACAAGGCCATGTTGATTAAAATATATAATCACAATATATAGGGTATTAGAAGAAACTCTGCATCTGCCACCAGGTGAATGGATAAAGAAAGGGTGGTGCATGTAAGGAGACAATTTTCAGTTATCAGCAAGAATGAAATCATGCTATTGGAAGAAAACTGGATGGAAATACAAGCTAATCATCATCACTGAAATAAGCCAGACACAGAAAAAGAAGTATCTTATGTATTTTCTCACATGTGGAGAGAGAGAGAAATGATTACCACCAATCAGAAGACGAAGCAAAAAGGGGATATGAAGGAAAGGGATATGGGAACCAAGGAAGGGGGAAGAGGATAAGAGAGGGACATAATGGTATGTGCATGCATTAATTGGTATATGCATATAACTGATACCCATTAATGTGTACAAATAGATATTAGTCAATAATTAAAATAACAATAATAAGTAAATCATTTATGTTTCAAGGAAATTCGCTCAAGAGCTACATCAGGACAAAGTTCTAAGGCAGTGCATATATTACACTAAATTGTGTGCCAAAATGAACAAAGTGAATTATGAAGTTGATATTGACTCCAAAAAGACAGCAAGTAGGAAGATGGAAATAGAATAGTTATATTCTGTATCCTTCATATTCCATCCCTAAGGATGGAAGGTTTTTGAAAGAGAAATAGTTAAGGAATATTCCATTTTAATGTATACATAATTAGAATTATATACATCCAAACAAAGACAAATATCTACCTATTTAGATTGATAAGGCGTCTTGGGAATTAGTAATAATATAAAACATTACCATGTGAAGCCTCCTACTTCAGTGCCGAAAACTGAGCTTACATTGTAAGAGAGAGCCAGTGCTTTTACATTCACTCTATTTCCCTTTAGTCAAATCCCATTTGGTATTTTTGCAAGTATAACAAATAATAACCATCTCCAATAATAATAATCAGATCTATTCTATTACAAAAGGATTACAGTTCATGGCATTCTTGAAAATGTGAAAGTGAAAATATCATGTGTACATCGATATTTCTTTAGGGGCTATAGCCTTCTTGCCTGTAATGAAACATACTAGTGTGAGAAGCATCTTGTCAGATGCCAGCAGTGATGGTTTCTGTCAGCCTGGATCACTGTCAGCTCTCCTTTGGGTTCTTAGTGTTGATGTGATGAGGATGACCATATTTACTGAGTAACTGTGCTTTGGTATGTGTGCCTTAAGACTAAAAACTAAGTCACCAGTTATGCCCTTAAGCAACCTCTGAAAATGTCTGTCATATTCCAGGTGACAGTTGTCAGATAATATGCCAGTAAAGATCCAGAGTTAAAGATGGGCAGTTACTGGCAAATACAGAAGTGGATGCTCACAGTCATCTATTGGATGAAAAACAGGGCCCCCAATGGAGGAGCTAGAGAAAGTACTCAAAGAGCTGAACGGGTTTGTAACACTATAGGAGGAACAATAATATGAACTAATCAGTACCCCCAGAGCTCGTGTCTCTACCTGCATATGTAGTAGAAGATGGCCTAGTTTGCCATCATTGGGAGGAGAGGCCCTTGGTTTTGCAAAGATTATATGCCCCAGTACAGGGGAATGCCAGGGCCAGGAAGAAGGAGTGAGTGGGTTGGGGAGCAGGGCAGTGGGGAGAGTATAGGGGACTTTCAGGATAGCATTTGAAATGTAAATGAAGAAAATATCTAATAAAAAAAGAAAAAGAAATAGTGTCAAGTCTTGGAGCCTCCCCTAGACCCCAATTTGGACCTATCAGTGAACTTCCTTTCCCTCAGTCTCTTCTCTATTTTTGTCCCTGCAGTTTGTTCAGACAGGAATAATTCTGGGTCAGAGCTTATGACTATAAGGTGGCAACCTCATCCCTCCACTTGATGTCCTGTTCCTCTAGTGAATGTGGACTCTACAAGTTCCCCCTCCCCACCTAGATACAGTGGAGTTCAACACTTCATCTAAGGTCCCTTCCTTTGATTCCTAAGAGTCTTTCACCTCCCAGGTCTCTGGCACATTCTAGAGGTTGCCTACTTCCTACTTCCCAAGGTTGCCTGTTTCCATTCTTTCTACTGGCCCTTGGAACTTCAAGAGATCTACCTGAAGACTCAGCTATACCTCTCTTGTACATATAACCAAAAGATGTCCCACCATGCCACAGGGTCATTATTCCTCTATGTTCATAGTGGCCTTATTTGTGATAGACAAAAGGCATTTCTTAAAATGAAATTTTAAGTTGTACACTGGAGTGACATATTTGCAATCCATGCTGTTCATAATGGACACAAATACAGAACATATGCATAATCCCCATAACAATAAAAGAGCAAAAGTCCAATTTAAAATGTCAACCTCTGAGCAATCATTTCAATGAAAACAAAAAGCACATAAAGTATGTTCCCCATCATTTTTTACCTAGGAAACCTGAATAAAAGCCACACTGTCTTAACCCTTCAAATCAACAGAGTAGCTGTTACTAAACAGACTGAGAACTTCAAAAGATGACCTGAAGGAATGACCACCAGAATGTTAACACATTCCTGAAGAGGTTGTGACAGAGCCTGTTGGGTTTTAGAGAACTGACCATGCATTGCAAGTAAAGGTAAGACAGAATCGTGGTTCCATATCTAGCTCTCCTCCACATAAAGGAATATTGCCTAAGCCAAGCATGATGACGCAAGACTGGACTCTCCACTTAAGAAGCCAAGGAAGCCAATCCTAACACCTAGCATGGGGATGCATAGAGTATTCCAGGACAGCTCGGCTACATTGACGTCCTACCAGACAGGGGAAAGTGGATTGTGAACATTTGTAATGATTTATTCATATAATCAGTTACCACAGAAAACTATCCACATGTCTACTCAGAAAAGAGAGTAAACTGTGCCACTTTATAAGATGGAGCAGATATTCAGCAATAAAGGGAATAAGCTACTGAGGGATTCAACAGCACAGATGACAACTGAAGATACAGTGAGCTCTCAAGAGGGGTGATGAGATAGCATATTAATGCATCTACAGGAAATTGAGGGCAAAAATCAGAACAACGCTTGTTAAAGGATATGAGGATCATGGGAAGGAAATGTGAGGGCATGGTCTGAGCTGATAGGAATATCATCTGTGTAGTAGTCAAAGGTGGTGCTTACAAAGATTGTAAATTAACAAATCTCAGCAAGTGTCCATCTTAAATATCCATTTGGTTAACAAATTTCATCTCATTATTTTTTTTAAGTAAGACAAATGCAAACATTGAAAGAGATAAAGAAAATAGGTGTTGTTAATATCTGCACCATATAAATACTTCATATAGAAATACAAATAATTCATCAGGTAACTTGCAGATCCAAGAAACTGTATTTTCACAAGGAAACAAAGGCCAACATGAATTGAGAAATTTTCACAGAGTTAGAAAGCAACCAGGTAGCAGATCTGGAATTTGGTTTTTCATTTGACATACCAAGTTCTTTTTGCTAGAACAGTAGTAGCTTTTGAAAGATTTTTTTTATCACATTCCAGAGTAAGAAATAAGCTAGTAATTTTATAAACAAATCTCCCACACAAGTTGTAATAAATGCTTCACAAAATGATGTTTAATCCAAAACATATATTTTAAGTGGCACAGAAGTACCTGCTTTTTCTTATGTCCTCACAGCCTTTGCTATTCCAGAATGCAACAGCTCTGGTATCACTTGCCAAAGCATGGAAAGAGAATATTCTTGCATGTATTCACGAGTGCTTATCTACAAAGGAATATGTGTGTCTTTTTATCCAGCCACAGTATACTAGAAGAAATGTTAGGATTTACAGCATGGGAGACTTAGGCCTCTCAACTCCTGAGTAGACCATTACTCCAGCAGCCAAAATGCAAGTGGTTCATTTTTAACCTGAGTGGGGAATCACACAAAAAAGGAGAAAGAGCATCAGGAAGGTTGCAATGGTTTTCAAGATCAGACATTCCAACAAGTTGATACAAACCAGCAGAGGAAAAGCATGTGTAAATAAGGACTCTGGGAGAGTCAAAGGCTTGGAATGCCAAGGACGGGCCTTAGAAAAGATGCTAGGATGTGTGTTATGATCTTATGATGTAATTCTTTTAAAGCATGTTCTCTGTCACAATGATGAACTGGGAAAATAGACCAAATCAGACAGATAATGGGCACAGAGGGACAAAGGACAGTACATGTGTTATTTATAGTTAGCATAATAATAAATAATAATAATAATAGTTAGCATTAAACAGAACACCATCATTATTTTCTCAGTTTAGTACCGCCCCCACATTAGACATGAGGTCAAAGGAGCACATTAAATTTAAAATCAAGGCCTTTATTACAGGAATAGAAAACAGGCATGAGGAGCAGAGCTGCGACACTGATGATTTAACCTACACTCCAGTGGCTCTCTCTTTCTTTAACTCCCTATGATGTTTAACCACTCAAATTAACTATGTGTGCCAGTTAAGACAATAACTAATATCAATTTGAGAAAGTTCTGTATGCTGTCCTATGAAGTCAGCAATCACCTTCTCAGGACATGGGCTCCTATTTGTTCCTCTACTCTATATGGATTTTCTCCACATTTCTGTGTTTCTTTATTTTCTTTTCTGTCTTTATATCGATTAGATTGCATTTGTGGTTGTTTTTCTTTTCTTTGGGATTTATTTTGGCTATTGTTGCTATTGATGGTAATGTAGAGTTTCAGACCATACATATATCAGTATGTGGCCTAGGCTGACCTCAAACTCACAATCCTCCTGTCTTAACTTCCTAAGCACCATGGTTACAAGTGTGTACCATCAAGCCCAGTTAGTTATTCCACTAAGAACATCGGAGGTCAGAACTTTCCCCATACCCATGTCTTTACCTCTGTCCTTGAATTTGCACTAAACACTGGACTGGTTCTTCAATGCATATCCGCCTGACATCAGCACTAACAATTTGAGCAACACGTCAGCAACTGACAGTACCTGTAACCCTAGTAGTGAGTAGCACCTCCGACAGCAGCCATTATAATTCTTATTTGTCGTCTTCTCTAATCAAACCAAGTCTTTACACTGTGATGGTAAGCTTTAAACAGACTTTTAAATTATCCCTCTCTGCACTGTGTGATCTGACTTTGGTTCTCCAGAGCCTCTTTCTTAACCAGCCTACTGTTTTAGCCACACCATGTCCCGCTTGTCCCATCTAATAATGTACACTGGACATTTTCCTAGAGTGCAGCCATATCATGTGTCAATGAAATGCTGAACCATTTGCTACTTCTCAAATGCTCTTAAATGGCTTACTATGTTTTAAGCAGGTAGCCCAAACACTTAAATATCCCTTACAAAGCATGTATAGTGAAACACAACCATTCTTTTTAGACATTGATATTCATTTATGTTATTTTAAGTGACATTGAGATTCATTAAGAATAGTTTTAAGTTGGGGTAGTCATTGGTTGTAAACCAATGATTGCTCCAACTTGAGACATACCCCATGGGAGAGAGTCAACCCCTGACAATAGTCTGTTGTGCTTGCAGACAGGAACCAAACATAATTGTGTCTTGAGAGGATTCATCCAGCAGCAGATGGAGACAGATTCGGAGATCCATAGCCAAATATCAGGCAGAGCTCTGAACTCCCATGGAAGAGTCAGGGATAGAAGTGAGCAAGCCAGAGAAGTCAAAGATACCACAAGAAGACCTAGAATCAACTGTCCTGGAACCATGAGGGCTCACAGAGTCTGGGCCACCAATCAAAGAGCAGGCAGGAGCTTGAACTCAACCCCCTACACATTTGTAGCAAAGGTGCAGCTTGGTCTTCATGTGGGTCCCTTAACAAATGGTGCAGGAGCTGGTTTGGTCTCTGTTCCCTGCCATTAGATCCCCCTCCCCTTAATTAGACCGTCTGGTTGAGCCTCAGTGGGATGGGATGTACCTAGTCCTGCTGGGACTGGATGTCTCAAGGTGCAATGGTACCCAAGGGAGGTGAGGTTCCCTTATCTTAGGAGGGATCTGTAAGTTTGGGACTGAGAAGAGAGGAGGGAGGGAGCCTCGACCAGGATGTAAAGTGATTTACAAAAAAAAAAATGTAAAAAAATGAAAAAAGAATGGTTTTATACATATCTAAGCATGGCCATTCAGAAAGGAGGAAAGACATGTGAGAGGAAATGGGTGGTGCACACCTTAGAGACAGAACAAGATTTCTGAGAGTTGCACCAAGAGTTTCTCTTGAAACTCTGCACTTATATCGCCATACACACTTAACTTCTGGCCAGACTGTACTTATTTTTCAGATTTCGATTCACAAGCTCCCTCCTATAGAAGGTCCCTAAGATTTCTGTAGACTTTCTCGGGTATCCTGCCTGGCATCCTGTATTTGCTTTACTGATATAATTAACACATGCTATGGAAACTGTTTATGTAGTTTCCTACACTCCCTGTCACCTCCCCCCTAATGCATATGTGAGACAGTGCTAGCAGAGAGAACCACTTTGAACAAACCTCTATTTACTCCATCAATCCCATGTATAATCTATGAGTAGCACACGTATGTTATGCATTTTGTATATGTGTGCCTGTGTGCATTCTATGGATTTTATTCAGAGGGAAAACATCTGGTTTATTGCAAATCATTGCCAATACTCATCACTTCTTTTATCTTTATTAAATTGCTTTTAATTATCATAATGGTTTATTCTACCAGACTTTCCTTCTGTGGATGTGATATAACTTCCAGTATTTCACAAGTTTTAGTAGACTAGAATAACTCACACCCATGTATCATTCTCTAAGTCCATTCCAAAGCAATAAAATACCATAAAATGCCATCTGCCTCAACCCACAAAATATTCTTTCAAATTCACACAACTTAAAGGCCCTACTTCACCAGGTCTTGAATTCCAGAAGAAGAACTGTAAACTCAATCTAAGTCTTTCAATAAGAGTATAACACCCTGCCGGGCGTGGTGGCACATGCCTTTAATCCCAGCACTGGGGAGGCAGAGGCAGGTGGATTTCTGAGTTCGAGGCCAGCCTGGTCTACAGAGTGAGTTCCAGGATCAGCCAGGACTACACAGAGAAACCCTGTCTCGAAAAACCAAAAAAAAAAAAAAAAAAAAAAAAAAAGAGTATAACACCCTTAGTCCAGTTTTATACTCAATTCAATGTTTTCGTTTATAACACTTACATGTTTATGTGCAGTGGGTGGATTCTACTCCCATGCTTTCATGTTATAAGAAATGAATGCCCTACTGTGTGTAAATCAAATTCCTTAATTTCCTGGAGAAAGTTAATTTAAATGAATCAGGAAATTATATATTAATAAGCATTTTAAGTCATCTAAAAGTTTACTAAAGTAGGATTTTTGTATTCCCTGAAACAAGTTTGTGTGTGTGTGTGTGTGTGTGTGTGTAAATGTTTAGTAACATCTTTTGACCTGTTTTCTAATTGTATCAAATATGTGCCTATGGTTCTGCCGCTAAGAGAGGAGCAGAGCTGATCGATGGCTGCAGAGACAAGGAGAATCAGCTTGCTACAGGGCTGAGCTCCTGCATGTGGTCTCCAGTGCCAAACTGTCAGCCTGGACACATGAGTGTATAAGCAATGTTAACTGGCCTAAATAGATTCAATAAACTAGACACGAGTATGTGTATGTATATGTGTGTGTGTGTGTGTATACATTTAAAAATAATATTTTTAAAAGTGGTTAAGAATTTATTTTGTAGGAGTTGATATGGGAGAGGTTGGAGGCAAGAAGGAAAGATATGTGTGGTACAGAAGCAGCGCTCATGTATGAAGTTCTCAAAGAAAATACATGTTAGTGATGCTGTCACCTAACCAGTCTCTTTACCTTACAATGAGAGCAATATTCCTTACTTTTGTAATATAATCTAAAGACTTGTAAAAGAAAACATGTTAAATGAATGTCTAATTACTTAATCATCCTCTTACAGTCATTCAACACATTCTTTCATTGTTTTTTGCCACTAAGGCTACATCTGCTGAGCTGCTCTTGGAGCCTGACGTTATCCAACATAGAGACACACACCTGCTAAAATGCGCCCTGGGGAAACCATGCAGAGTCTGCTTCCTGATTAGTACAATAAACCTAATCATGAACATCTTAAAGGACATAGTCATTAGTTCCATCCTCTGTGATAACATCACAGAAATATCAATCAATCAATCTGTTTCTAACTTACTAAATTCGAAAAGCTCACACCTATGGCTAACATTTAAATCAAGACATCTCTTTCTGCCCAAATCTGCAATCCACTTGTTTTCAAATATTAAACCAAGTCCTCACTGCTCAAGAGCCATGAAAGAAGCTTCAGGTTTGTTTGTTTTGTTTGTTTGTTTGTTTGCTTGGTTTGGTTTTTTGTTTGTTTGTTGGTTGGTTGGTTGAGAGAAAAATTCAAAAAAATATATGAAGTTCTCCTTTAATAAAATTGGAAAGAAAATACCTTGGCAAATCACACAACTTCTCCAATAACTTCTGAGTTATTAAATTGAAAATAAAAAATGCTGAAATGTTCACTTATGCCTCTCTAGAATATTACTAAGCATCCTTAAATATAAGGTATTTGTGGTTCCTCAGTGTGGGTGTATTCTGTAAATCCCCACACCGCTAATCCATGCACCTTTTACTCACTGTAGTTATTTTATAACACTGCATAATAATTCATGTAATACTTGCATTCATAAACTAATATGAGCAGTTTACTGAAAAATTAATATTAAATATTCTACATGAATTTTATACATTAATATCTGACCTTCCTTCAAAGCATGAATAATTCTTGTCTCTACCCTGTGAAGCACTATATTTTAATGGCCTTTGGGTGTGAAAATCTGGATTTCAGATCAACATTTCTTTTCTTCTATATGAAATTTGTTAAATAATAAGCATTCAGTCCTGTCACTTGTAAGAACAATGCCAATAATAATCTAGGGTGATTTGTGAGTAAAAGTCAAGGTAAGCTCTGTACAACACCCCATGCCATCCCCCACAAAGATCATGACCTATGTATGAGCAGTCAATAGTAGGCCTGGGGACTCTGAATCCCTGTGATCTTCAAAATAACTGTTCTTCAAATTTCACATGAGACCTAGCAGATCATCCATAAAATATTGATATCATCAGCATGTATATGTACTTATGTGCATTGAATACACACATGAATTGTTAAATCCCCTATGGCCCATAGACTTCACGAATTAATCATGTAATATCTCTATGTATATCAACAGTATATCTTTATTGTCACCAACTCACATTAAAGAACAAGTGTGATTGTGTGATTAAATATAATAGGGTCCTAGCCCAATAGAATGTTTCCCAAACTATAGCTAAATTAAGAATGTTTATAGAAAGTAACTTAAAGCAATCCATTGTTCTTAAATGTTTACCATCTTTCTATTGTGAATGAAGATGAGCTGTGAATAACTAATTTCAAGGAGTTAGTGACATAGCAAAGGAATGTCTGGGTCCTGACTCCTCAAATACTGGAAGTATCAAGCATGCAGTCATTAAAGGATTTTTCACTTAAGAAAATGAGGGCTCCTATAACATGAGTATTTGCTATTTGAGAAATCAACTACTAATCATCTTTTTGGAAAAGAAAAATAATCTATTTCTTGGTCATTCTTATTTTATTTAAATTTAACATTTTTTTATTTTTGAAATAAAAATATAGTAAATTTAACCTAAAAATAAAGTAAAACATTTGCTATTGATAGTTTTAAAAACTACAGATGTATAAAAATATAATTTCAGTTAATATATATTTCATACATTTATTTAATTTTTTGAGACAGGATATCTCTATGTAGCCCATGCACTCTGTAGACCAGGTTGGCCTCAAACTCACAGAGATCTACCTGTCTCTACCCCCTGAATACACGGATTAAAGGCATGAGCCACAACCACCCAACAATATGTATTTATTATAATATATACAGAACAAAAGAGGATATGTGACATGAAGAAAGGCCCAAATGAGGATACTTCAATCACACTTAGAAGGTAGAACAAAATAATTACTGCAGAGGGAGGGAGGGAGAGAGAGAGGGAGGGAAGGGAGAGAGGGGAGGGAGGGAGGGAGGGGAGGGAGGGAAGGAGGGGAGGGAAGGAACTGGTATAGGGAGAAACCCAGAGGGTCAGGAGAATGAATGGAAATATGCCAGGGGTGGTGGTTAGGGGGAGTCTCTAGAAAGTCTCAGGGATGGAGGAGGCTCCCAGGACTCAATGTGGATGACCTTAGCCAAAATGCTAAACGGTGGGGATTTAGAACCTGAAGAGACCATCTTAAGTAGTTAGACAGTGACCCTAGTGGAGGAATGGGGACACCAACCCACCTTCTAAAAAATGTTGACCCCAAATTGTTCCTCTCTAAAAGAAATGCAGGGACAAAAATGGAGCAGAAACTGAAGAAATGGCCGACTAGTGAGTATCCCAACTTGGGATCCATAGCATGGGCAGGAACCAAACCCTGGCACTATTACTAATGCTATGTTGTACTTGCTGACAGGAGCTTAACATGGCTGTCCTCTGGGAGGCCCTGCCAGCAGCTGACTGAGACAGATGCAGATACTCACAGCCAACCATCCATTGGATGGAGGTCAGGGGCCACAGAAAAAGATGTATACCCTTTGTTGTGAGAATCCAAGAAGAAAAGGAAAAGGAAGGGCTGTTGGCTAAAAACCTGAATTAACTGTAAACAATAGGCAGGTACATTGTGAGGGAGTAACCTAGGCATTAATGTAGAAGATCTTTGGGGGAGACAGTTGGACATCTCAGCAGTAGTAATCAATCAAGCCTACACAGGACCACACAAGACAAAGCTGTGCCCTCACAGACTATCAATGCCATCTTCTCAGTTTGGATATTATACACTAAAATAGCTTCTCATTTCACAATTACTGGCAAATGCATAACAACTGCAAAATAAGTTTGGGGTTTGGGGTTTTTTGTTTGATTTGTTTTGTTTTGATGAATACATGCTCTGAAAATGTTCCTCTGTGATTAGAAGTAAGACTTGATAAAATATGGCTGAATTTGACAGTGAACGAGTTTCTGGAATTTTGTTTTCAGGGGATGTCTTCTAACTAGAATAAAGGTAATATGTAAGACTGATTTCATCCACTTAGTATCCATGTGTCAGATGCAGAGAATGAAGGCAAGCATTAAAGATTCAAAGACCTAAGTCACAAATCCAACCTCCGGGCTAGAGAAAAGAAACACAAAATCCAATAAAACTGCATGTTGCAGTGTAGCTGTGCAAAAGTCAAAAACAAGAGAGGCAGGTTATTCTAATCCACAATAGATAACCCAGATAAATGAATAAGCTATTTCACAGACTAAGGGGCAACCTGGCCCCAATTGTTGAATGAATAGTAATTCCAACCAGGTAGACAAATTAAGGAAGGTCATTCCAGAGAGACACAACACTTATGAAACCCAAGTTACAGGAGGGAGAAAAGAGGCAGACAACTATATATCATGCCAGATGGCATAGGAAAGAGGCCCCCAGGGAAAGCTTCTGAAGTCTGCTGAAGAAAAACTTTCTGTGAGTGGGCTGAAGAGCACTATCTGAACAGCTTTCATAGTGGATACAGTTGATTCAATGCTGATAATTTGCTCTGCTTTATGAGTGCAATCTACTGATATGGACCAGTCCACCCTGGAATGATGAATTGACATCAGTGATCTTGAGAAAACAGAAACCATGTAGAGCAGCATTGGGGTGGACAGGTAAGGATGAGGAGAGCTGCCATAGGGAAGTGAATTATTTGTTCCAGGTGAGATAAATCAAGATGAAAGGATCAAAAGTTAAGACTGCAAAGGAGATATGTAGTAAGAGTGCCAAAGAGTATGAACTACATGTTTCAGAAAAAAGAAATTAGTTTAAAAAGCATGAGCTAGTCAAAATTCCACTTTGGATGAATCCTTGTGAAATACAGTATTTATTGAAGTGGACAGAGAGGCAGAAGTGTCTAAAAAGAAGGTGAACCTTGCCAGCTGCCCAAGCAAAGGGAGGAGAAGGACCCTGCGAGAGTATCAACAGTAGGAAGTACAGGCCCAATGGGTAGGGAGAAAGCAGAGAGAAACTGGACACAGCTGTTAGTGGTGACTCTGACAGTAGAGTGACTGTTTTAGGACAGTATTGAAGACACAGGCTAGACTGAAGGGTTTCAAGAAAATAAAATAAGAAAAATGAGGGGCCCACATGCAGATTGATAACATCAGACACTTGAAAGACACAAGGGAGGATAAGTGTCAAGAAAAATTAATATCATTACTTTTGCAAGTGAGACACATTCTATTTTTGAAGTTATTCATGTTGAAAAGGCAGTTACAAGAATAAATAGAAGTAGGGGACCCAAGGAAAGAACTTTGTCTCCAAAACAACCTCAGTGTGCATGGGAAGCACTGGTGATGTAGATGTGGGTTAACTCTGAAAGAACATAATCAGTTGTTGTTATTACAAGAAAATGAGGATGGACATGGAGCCTGCCTAAAAGGATGAACATGGGGTCTGCATGTGAGGATGGACATGGGGTCTGCATGTGACGATGGATATGGGGTCTGCCTGTGAGGATGAACATGGGGTCTGCATGTGAGGATGGACATGGGGTCTGCATGTGCAGATGGACATATGATCTGCATGTGAGGATGGACATGGTGTCTGCATGTGAGGATGGACATGGGGTCTGCATGTGAGGATGAACATGGGGTCTGCATGTGCAGATGGACATATGATCTGCATGTGAGGATGGACATGGAGTCTGCATGTAAGGATGGACATGGGGCCTGCATGTGAGGATGGATATGGGGTCTGCCTGTGAGGATGAACATGGGGTCTGCATGTAAGGATGGACATGGGGCCTGCATGTGAGGATGAACATGGGGTCTGCATGTGCAGATGGACATATGATCTGCATGTGAGGATGGACATGGTGTCTGCATGTGAGGATGGACATGGGGTCTGCATGTGAGGATGAACATGGGGTCTGCATGTGCAGATGGACATATGATCTGCATGTGAGGATGGACATGGAGTCTGCATGTAAGGATGGACATGGGGCCTGCATGTGAGGATGGATATGGGGTCTGCCTGTGAGGATGAACATGGGGTCTGCATGTAAGGATGGACATGGGGCCTGCATGTGAGGATGAACATGGGGTCTGCATGTGCAGATGGACATATGATCTGCATGTAAAGATGGACATGAAGCCTGAATAAAGGGATAGACATGGGATCTGCACATGAGGATAGACATTGGGTCTGTATGATGGTTTGTATATGCTTGGCCCAGGGAGTGGCACTATTAGGAGGTTTGACCTTGTTGGAGTAGGTGTGTCACTGTGGTCATGGATTTAAGACCCTCATCCTAGCTGCTGTCAGTCCCACTAGCAGCCTTTAGATGAAGATGTGGGAGTCTCAGCTCCTCCTGCACCATGCCTACTTAGATGCTCCCATGCTTCCACCTTGATGATAATGGACCGAACTTGTGAACCTATAAGCCATCCCCAAATAATGTTGTCCTTATAAGAGTTGCGTTGGTCATGTGTCTGTTTACAGAAGTAAGCCCTAACTAAAATCTACATGTGAGGATGAACATGTGATCTTCATGTGATGATGGCCATGGGATCTGCCTGTTAGGATGAGCATGGGGTCTGCATGTGAGGATAGGGGGTCAGATGGACATGGAGTATGGAAGCATGAATAGAAAGTCTGTATGTGAAGGGCATGTAGTCTGCATGCGGTAGGAAGTAAGGAACACAACAAAGCATATACACAGAGACCCGGGAAGCTGATAAGGGGGAAGGCATTGTAAGCTGAAGATGCTTGATGAGGTCTGACTTCGTCATTGAAAGAAACAAGAAAAGAAAAGAAAAGAAAAGAAAAGAAAAGAAAAGAAAAGAAAAGAAAAAAAAAAAAAAAAAAAAACCTACCCTGAGAAGTAACCATTGATGGGAAGGGGCATTTAAAAAAAAAAAATCTCTCCCTGCAATCATGAAAATCTGTTTTCTCATTTTGTTTATGAGCTAAATTTTTATTCAGCATTGATTCAAATAGCAAAGTAGGAATTATTTTCCTATTCTTATCAAATCTAGTCTCAAATGTGGTTAAGCAGACGTGTTCAAATGCTAAAGAAATGTGTTTCTTATATTTATATAAAATTCTCCCCTTTTTACTGTAAGCAAAAATACTTAACCTCAAATTATCTGTCTGATCGGCATTGTATTTCCCATTTTACAGATAGGGGAAAAAAAGGAGTACCATACAGGAAAGCAAACACATCTTCATGTCAGCACAGCCTGTGGAGAGGTCAGTACTCAGTACCAGATTGTTCATTGCTAAAATGGATTGTTTTACTATGTTATTCATTGGTTTGAATGCAGACTGAAGATATCAAGAATTTAATCTATGCCCATGTTTGTTTTTATTTTCAAAATGTAAATAAGATTATACAATATCAATAGAGAGAAAAAAAAAACATTAGATTCATCAAGAGGAAAGTCCACTGAAATAGTTGTGTGAGTAGATGTTTTTTATTAACCAGAAGATGATTTTAGGCACAGGGTCGATAAGTTCCATGACTTAACCATTTTGCCTGGCTCTGTAGAGAACATTTAGGGAATATGGTCTAAAATTTAAAGTTATCCTTACTGAGAATTTAAGTCCAGCTCGGTTTTGATATGTCATCATTTGTGATAAATACAAATGGATGGCATCTTCCCACACTTAAAAACCCGTATGTATCGGTAAACATAAAGGCTAACTACAGTTGTCAGGCCAAGTCTGTCACCAAGAGTCCTAGAGTAGCTCAGAAACTATTTTGTTAATCTTTGATTTTTCCTCACCACTAATTAGCTAAAACATCAGTTAATCTGTTAATATTTGTGAAGAATGCAGAGTAGAAAGCCTTGTCTGAATCATTTTTACTTGAATGGAATAATACTTCGGAAAGGATTAAATGCTGCAATTGAATCAAGAAGTGTGAATCTGCCACCCAGCATGTTCAACCAAAAACAAGCATCTGTTCACGAACGTACTTCACATACAAGACCCAAGCCTTCAAAGTAGTTCAATAGAATTAAGAGCGTGAATCTGTCTCCACTATACAGCATCGTGTACATGCCTCAAATCATGCTATAGTGAAAGAAATGTATTATTATTATATTTACTTATACTGGGAAGGAATGGAAAAATACCAAAAATGTTCAGCTATTGATTTTTTTCTTTTCGTTTCTTTCTTTTTTTTTTTTTTTTTTTTTTTTTTTCTGTTCAGAATCCGAAAACATCACTCTTCTGAGCAGCAGGCATCTGGGAATGAATAAGAATTCTGGAAACATTAGGATCTCCTATTCTCACTATTTTCTTTGAGACAAGAAAACTGGGACCAGGGAAGAAAAGCTTACAAAATTCGGCTAAATAAGCATGGAATCAAATTAAGGTATCACAGATACAAATAACCTCATGTAACTCCAAGGCTAAAGCAGAATCCGACCTACGCCAGAACTTTCAGAATCATGCTGGGTTTGCCCCGTTAGCAGATTCACAAACACCTTCCATAACAAATGGCCAACTACATAAAACTGTAATTACAGCAGGGAAGTTATGCATTATACAAACCCCTTAACACATATTATTCAAAATCTGCTATAACTAATAGTCAAAATCATAAATTATTGTCTTTTAATTATTTTTGTATGACCCCTACTGAAAATACAAAACAGAAACAAATGAAATAAAATACAATGAAAGCAACAACAACAACAACAAAAAGTTATTCAAAGCCCCACAGCCTTGTACCCTTAAAGAAACAGGCACAACTAAGGAGAGGCTGGTATCTATCACTAACCAGAAAGCAAAGTAAGTCATTGTGAGAGCTCCCTGCTTTATATCTCTGCCTCTAGAAACTCATTCCAAAGAATGGAATCATCTGGATCATTTTTACTGCCCCCCTCAGTCTCAAGACTGTCTGCCCAGCACTGCTGACATGCACTCCAGTGTGCCCCTTCCTTCCATTTGAGTATCTGTGTCAGGTTTATTTATAGCCGATGCCTTCAAACGCAGCATTTCCAGGTATGAGAAATAAAATCTCTACTGTGATCCTAGAAACCCTCACAAATGGCCTTTGAGAAGACAATGGAAAAAAAATCTATAATGCAACATGTGCATTCTGATTCGCTGAGACTCCAAAGCACGCTTACCTTACACTCTAGTAAGCATGTGTACAGTTACAGAAGTGATGGCGGCCCTGTGCATCTTTTTATGGAACTATCTAACTACTCTAGGATTACTGCCGCCACCTCTATCCTTCTCTTTCTCTCTTTTCTCATTAGTCAAAAAAAAAAAAAAAAAAAAAAAAGGAATTCTCTGAAATTTAGGCACCCTCTTTGTTTCTTACTGAGATGCCTTTCTAGTCCCAAGTTTTTTAAATAACCCATTACAAAAGCAGGCCATGCTTCCCCCTGCTGGGAAAAAATTAAATTACAAGGTACATTAGAACAATTTCCTAAGTCTGAAGAAATCTAGTGTTTGGGAAAGAAAAAGACAGCAGGAAACCAGATACTTTGTGGTCTCCTAACTATTTTACTGGTCAAGAATACCCATGCATCTCACCCTGGTAAGACTTTTATCTACATCTCTTAGTTCTGTAAGCTTTAGAAATACAATTAATACACATTAATTGAGCTAATTATTAAATTATTAAATGAGCTAATTATTGAGCCATCTGTCCCAAAGAGAGCTCCAGGTCAGAGAAGATTGTGAATCTGCTTTCATTGTACACTGAATGGAAATACTTCTGAAGAACTGACTGAAGCGAACAAATAAAAGAACTCATTTTAAATCGGTTCATGCTTATTGAGTCATTATTTTCCAATATGCAGTTGCTCTCCAACAAGGGAAAAGAGTACTGTTCGTAACTTTCGTATTTCAGTTTCATTTATTATGACTTGATTATTAGGTAGTGGTAAACATGATTGCATTTCACTGCCTAACTACAAAGCCAGCTTTTCGCTTGAAAACAGGATAAGTATTTCACATTCCACATTTTTTCCTGGCAGTCTTTCATGAGATACTTTGTTATTATAGGTTATAATAAATAGCAACCACTAAAAATGCCAAAATGCATCTAATGTCTCTGAATCGTATGAGTAAAAATCTTTCTATGATGCACAAGTAAATCTCAAAAGTATTTTAATGCTGAGGGGCATGATGAGAGAAAGATGTCATTGATTCTTCTATGGGTAAGACCTCAAGCAACAAATCTGCACTGTAGCCAGTTTGATGATGAAGCACTTCATTATTAATAAAACATTCATCCAAAATTTCTGCAGTTGTGTTAAATAGGAGAATGCGGGGTACCAGGTATCAGGGATGTCTTCAGTTGCTACCATTGTTTCACATATATGGAACTATATTGGGTTAATATTTCTGACGGAGAAGTTTTCATGTGTACCTTTTTTTCAAAAGACCTTTCAAAGCATTGCAAAAGGCAAGACATAGATGCTCCTCTGGGAACTGAATCTCTGCTACATCACAGGTACACAAAAGAAAACGCACACCTGGTTTAAAAATCAGTTGATCAATTATGGAGCGTTCCTAGAGACCAATATCTTGCATAGTACCCAATCATCACCTTTTGAATACATTTATAAGCACTTTAGCCTCTGCTTATCATGCTCACATAAATATACGAACATGCATACTTTATTGTTGAATAATTCTAAGACTTTCCAGGGGAAATACCGATTAAAGGCTATCAAAATCACTTTGAAATGCAGAAGGAAAAAACATATATATATATATATATATATATATATATATATATATATATTACAAATAAATAAATAAATAAATAATAACGCTAATCTGTGACCAAGATACTCTCAGAATTCAGGAGTAAATGGATCGCATTTACTCCTGAACTGATTTTGCTGGCTTCTGCAAAGTAACAAGGTCCCGGTGGACCACCTGACACTTGCTAGTTTCCCTGTCCAGGACCCTAACAGGTCGCATCACTCTGCCATTAGACCTCAGGGCTAATTGAGCCTTGGAGGAGCCCGGCATCCAGCGCTGTGCTCCTGCATTAGGAAAGGGCTCTCAGGGACAGTTTCTGCCCAGCGGAGCGATCGCCCTCCCCAACTTCGGCTTGCCGGGGCTGGCAGGAGCCGGGCCGGTCCTACCTTCCGCCAGAAGGCGCGACGCGTGCACAAAAGATGGATCCAGGCTATCCTTCTCTGCCATCAGCTCTGGCAAGTATTTCTCTTCTCCCATATCGCGGACTTCGGACCGTGCCCGGTCAGGCGCAAATTCCGCCTGCTCGGAAGCCTCGGTCCCTGGCTCCCCCGGGAACCTTTCTTCCTCCGGAGAGCGCAGCTCTAGCGCCTGGGGCTGCGCAGACAGCGCCGGTACTTGCCTCTCCCGCGCCCCAGCCTGGCTCCGGCCGCGGCCTCAGCTGGAGAGGATGCCCGTGCGGCCCACCCCCGCCGGCTTCTTATTGGAAGCGGAGTCCGAGGGCGGGGCGCACGCGGAGACTGTGGACTATCATTGGGCGGGGCCGCAAGTCGAGTCGCCTGAGTGGCAGGAGGCTGCTGCGGAGGGGAGGGGTGTGCGAAGTGCAAGCGCACTCTCCTGGCCGCCTGAGCCCGCCGTGTTCTCAGGCCTGGACAGTGCTGTGGAGTGGGTGCGGGCTGCCAGGCAGGCAGGAGGATGAGAGAGCAAGAATGTGTGCCCCATGAGCACAGAGGCTGAGCACTTCACCTGGGTCCCCAAGGCACAGGTGTCTCTCCCCTGGATGATCACAGACTCTTGGGCAAGGTTGGAAATCCGAGACAAAATGTGGGCTGTGTTTCCCATGACCTACATCTTGGGGCAGAAGGATGTCCACGAATGTACAAATGAAGAAGTGCCTGGATTCTGTAGTAGAGCAAAACGCTTCCAGTGTATCTTGCCATGATACGGAATTAGTTCTAGGGATCCACCCATTCCTATGGTGCAAAATTCACTCACTGTGTAAACTTAGCGGGGAGAATTGTGAATGAAAGAAGCTAGATGATGCCTAACTTCTGTCGCTCTGATGTTCTCCTATTTTAGACATCAGGGTCTCTTTCACTGCGGTGGGAATGCTGCTGAACTACTTTGTATATGCCCCATCTTTATTTAAATGAGCATTTTACCCACAAGAATCGCCAAGGAAGGAGGAATAAGGGAGGTACCCTTCCCTTCCAGATGGGACCCCTGAGCTGTACCTTGTCTACTTAAAATGAAATGATTCTTTCTTTAAAGTTATCTTTTCCCAAACAATCCCTTGTCAATATTTCTACCACCCTTTCACCTGGGACAACTTTCCCAGTATATAAAACCTGCTGGGAATTTCCTAATTTCTCTTATTCTGTCCACAGTGTTACCTAAGTATTTATTTTAGGTGAAATTAGGATGTTATATTGATTTTGTATGACATTTTAAAAATTTAACATGTTTCACACCTACGCGATAACTCACTCCAGCTCAGAAAAACACTGAGCAACCCAGAGATACCAGGCTTTGCTTCTGTAGTTGGTGTAATATGCCTCAGAGCTGTGCTAAAGCTGAGGCTAAAATTCAAATCTAAGTAGTGTGAAGCTTCAGCAGCAGGGTTTACCCTACTCTCCCATGTGCTAGATACTTTTATACTATGCATCCATCCAATTAGTGTTTAAAAGTATTGAAAAGAGTCTAGAGACTGGACTTGAATAATTGCCAAATGAGATAGACACATTGTGTTGAGTTTTCTCTCACAGGGATGCTTTCTAATGAGGGATGACAAAGAGAACCAGAAACACATGACAAATGTCAGAAATAATACTAGACTAGACAGAATCCTAATCTGTAGAGTACTTTGTGTATTTAGTACATAATGGACATCATAAAATAAAAATAAGCTATATTGACCCTTAGAAACCAATATTCTTATTACTCACTTCCAGAGGATTAGCAACCAAAGGCAAAACCCAAATACCCTGGAGGGGTGCCCTCATCCACATTAAAATCCATATGCCCCCAGTAGGTGACTCCAAATCACTGAGTTCTTCCCTGACTCATATATTTTGTGGCCACCAAAAACTGTGCATTAAATATTTTAAGAGCAACCTTAGGATTGAGAACATCGTATAAATACAAATGTAAATAAATTGATAACCTATAAATAAATTATTATTGAATAGAATATGTGTGGTTATACATAAATAAATTATAACTATTTATATGCTTCCCTCTTCTGATGCTAGGAAGACTCAATCATACCTTAATTGATTTTCAACTTGAGTTCTAGTCCTGAAAGACAATTTAAGATTCAATTTTGCTTATTGTACCATTATTTCAAAAGTGATTTATTAAGAAAAATGTCCCAAGTCAATTAGTATCCAGATGATGCATAAGGCACATATTCTATAGTATATGTTCTGTGGTGAATGTAGAAGACACATATTTATTTCTTTTACATATCCTATGAACATCCAAGGAATTTAATCAGCTTATCATGCCACACTAGTGGGAAATACACATTATAAATTATTAAATAAGTTAAAGCATTTGTACTTCCCTCATTGTTTCAATCAACCTTTGTATAACACACGGCCACAGAACATATTCACAATAAGAATCTGGACAGATAGATCAGTCATCAAGAGGACTTGTTTCCCCGTTGTGAAGACTGGTTTCTCTCACCAGCAAGCTTAGTTCCTCCCAAATGCCTGCAATGTCATCTCTACAGTGGGCAAACACAAGAGGATCACGAAAGCTACCTCCGTTCTGGTCTAGCTGAGAAAGGATGAGCCACATATTTGGGGGGGGGGGCATTCCTTCAAAGGAGTAAATAAAGGACAGGGTTGCCTTCTTCTGGTCCTTAAGTACTCACAGGTGAATCAACTCACAGAAATGAATGCAAAGAGAGAAGGGAGGAGAAAGAGAGAGAGAGAGAGAGAGAGAGAGAGAAAGGGAAAAGAAAGAAGGAAACAGGAAAAGAAAGAAAGAAGCAAGCAAGGAAGGATGACAGATTAACAAAATTGGCAGAAATTAGTAATTTGTACAATAATATGGAGACAACTGTCCTCCATGTGTGTAATCACTCTTTAGAATTCTAATGAGTAGATGTACTGTCTAATATAATTGAGAATTGAAATGTTAACTGATTAATGTTTTGCTGAAGAGTCTCACAGATTCTCATTAGTGAAAAGCCTCTATTTTGATGTTCAGTTTCTTTTACTGTCATTAAATACACAAGTCATCTGTCAGTGCACATCTCGAGTAATTTCCATAATATACTTTAGGATTATAAAAGAGAATGGGGAAGTCTGGCAAATGTCTCACCAGGTGTAAGGACTTACTACTCAAGAATTGCATGAACATACCCACTCCCAACACACAATAACTCTAATAAAATACAAAGAACTTTTGTATGCGAATGAAGAGTGGAGAATTGGTTATACCGAATATCAAAAGCAGTGATTATACATACTGCAAAAGGTCTCTTTTCAAATCCTCTGCTAAGAGGAGTTAAGGAAAGGAATTGGGGTGAATATGACCAAAGTGTATTGTAGTATAATCTCAATTGTGAAAATAATAGAGTAGGAAAAGAAAAGGAAAAGTCGGTCACACATAAAGTGTTAAGAGTCAAAATTTGCTATATGCAAATGTGTCACTGCACAAGTTAATATGCACCACTTATATCCTAAATATATGCTTGCTGGTTTTAGAAAAATTTAAAATAGTCATGGCATATTTTAGGTGAAATGTGTGTAAGTTAAACACTACAGAAGAGATACACAAAGGGAAAAGATCCGGCAGTTGAGGGTTGGCAACTGAGGTGTAATACTGCTGTTCTGGATGCTCGCAATTTGAACAAATGGCCAAGGGGGAAAAAAAAAAGACTGTCCTGCTTATGAAGTGACCTCAACATCTGAGTAATACATTTCTGGTGTTGGAATTATCTGTTTTTGTGAAATTAAGCAAAGTGAACCTCTGAATAGCTACTACCCTTGATGATGGCAGTGACAGGAGATTCCTGATTATAAACAATGAAGCTGTCATTATCCTGTCAAGGCAAGCTCTTGTCTGTGGTCTTAATATTAAATCCAATAGCAGTTGACTTGTTGCTCAACTATTGATTGTTTTCTGGAGAAAAACAAATTAAAGTAAGGAATTACAGCACGAATATGTAATATTTTCTGTGCACAGCAAATCAAGATCTGGTCTCCATTCTATTTGGTATAAAGTAAGGAGATGAAGGCCACAAGGAAATTTAATATGAAAAGAAAACCTACAGTTAAGTTGAAATTCTTTTCACTCAATATGTATCGTGACTAATGCAAGGGGTAAAGATTGGATTGAGTTTTAATTTTGATTTAGGAATTACTTATCGACATTCCTGAAAGAGCTGCCTAATATTAAATTAGAGTCATAAGAGAATGCCATCCCACTCAAAGTTTAAATCACTGCAAGTATCCAGATGATACAAATTTCCTAACTCTTCATCTGTGTGTAGCATTTTGATGTGTATGGCATAATTATTGTGATGTTCTGCTGTACAGAATAAACATACCATGTTATCTAAAATATTTTTATAATGTAGGTAGCAACTATAGAAGTAAATATTTCAAAGACAGGGCAGAAGGTAGAACTGAAGAGAAGAATAATTGTTTCACATGTGCAGAGTTGAAATTTTGTGATTAAAAAAAGTTCTGAAGATGACTTGTGCAAAATTTTAAATATTCTTAAAATAAAGACAGTGTCTACTTAAAGATGATTAAGATGGTAAACTTCCCACCCAAAAAATAATACAAATGTCAGGCATTTGAAGAGAGTAATGAAATTGAAAATGACATTCCAGTTTTGTCTGGTAGTACACAAATACAATAGCAATATTTGTGAGCTAAGGAAGAGGCTAACCATAAGTTCCAGATCAGACCTGACTACATAGAACCTAAGATCCAGATCAGAATTGACTACATAGAAAGGTTATCTCAAGAAAAATTATCTAAATTTAAGAAATCATATATCCTTTATAAAATAGAAAAACAGAAAAACAGAAATATTGGAATTCTGAGCAATGTCATAGGTTGAAATTATCTCACTGTGAAACAACTCAATACTGGATTAGATCCTGGGACAGATTTTCCTCTTTCCCCCACCCCTAACAATCCTGACAGTGGAACTGACAAAACAAGAATAATATGTATGATTCTATTCTAGTACTTTTTCTCATTGCATAATGATTGTATAAACAATTGCCTGTGCTTTGAGGAGACCAGATAAGGCATCTGAGGAGTAAAGGGCATCATATTTGATATTACCCGCAAACAAGAGAAAAAATGTATAGACACAGGAGCAGAGATGGAGAACATGATACAAGGATATAGTAGATAGGGTAGAATATCAGCATTTGAGGAAAATTGTATAATGCACATAATAGGAATTCCATAATTTTGCCTGTTTTTGGATGTGATGTGATTTCAGAATAAACAAACAAAAATTAGCGTTAATATAGTAACTTCAGTAGATATAACTCATGAATGATTTGATGCATCACACTTTACAAGCTGGCCTTGAACATGGCAGGCCTGCACTTCAGCCATACAGTGCCAATTATTGTCTATATGGAATTCACAAATTCACTGTTAAGTTAGTAATATTTTGAGCACTCATAACTTTAGAAAAATTGGAAATTTACCAAAAATAGATAAATAAATAATTATCTTTATGTCTCTAAATTTCAAACAATAATGTAAATTACTATGTTTTAGTTTCAATTATTCTTTAAAATTATATGTGCATGCACTTATTAAAACAACTATTATTGAAAACTAGGCTAGCCCATCCCTCTTACCCTAGTACTCTGGAGATGGAGGTTGGAAAATCATGAGCTTGAGGCCGTCTTGGAATATGTATTGAAACTCCAGAAGGAGTTGGGCCAGGGAGCAACTGATAGTGCTATAGATAGAGTATATTTAAGGGGAAGACACTCCTGAGAATTGGGGATGTTCAGAACCTGAAAAGAGATAGAGAAGCCATGAATGTTTCAAATGTCTGTGGGTTGAGTATATGTCACCTGCCTTCCTCAGCATCTATAGGTTGTAGGATTTCCTATGTTCTGGGAGGTCCCAGTCATTCTCATAGTCCTTGATAATTCCTCTGCTGTTTATATATATATATATATATATATATATATATATATATATATATATATATTAGCAATAGCTAATATCCAAGTTGATTAAGGAAGGAGTCTTCGGTTATTAACTGAGAGATTGACAATCCATTGTTAAAGAAATTTCTTGCACGTGCTGAACTGGCCAGCAATAACGACGCTGCAACAGGATCCTTCTACACACGTTTATTGGGAGAGCTTGATTGCAGAGGGGAAGAGACCCCAAGCCCAGAACTGGTGCTGCTTATATAGGCCTAGGAGAGGGGTGTCTCACACCCGGATTGGTTGTGCATTCTACCTCATTTGCATGTTCCTCATCCTCTCTCTCAGTACCTCACAAAACCTCATTAACATACCTCATTTGCATGTCTCACATCTGATTGGTTATTCTCTCAGTACCTCATTATCATACCTCATTTTCATGTCTCACATCTGATTGGTTAACTCTCTTAGTACTTTGCAGAGCCTCATTATCATGCCAGGCAGTGTTTTGGCGAAAAACTTTACTGCATAAGTACGCATTGGTTGTTTGCCCAAACTTACGTGTGGTGGCCAGCAGTAGCCTGCACCACCCTGCAACGGCACATGTGGCTTCCCACAGAAATTAACATTTTTCCTGTGTTATCATGACTCATTCAAGGTTTCTTAGTAGCCATCTATAAAATGAAAGCAGAGAGAGAAAATGCTGTTGAAGATAAGTTCCAATGTGGAGATAGTAGGAGATGGGGAAATGAGATGCTGGCAGGAAACTTAACCAAAATAAAGGCTGCGTGAACAAGCTACATGGAAATTTGCAGACTCCCAAGGGGGTAGGGGGATATCAACTAGATGAATAGTAAACAAAGACACCCTGGCAGGAATTATGGGAAATACTCAGCGTTAAAAGTTTATGTCTGAGTAGGGAACTGGAGAGAGGAGATGGGTTTTAGGATCACTATTGCTGTGAAACACCATGATGAAAGGAACTTGGGGAAGACAGGGTTTATACAGCTTACACTTGCACAACACTGTTCATCACTGAAGGAGTACAGCACAGACGTTCAAACAGGGAAGAATATTGGATGTAGGAGCTGGTGCAGAGGCTGTAGAGGAACTGGCTTGCTTCTCTGGCTTTGCACAGGATGTTTTCTTACAGAATGTTTTCTTACACAAACTCAGGGATGGTACCACCCACCTCGGGCTGGGCCCTCTCCCATCAATCACCAAAGAAGAAAAAGTTCTACAGGTGGATCATGAGAGGCATTTTTCTCAGTTGAGGTTCCCTCCTTTCTAATGACTCCAGTTTGTGTCAAGTTGACATAAAACTAGCCTGAACAAATAAATTAGTAATTTCATGAGCCTGTATAGTTCTCGAATGAAAGACACAGAAACCTGGTATTTTTCTTAGCAACCGGTAAGCCTAAAATGAACAGGTTCTGAGCTATTTTAACCTACATCTCAACCATATGCCCCTTGTTACTTGACAACTGAATCTTGCTGATTGCTCTGCTGCATGTGTGTCCTCAGGGCGATTTTCTCTTGGCCATATGCTCGCTCATGGTTCATCCTCATGGATGATCCTGCCTCATGTCTATATTAACTTTGCCTACCTTTTTCAGTCTCCTCCCGGTCCCTACCTGAGACCCACTGCTAGATCTCAAGTTCTGCCTTCCTCACTCTCCTGCCCAGTCACAAGCTCTGACCTTTTATTATCCACTCAGTTCATTGTTCAATACAATTCCCATGTCCAGAGTGCAACCTGATCTTGGGTCACAGAACTCAGCATGGGAGCACACAGCTAGCAAACCAACCCTAACTGACAAGAGGTTAGGAGATGGGTTAGCTAAAACTAAGACGATGATCTCAGAATATATTGGTTATTAAATGAAAATCCCAGTAACCGGCATGGATACATCCGAAAAAGAAGGAGGAAGATGTCTCTTAAACAACACAACTTATTGCTAGTGCTCTTCTCTTGTGTAACATAACTAGATATTAATACCATACAGCTGAAGAAATGACTCACATTGGAGGCAGGACAGAGAGAAGCCTGGCCACAGACTGGCCAGGAAATGTGCGAAAGCATCAGTTTTTACTGGCTACCATCAATGGAGCCGGAGATTCCTTCTCTCTCATAAAGGTAGAGCGTGATTACATTTTTACAATGGTTTTTTTCTTTGTTTAGAGAAAAAAAAGAGCCTATTTCTTAGAAGACAAATATGGGCATCACTTCCCCATTGTCCACCCAAGCATTAGTTATGTAGTATCCACTCTTCAGCTAAAGGTTTTTCAGAGGGACAAGTTTTCTCTGTGAGAACATGTCATTTCCAGAGTTAAAGGTACCATTAAGGATTTTTTTATGTGTCAATAGTAATTTTCTCTGAGCTTTTTGGACACTTGGTTTTGTCTTGATTGTTGAAAATCACAGAAGCCAAATTGTAAGGTAAGCTTAGAAAGAGTGTCTAGGAACTCATTGCCTCTTTTTGTAGTTTCTGCCTAGAGTCTGAAGCACATTGATGAAATAAGAATCTGGCACTATCTGAAATCAGGAAATCTTTAATTAGCTTTTAATTATAACAAATTTATCACATGCTTGCCATCACTAAATTTTGTCTTTCATTAATCTTTTAGAGACTTACTCAGACTTTTTATAATGTCTTTAAGCTGTCTGGTTCTTACATTCTACAAATCTATCATACAAAATTATTTATTTTCTGAAAGTATTGTCCTTTTCTCTTTAACTTTGTGTGTGTGTGTGTGTCTGTGTTTGCTTCTCTCTCTCTCTCTCTCTGTGTATGTGTGTTTGTGTTAGTGCATGCGCACATTTCTGTGTGTGTTTGTGTGTCTATGTGTCTGTTTGCTGCTCTCTATCTCTATCTCTCTGCCTCCCTCCTCTGTGTGTGTGCATCTGTGTGTAAAATATTTTCCTACTTGATAGTTACTATCTTATTTTTCTATGCAAAAGTTAGACATTATGTTATTAGTAAAGTAACTGCATTCCAGTGTAAACACAAGAAGCTTAAAGACAGCAAGATATGTTAACTATGAAAATTTTGGGGTTTTACTGACAAATTTAAATTGACCAGTTTTTGAGAAATTGAATACCTGTTGTTACAGACATTTTAAAAACTAGCTTTAAAAAAGAAAAAAAAAGAAAGAAAAAGATACACAAGGTTGTTAAAAGAATACAAAGGTAGTTAAAAACAATGACAATTTGGCATTCTCTCTTGATCTTGTTTTGGTCTCCTTTATTTTTATAACTTACCACTGAACACAGTATATTAAATCACAGAGCTAAGTCATTGTTTTAAAACTGTCGATACCTAGGATTCTAGTGCACACAAAATCTCCCAGGGTAGATCAGCCTCCAGATGAGGGTACTCATCCAGGAGGGGAAGGTTGTACTGTGCAGCAATAGCAGTCTGCTTTGAGAACTGTTTTTCTTAGGCTTGAAAGAGAAATAACATATTTATATCACAGTACTTCAAAAAGTATCCTGCAATTCTAGCACCTCAGCTTCTAACCATTAGTGCCACAAAATAATAAAGTATTATTCATAACTAGGTGGCTTGAATTAGAATGTGACTATTGTTTACCCCACCATAACACTCATTTTCATTTAAATGGATTCTGAAGTATGCATATTCATAATTAGGTTAGTCAATAATGTATTGTCCTCCACTTAAGTGAATATAATACACATATACACACACATATGAGTGCGTGTGTGTTACTTTCCCAAGGCATGCAGGAATGTAATATGTATTATTGTATTTATATATGTTTATATATAATATGTAATATATATAAGGTATTTTATATATGTATGTATATATACACAGACACACACACACACACATATATATATATATATATGTATATATACATGCACACACACACATATATAAGATAATGACCTCTTGCCTTTAAAATATGCTTGCCTGTTAGTAAGGAAGTGGAATTTGCAAGATTTTTTCCTTATATTTTTTCTGAGAAACCTAACATAACAAAAAATTACCTATACAAAGAAGTCAAATGGAAATATGATGTGCAAAAACTATTAATATCCTTTGATGAATGCTGAACGTGCTCTTCATTAAGAATAAAACATAGCTTAACTAAAACATTGCCAACACATACCTTTATCAGCTTAGCCAAAGTATAGCCAACACATACCTTTATCAGCTTACAAATTTTTCTCCTGGAAAAACTAAAGAAAATACTCGTTTCAAAGGTGGCTTGGCCTATGGGAAATTCCTATTTCCTCTAGCACAAACTGAAAGAAAAAATGAAATCATGACAGAAAAATACAAATGCAGTTAAGCGCAAACAAAGTCAGAATTCCTCTCTGTGCATGTGTGTGGTGTGCATACACGTTTATTCAGGTCGGATCGTGTGTGTGGAGGTCACATTCCCACATTTTCTCTGAGACTTTCCAACCCATGGCTTTAGATAAGATATATCACTGACCCTAGAGTTCATCAATCCTTCTCCGTTGTCTGGCCAGTGAATTTCTTCTTCTCTATTACCCAGGGCTGGAATTATAGAAGAGTTCTGCCATGCCAGGCCTTTTATATGGCTGCTGGGGATCACACCCCTGGTGTTTATGCATTCCCAGCTGGCACATTACCAATTGAAATATCTCCCCATTCCCCTGTTATTTTTTTTTTAATTAAATAAAGTACATATTTGGTTGGCTAAGTACGGTGAGTACAAAATGTAATATATTTATGGCATGTTTTGGCTTTGGGTTCAGGTTTGATAATAATTACCAAAGGTAATTCTGTCATCCTTAAAAGATCAAAGCTATTGAAAACTGAACACAATCACATTTACAAGTTATGTTTAGGACTGGCAAAACTTCTCCCAGGTAGGCAGTAATGTAGTACAGTTACATTAATTTGCTGTGAGTATTAGGTTCTTGCTCTACTTCCATACTCATTACTGAACAGGCAGAAGGAATTCAAGAGTATTTCACTTTCCCATGACTAAATAAAACACAATGTGCTTTTTAAGACACCACTTACGCTGATGAAATTTCTGTTTTTGTCCCTGGACTTGCAGAGATGCATGCAAGATCTTTGTAATAAAGGCTTGTCTGGAAATGTATACATCATTCCAAACCTCACTAAAGACTTTCTCTTAGCAGGCAATGTGGAAATGATTTAAAGCCTTTGGACTCACTGTTCAGTTTTCATTGGGGGATTAGATCAAGTGGATACAAATTTTATGGTGCTGTTTCTAAAGAGAGTTTATAGTCAGTGCTGATTGCTTTTGTATTTCTGGTCAAATAACTCCCTCTGTTGATATTTGTTAAATTACATATGTAGTTTTCAAACTATAGCATGAGGTAAGGAGATTGAAAAATATTCAACCAGAATGACAAAGTCAAACTAGCAATCAGTTCATAAAGTACATTAATATCTCCATGTATTGAAAGGACTATTTTCTAAATCATTTCATATCTCACTTGTTTTATTCCCTCCATGGCCTCTCTTTCCTTTCTTCTCTTCCTTCTTTCATCTGTGTTTCTGTATTTCCTGTTTTCTTTTGAAGCTTTATTAACACTTTTTAAAATCACATTCTTTTTGATAAAGACATATGGTCCATGCCCTCACAGGCTCCTTAAGGCAGTAGATGAATGAGATTAAAATCAGTTACTAGGAAAAAGAGTATATAGAATCATCAGTAAAGTCCTACATGGAGTAATGGGCTTCTAGATAGAAGAATAGAAAGGTAGAGGTTTTTATTAGATTCTCAAGGTAGATCAGTTTAGAGATGTTTCATGGACATAAATCTTAAAGGTGGGGGTTGATTGTCCAGTATATGAATGGAAATAAACAAACCAGGCAGATAAGTGCAGACGCTAATGCTGTGGATTGGGAAGGAGCTTAACACAGCCCTAGATGGCAACATAAAAGAACACTAGGATGCAATGGCAACATTAGGTCAGAAGGCCAGCAAGAATTTGGTGAAAACAGAAGCCATATAGCCAGATGGGTACATCAGTGTAGAGGTGAGAGGGTGCTCTGTGGATCATTGATGATCTCGGTAACAACAAAGAACACCCCACCACCACCCCTTGTGCTTCCTCCATTCTCTTGCACATGGTACCTGAAGCTCTGGCTGTGGCTGTGAACTATGGAGTGGGTCTGAGAGCCATTTTCTGTGTCCTAAGCTGGACAGAAGCTGATTCTGAGCTGCTGAAAACCACCATGACAAGATCTAAATTATCTAACTAATTTTTAAATTTTTGTATTAGAAAGAAAGCAACTACATTTATGAAGCAATGGTTACTGGGTTGTTTTGGTTATTGCATGAAATAACCAAAAGATTGATTTCATAGTTAAAAGAACCTTAGAGTACTGGTGAGTATGGAGAAGAGGAATGAATCTAGATTTTTTTTTTTGAGGTATAGTATGAGAAGACTTAATAGAATGGGAATGGGAGGGTTAAAAATGTTAGAACATATTCAAAACTTTATTACTAGAATTCCTATGGGAGATAATGCCATGGTGACTGAGTGGGAGGGATTGCAGCGCGCATGTCTGAGAGAGAAGTAATGTTTCACTTCTGGACGTTCTTCAATCATGCTCTTAACTCCTTGCATTTAGTTTGCATAAGTACTCCATCCATCAGGCATCAGGAAGGAGTCTGTTCACTAACTTCATTACAAACTTCATAGCAGTATGTTGCCAAGACATCAGAAGCTAATTTGGGAAATTTTTAGGCCACTATTTGTAATTTATTACCAAGAGGCAGATTAAGCTTCTGTGAAAATTTGCAATTTTATTTGTTTGTGAAGTGCTCTAGATCTCAAGTCCACGGGCACACACCACCTGTATTTAAACCAATCGCTTCTCTCATTTATCCGAGGGGAAAGACAATGTCTCCAAAGCTTGACACTAGTGATCTAAAGTGCCATTGCAACCTGAGTTGTGAGACTGGTCCTCATTTTCCAGATGAAGTTAAGTAGCACTGCCAAAGTAACATCGCTAGAAAAATACAGGCCAAGAATGTATATCTAGTCAGGCATGGTGATAAACTGAGGCAGGAGTATCAAGAGTTCAAGACTATACTTTCTAAGAAATGTCAAGCTGAATGCTTGGAGGTGGCCAAAGCTGTTTTATCAAACCAAGACCCATGTTCTTCCTATTCTTTTATGCTTACCCTACAAATAGCATTATCCCAAAGATAATTTAGTTATAACATTAAAATAGTTGTTGACATATCTATATAATTACACATGCATATTCATATAGTTATACTGTGAAAGTTTTACAGCAAAAAAAAAAAAGAAGAAAAAGAAAAGAAAAAGAAAGGAAACCAATACTTGACTAAGAGTTCAAGTAGAGTAAAACTTTTTGTGAGAAAATCTATATCTTTGAGTAGCCTCTGGCACTAACTAAATTGAGTTTGAAAAAATTATAATTCAGTTCCATCTTCAGACAGTCCATTATCAAAGCATAATGCCTTTTAAATGAGCTGGAAGAAGAAAGCCCATAGGCAGTAAAAAGTGGTAAAATCGAGAATGGTAGTCTAATGTATAATATTCAAATGAGAAAGAAGGGGAGTAAATAAAGAATAGCCACTGCCCGCCAGAAGAAAATGTAGAGTGGCCATTAGAGAATAGACTGAGCACATTTTTATAGAAAAACAATAATTTAGTGATATAGCATTCTTTAAGCTTGAATCCCTCTTTTAAATGCACTTCCTGTCCTTCATATATTGTTACAGGGTGTCCTAGACATTGACCATGTGTATAGGGTAAGCATGTGAGTTGGTCACCCCACGATTTTAGATACAAATGTAAAAAGTTTACACACACACAGTATAGCATGCTTAAAGTCATTGAAAATTGCTTATTGGCAGAATTTCTTCTAAGTGAGTGGGTATGAAAGAGAAATGAATAATTTATTACCTGAATGAGTTCATATTCAGCTAAAGCAACACACAAATAACCAAGTTACTATGAAGGCTGTCATTATTATCAGCTACATTTTTTAAAAAAAGCCTACAAAAATGAGCTTTGCCACTCATGAACTTTCTTACTATGTAGCCCATTGGTAATGAATATGTTGCAGGGATAAATAATAATTTAACACATAAATAAATTATGCCTTCAGTGTGACCTTAAATTTTCTCTCAATTGGCATGTTTATACACAGAATATTGACAACCTGGTGATTTTAAAATTCCCCACTAACACCTGCCTGCTCACTACTGAGGAAATTAGAGCTATTCCACTCATGTCATTCTGGTATTTTATTTTTCTCTTTATTGATGCTCTTTAACTTGTGTCAAGGAAGCCTCATACTGCATCATTCTATGTATTAAGCAGAAATCTCTGCTTTCAGTAGTGTACACATGGTTATGATGCCCTCAGATGCTTTGCTGTTCATGAACCTCCTGAGAGTCAAGTTCCTGGCTGGGTTGCTCAGCACCCTGGGGTTAATTTAACTCTACCTGAACAAAGGCAGCATCCTTTCTTTCTCTGGAACTGAAGTCAGCATCTCTTGCCATATCCCTAGATATCCTAATATTCTTTGCATATTGAGTATTTTGTATGTTTCTTATTTGATTACATCTTTCTGTTAAAATATTAAAAAATACAAATAATGTTTTTTTCCCACAATCTCTCTTCTTGTTTTGTTCACATCTTTGTAAAATAAAATCACATGTTTATAAAGTCACTGTTTTCATGTAAACATTTTCTGAAAAACGGAGAATAAAGTCATTGCTGAGAAGTGTCTAGTATATTTTAATACACTATAAAGAGAAATAAATTTATGAGACATTTGTAAAAATATAAAATTGTTAAATAAAGTATTTTATGAGTGATAGATATTTAATTTTGATAGATGCTTTCAAAGAAAATGTCTTCATTTTCTGACAGCTTTATGTGTCACCAGTCCAGTGCTCAAACAAACTTAAAAAGAAATTTTAATCGTTTTAATAAGAAGCAATCCCAGTTCAAATAAAACCAAATTATGTCCATATTTGTAGCTTAAAATCAAAATTTTAATATCAAACTCTAACAATAGGATTTCCTTGTATACTTCTTACATGAAGCCCAAGGAGACATTCTTGCAGGCTCTGTATGTGAACTCTTATGGTTGCTATGGATAAGTGAAAGACTTTTCACTGTTAAGGAACAAGTTACATAGATGTCAGTTTAATTTTGGAATGAAACAGAAATATGTTCTTTATTTATGAAAGTTATGGGTTTTAAAGTGTCTGTGTGTGTGTGAGAGAGAGAGAGAGAGAGAGAGAGAGAGAGAGAGAGAGACAGAGACAGAGACAGAGACAGAGAGAGACAGACAGAGAGACAGAGAGACAGAGAGAGGTTAAATCAGCACAGCTAATATTTTTATCTCCTTAATAGACTAAAAGACTACTAATATATAGTAATCATACACATTTATGCATTACAGTGTCATGTTCCATACATGTATATACTAGTTTTTACTGACTCAGGATCATGACTGTTTTCAACTCCTTTTTATTTTATTTTATTTTATTTTATTTTATTTTATTTTATTTTAGAGACAGAGTTTCTCTATGTAGCCCTGGCTGTTCTGGAACTCACTCTGTAGACCAGGCTGGACTCGAACTCAGAAATCCACCGGCCTCTACCTCCCAAGTGCTGGGATTAAAGGCGTGTGCCACCACCGCCCAGCTGATTCAACTCCTTATTACTTTGTGTTCAAACCTTTTGAGTCTTTCATTGCTATTCACAAATATTATAGCAAGTTATTATGTGCTGTAATCTCTCCACTTTTAATAGTACAGTAGAATTTGTTATGCAGTGGGATACTATTAAGTCTTAAAAAGGATCACATACTATCCCTTACAATAAAATTGATAGACCTGGAGAATTTCAATGAAAATAAGAGAATCAGTCATAGGACAACTCCCACAGGGAGACTCATGGATATAAAATCATTGATTGGAGTGCAAGAAAGTATAAGAAATCAGTCAAAGGACAACTGCAACATAGAGAATCATGGGTATAGAATCATTGTTTCGAGTGCATGATAGCTCAAAGTTTCATAAATTAAATATTTAGGTTGTTCATACATTGGCAAAAAGGAAAAGACCAGATCACAAATAAAAGAAAACTTATTTTTACTGGGGAAACTTCTGGGCTATTGTGGACACAAGAAGAAAATCAAAGCGATTAAAAGAATGATTGTCCTCTAGCCTTATGTTGAACAAGAGGGTGCCATCAAAGTTAACAGACCAGTCGCCTTCACATTGAACACTGGTATTCAAAGTAAGACATTGGACACTAAAAGAAAAGTAGAAAATAGATTATGAAGTTGGGTGAGTAGGGATGTGGAGTGGGAGTAAGTATGATGGAAACACATTATATAAAGTTCTCAAAGAGTTAATAAAAACAATAAGTAACAGCATTGAGGCATTACCAACATTTTACAGAGCAGATAACCCGACACCCAAACAAATGAAAATGAGAAATTTGAGTTAGAATTGTAAGCAAATATGTTGAGGAATATAATAATATATTCCTTTCCTTAAAAGTGAGATTGGTTTTCAAGAATGAAAAAGTCATTGAGTATTACAATATTTAGATACGTCTCCAAAGGGAGGATTTGAAGACCAACTCTGTATGTGAAATTGGCAAACCATCTTTCACTTTTTTTCCATCCACACTCTGAAGCTAGGATTGTCTCCCTCTGAGAAGTATTGTGAAAATTATGTTACTTAATACCTGCCAATCCCCTATGATACTGTGAAGCATGCTGTGAATATTCACTAGGTGTTAGTGATAAGTAGAGTAATATTAATTATTGAGTTGATTACATTATTGGGAATAGGATTAATAGTGATACAAAATATGACATCATCAGAGAGCAATGAAATCATAAATATTGACTAGACATCACTGTAAGTATAGCACTAATTAGTTAAAACAAAAATGATAGTAAGGTAAATGAGTTCATTAAAATTTGGAAAAGATATACACCTAAAATGATTCATGTATGAATTATTATTACAATATTTTAGCTACTCTTATTCCATGCCCTCTTCACTAAATTCTTTTACTGACAGCTCTGATTCATTAGGCATCTGTAGTTCAATGACTGGGGAATGCTTGGGGCTACAAGTCAGGTGACCATTCTATGTGAATTCCACTCCCACATTCGTGGTTTAGAGAAGTGAGCCACATAGTCTCTCCAATTGGAAGAAAACTGAACCTCATGTTACTTGGAGGACTCAAATGATATTGCTATATACTATGAGTGTTTGGGCCATGCACCTACTAAAACATGAAAACATAGAATTTCTTAACATTAAGATATTTCTTGACTAGCTTCCACACTTTATTAATAATTTATGGTACCATCAAGAATGTATCCTTTTCCTTCATAGTGTTCCACTCTTGCATCTTTGTTAATCTTATGTGTGACTGAAGTATACTTTAGAAATTATATCTATATCTGTATTTCTCATGTTATAAAATGATTAAACACCATCTTGTTTACTGCCTTGTAAAGCTAGTTCATTTCTCTCATTGTTATTCAAATGATATTGATGGGGTTTCTCTGTGTTTTCATTCACAGGTGCACTTTATAAATTAGAAGACATATTCTACACATCAGGCAATACAAGAGATTTTCCAGTTGTTAAAGTTTTTTTTAAAGTTTAATATTGTATAATTTTTATAGGAAAATCCATATGAACATTAGTTAAATTACTTTCATCAAAGTGAACATGAACATAAAGCTAGCATTTATGTCAATAATCATAAGGAACACACAATAGTCAAAAGGAGCACCCTACTACTGATTGTTTTTCATTTCTTTATTAATTAATGCTCTACTCACTCTCCAACAATATCTATTATTAGACTTATATTGGCTCATCTTGGAAGTTTTACAATTTGTAAAATTTGAGTCAGATAGCATGTTAATTTTCTTCCTGTTAGCTATCAACATTATGAGTAGATATCAGGAATAGCAACTTAAACACTGAGGAAATATTTTCTTTCCCTCTTCTTTTTTGTTTGTTTTTTGTTTGGTTGGTTTTTTTTTTTTTTGTTGTTGTTTTGATGACACATTCAAGGGCTTGAGCTTGATGCCAAATGGACATCAAGCAAGGCAGAAATGCTGGGACCTGCAGCATAGCAGAAGCCCATTGGGGCATGAGTATGTGGTAAAGGTGCAGCTCAGCTCAGAGACGCTCCTAGTAAGAAAGGCCCATCAAAGAAACATCATCAGTTACCATTTCCACCGAGCAGACCCTTCATCCCCCACCTACACCACATTCTGATAGTTCAGTCAGCCACTATTCCACACTGGATTAGCCCATACATTATGAGTTCATTTCAGAGACCGCACTTCCAGGAATACCTGCTTCTGAATAATGCAGTGAAGATCCACACTTCACCACAGAATTCTTCAGAGAACATGTCATAATCAAGCCATAAAAGTATCATTTGTGTAGTCTAGTGTTTCTTTTATTGAGCTTAAAACATTATGATTTTAGAATTGTTGTGCTATTTTGTATAGCCTTTGATAATTATCATTGTTGTATATCATTACATTATATAAACACACAGATTTACTTTGGGGTTTTACTATTTGGATGTATGTTTGTACTGCTGCCCATGAAAAGAAATAAGAAATGCCAGGTATGACATATATTTTTCTATAAATATATGCCCACCTTATAATTTGGGACAGAGTCTCTCATTGAGCCTGGACCTCTCTGTCTCACCTAAATAGACAGTGCCAGTCAGCCAGCACTGTCCTGTTTCCTTCTGCCATTACTAGGATTGCATCTTGTGCCACTGTGTCTGTCTGTTGCATTGATGCTGAGTTCTGAGGTTATGTCTCCTTGTTTATAGTCAGCTCTTACCCACTGAGCCAATTCCATGCCACTTTATGCTTATTATTTACTGACTTATTTTTACTTGAACTTCTTGATGAACATTTGAAGGCATTTCAGGTTGGAGCTCTCAAAAAGTATTGTTTCTACCAGCATTTAAATTGCAAAATAATTGCTGAGACATTATTCAAAAAAGTTGTACAATCATATTATCATTTATTATACACATAGTTTCAGTTATTTTAACATTTAAAAATTACATTGTCTAAATTCCAATTTTAAGGTTTTTGTAAATATGTAATTGTATATTCTGAAAATTTGGGGTTATCTGGGTTTGATGATGTTGGACATCTCTGTATGCTCACTAGTTCTTTGGGGAAAATTGTAATTTAACTTCTCATACTTTGAATATTTTACTGTTTCTCTGGATGATAGTTTTATTTTCCAGTAGACTTCCCTGAAGTATTTTAAAATTTAGGAAATGAGTCTTTGGTTCAATATATTCCCTACATATATTTTCTGCATCTCTTTTAGTTGAATTTTCATCGTAAAAATCTCTAATAACAAACAAAGATAGGCTGGCCTGGAACTCATGACCTCCCTCCTGAGGCTCTCTAGATTAGCGATCAGCTCCCCAACAAGCAGGGTTGTGCCTTTAAAGAAGCAGAGGCTCTAAATTTTGCTGTTGTTAATTTTATTATCTGTCCTTTACATTTTCATTCTTTGTCTTTTCATTTAACCCTCCTGGAGAAATGTACTATTTCCCCTGTGGTCATCAACAAAGTTATCTTACTTATTATGGCATTGGTTATTTTATCCTTCCCACTTAAATCTCTATTTCACCTTGTCTTGGCTTCCTTATTGCTTATTTTATTTATTTACACTTTAAATGTTATCCCCCTTCCAGGATTCCCCTCTACACACCCTCCCTCATGCTTCTATGAGGATGCTCTGCTACCCACTCACCCACTCCTGCCTCACTGCCCTGGCATTCCCCTATGCTGGGGCATTGAGCCGCCACAGGACCAAAGGCCTCCTATCCCATTGATGCCAGATAAGGCAATACTCTGCTACATATGCAGCTGGAGCCATGGGTCTCTCCACGAGCACTCTTAGGTTGGTGGTTTAGTCCCCACCTGGGAGATATGGGGATCTGGTTGGTTGTTTTTTAATTAGAACAAAATTCACTATAATCAGTAGTACATGTACACAGTATCACAATATAAATAAATCATACCATTGTAAGTTCTAGTAGATTCTATCCAAACTTCATTGTTATATGATTAAAGATAACTATACTTTCCTAGGTCCTTTTTTGCATGTATTCTAGTCTAGTCTAATCTAGTCTATTCTAGTCCTATCTAGTCTATTTAAGTCTAGTCTATTCAATTTTTTTATATAACTTTATTTTAATTCCCAATATTAGTATCCTCAAAGCATGCTACTTTTTATCTGGAAAATATCCTAGAGAGTAATTAACCACACCCTTGCAATAACCCCAGTGAGATTAAACAAGAAAGATGCCTCTTATTTTCTCTTATTTAAAAATTGGGGGTAGAAGGTTAGAATGCTCAGTGTTTTGAGCTAAAACAAGAGCAACAACACCAACATATCATCTGACATATGCATGGATATACTGCATCTAATGGCAACTTCAGTGTCAAGACTGATATATTAATCATCACTGAGATAACATGAACAATTTAAAAATAAGGTAAGTCCTGTGAAGATTAGTGTCCTAAAAGAATCTTTAGAAAGTGACGAGTAGGCCAGGGTCATGGTCATTTTACCTTTGTTTTCACATGAAGTGATTTTGAGGGAACTCAAATGATGTTTCAAAGGCAGCTCTTATGCCTGCTTGGAAGGAGAAGTTTACTTAAATGTACTTAACTATAGTTCACCTCTTGTAATTACTTCTTTTCTATGAGCATAGCAGAATGTTCGTAGAAATTATTTTATTGCTACATTTGTTTAGAAAAAGAGTAATGTTTGGTTTACTCATAGGTTCCTGAGCCTTAATTCAGATCAGATATTGTTTCGTCACTTCCATACTCTTTGTGTCATAATTGTACCGTCATACCTTGAAGGCAGGTTACTCACATAGATCAAGCGTTGGTTGCTGGAATGGGGCTTACCTTTATTTTTTGGTAGCGTGCACAGTAACTTTCAGTACCAGATGCAGGCTTGAAGGCTCTATATATGCACCAGTCAACTTCTCCATATTCAGTGAGTTACTCTGAGTTGTGTAGAGCCATAGGACCTTACTGTCCATTTATGGAGAGCCACTGACAGCCTTGAAAATAGGCTGTGTTGTTTGCCGTTTACTATTTGACCCCAATGGCCAACAACTCTATTAAATGTATCCTGCCTCCTAGAACATTTTGGAATTCAGAGATTGCTCTTTAAATTTTGATTAAAATATCTTTGAATGTGTGGATTAATTTGGGAGCAGCAGACACTTTAAAATACGAAAAAAAAAATCAATCCATGAAATAAGTATATAGCTTTGTTCTTTAGTTTTGTAAATTTTGCCCTTTGTTACAATGTATATGCATTTTAAAATATGAAAGCCTTGAGTAGCCTGTGTTATATTGAATTATATTTGATTCTTTGGCCTCCATATCACATAACACATACTCCAAAGTCTATGTGTTCATTTTCTCTGTACACAAATGCATTGACTGTTAGCTGCTGTATAGGTATCCATTAAACTTATTTAATGTATTTATCATTTCTAATAATTGACTTAGTATTCTTTCTGATTCTTAAATATACATGTTATTAATGCCATTTGACAACCTATACTATTTTATATTTCTTATTTTGTTTAATTTCTTGATTCCTTGCATTGGCTTGTATTTCTAGCATTATAAGAAACAAAAGTGGCTATAATGGATGTCACACTTTTCTCATGGAAAGTTTCTTGATTTTTCCTTTGCATTCTATATTTGCTATAGAAATTCTGTAGAAAAATAACCAGTGAAAATATTTAATTCTATTCTTGGGTGCTATGAGTTTTTCCTATGAAATACATCAAAAAGTTTTCTGCAGTCTGGTAAAGGATTACTTGTATAATTTCATTTTCATTGTGACATAGTGAATTATATTAAGTAAAGTTTAGATATTAAAATATTGTCCATGGCCAGGCACTGGTGGCGCATGCCTTTAATCCCAGCACTTGGGAGGCAGAGGCAGGCGGATTTCTGAGTTCGAGGCCAGCCTGGTCTACAGAGTGAGTTCCAGAAGAGCCAGTGCTATACAGAGAAACCCTGTCTTGAAAAATTAAAAAAAAAATTGTGTCCATGATTTATTGACCAATCCAGCTATTTGCCATTTTAATTCATTCCTTTCAAGGCCCATCAATTGGATTTGTTGGGCACTTTATGTTTTTATTTACTCTTGATCTTATTCTTATAAATTTCTTCTACATTTTATAGTCGTCATTTAGACAATTGATTTTCATTTTTTATCTGCACCTCACGGCTGTAGATTTAACATTTAATTCAAAATGTGTTTTTTTTTTAAATTACCGTTCATTAGATATAAACCATAGATTATATAGAAGAACATTGCTTAATTTCCAGTTATGATACTCCAGACATTGCTATTGAATTTTAATTTAATTCCATAATGTAAGAAAACAGACTGCATTAAATCGATCTTGTGAAATTATTTAGATATTTAGATTTTCTTTATTATGTAACTATGGTTAGTTGTGACAAAATCCCCTGCACTGTTGAAAAGTTTGTCAAAGCTGGCTTCAGTGTGACATTTGTAGTGTGATGTCAACACTATTCAAATCCAATGTTTATTTGTCTAGCTATGTTTTTGTTTCCATTGTATGGTTTGAATGTGCTCCATTGCAAGAACCAATACTAAAGAATGAAATGCGGGAGTGATGGCTCAGTGCCTGATGCGTTTCCAGAGGATGTGAGCTCTGTTTCCAGATCCCACGTTGGGCAGTTCACAACTGGCTGTAATTCTTTCTTTTTTTTTTTTTATTACGTATTTTCCTCAATTACATTTCCAATGCTATCCGAAAAGTCCCCCATACCCTCCCCCCGCCACTCCCCTACCTACCCACTCCCCCTTTTTGGCCCTGGTGTTCCCCTGTACTGGGGCATATAAAGTTTGCAAGTCCAATGGTCTTCTCTTTCAGGTGATGGTCTATTAGGCCATCTTTTGATACATATGCAGCTAGAGACAAGAGCTCCGGGGTACTGGTTAGTTCATCATGTTGTTCCACCTATAGGGTTGCAGTTCCCTTTAGTTCCTTGGGTGCTTTCTCTAGCTCCTCCATTGGGGGCCCTGTGATCCATCCAATAGCTGACTGTGAGCATCCACTTCTGTGTTTGCTAGGCCCCAGCCTAGTCTCACAAAAGACAGCTATATCTGGGTCCTTTCAGCAAAATCTTGCTAGTGTATGCAATGGTGTCAGCGTTTGGAAGCTGATCATGGGATGGATCTCTGGATATGGTAATCACTAGATGGTCCATCCTTTCGTCACACTTCCAAATTTTGTCTCTGTAACTCCTTCCATGGGTGTTTTGTTCCCTATTCTAAGAAGGGGCCAAGTGTCCACACTTTGGTCTTCGTTCTCTTGAGTTTAACGTCCTCTGGCTGGGAGGGTGGCCGGATGTCTGCGGCCAGAAAAGGGTGCTGCCTCAGCGGCTCTGTGGCTCCCGCCTGTCCCAGAAGCTGTCCTCTTCTGTGGTGCACCCTCTCACCTGTGCAGACTAAGTTCCTCTCCGCAGGGTCTTATTCTTATTCTTTTGCAATTCAAATCTCATTTCACTGTATATATCTATATCTATATCTATATCTATATCTATATCTATATCTATATCTATATCTATATCTATATCTATATCCATATCCATATCCATATCCATATCCATATCCATATCCATATCCATATCCATATCCATATCTATCTATCTATCTATCTATCTATCTATCTATCTATCTATCTATCTATCTATCTGTGTGTGTGTGTTTTAGATTAATTTTTGCTTAGCTGTGAGTTATATACGATTCAGTTTTTCACATTCTGTAGATATAATTTGAAAAATAATTGCTTGGTTTGATCTGGTTTTTGTATGGAGCCTTACTGTATAGCCCAGATTGGCCTTGAATTCACAATGTGTGAGGTTGGCCTTGAATTTCTGACAGTTTCCCACCTGAGACAAAAGATGCAGTTCAAAACTACCATGTCCAGCTGTTCTGATGAGTTTTGTGCTAGCTACTACAATCATGCTGCCAGATGTGCTCAAAACTACAAACATTTTTCCGGTTTTCCATCAAAAATCCTTCATTTTTATAAGATAGCAGAGATTTCTCAGTGGTTAAGAGCACTGACTGCTCTTCCAAAGGATATGGTTTGATTCTCAGAATCCACATGGAGTTATGTTTCTGTAACTCATCTTCCAAGGGTTCCAAAGCCTCTAAGGACATTGTATGCATGTATTGCATGGTCATATATGCAGTCAAAACTCACATGTGTCTACGCTGAAAACAATTAATCTTAAAATCTTTTTTAAAATATTCATTCCTTGGGGCTCAAGGAACAAAGTCAATGTTAGAGCATTTGCCTAGTGTGGTTACTTCAATATGCTTGGCCCATGGGAAGTAGCAATATTAGGAGGTATGGCCTTGTTGGAGGAAGCATGTTACTGTGTAGGCAGACTTTGAAGGTTCCTAGTGCTCTAGGTCCACCCAGTATAGAAGAGACCTTCCTCTTGGCTGCCTGCCAAAGAGTCTCCTGCTACTACCTTAGGATCACGATGTAGAACTCTGGGTTATTCCAGTACCAGGTCTGCTTGGACACACCCATGCTTTCCACCATGATGACGATGGGCAGAATCTCTGAAAACATAAGCCAGACCTAATCAAATGATGGCATTTATGACAACTGCCTTGGTTGTGGTGTCTTTTCACAGCTATGGAAACCCTAAGACACCTAATGTGCATGAGACTCTAATTTTAATCCCCAGGATCAATTTCTTCTCAAAAATTATCACCCTCACCCCCATCCTTGTTCTACAATACAGCCCTTCAGATTACTGTCCTACATCCTGGTTTTGACACTTCTAGAACAATTTGTAATACACCGAATTACACATTACCAGGATTGCTGTTTGTTGCTGTTGCTGCTGGTGTTGGTTTCTTTCTTTTTTTTTTTTTTTATAATTTCTCTTATTGAGGAAAAGCTTTTGAGAATCTTTCATAAATCTTTACACACACACACACACACACACACACATATGTGTGTGTGTGTGTATAGTCTTTTTATAGACACATTTTATGTGTATGAAGCATCATTGTGGAGAATGTGGTAGGAAAATATTTAGTTTTTAAGAAACAGAAAATATAAAGTAGTATAAAAGTCTCAGATTTTCATTTGTTTCACATCCTTATCAACCCTTCACCTTGTCATGCTAGGTAACTTTGAATATTTTTACTTAATGTACTGGTTTTCCTTAAACTTCCATTCCCTAGTGGCACATAAAATTAAATAATTTTAAGTATGTACTGGTTGTTGTGGACATTCACAGTGGGAAAGTATGCTCTTAGCTTTTATACATTTTCATTCATTTTAAAGTTATTTCATTAATGTTTTTAGCAAAGTATAGCGCCTTTCAGTGCATTCCAATTCCTTGGTAAACTGAGGCAGAGAACTGACACAAGTTTCAGGCCATCTTGGGCTAACTTGTGAGACCCAGTGCAACCTGGGCTATATTTTTTGTCACTATCTTACAGGAGTAAATATAAAATATAATTTTTTTAGCTTAAATATCACAACATATGCACCATTAAACAATTTTGTGAGTCCTACTGAAGTGAAAATTCTGTATTGTAATTTTTATTTTGTTTTATTTATTTACATTTCAAATGCTATCCCCTTTCACATTTTCTCTTTGCAAACTCCCTATTCCATCCCCCCACCCCTTACCCTGATTCTATGAGGGTGCTCCTCCACCCACCTACCCATTCCTGCTTCACCTCACCATGCTAGCATTCCTCTATGCTGTGGCATCAAGCCTTCACAGGACCAAGGGCCTTCCCTGTCATTGATGCCAGATAAGGTCCATTCAGCTCCTTGAGTTTTTACCCTAACTCCTCCATTTTGGTACCTGTGCTGAGTCTGTCCAATGGTTGGCCTCTAGCCTCAGCATCTATATTGGGCAGAATCTGGCAGAGCCTCTTAGGAAATAGCTGTATCAGGCTCCTGTCAACAAGCATTTCTTGGCATCTTCAATAGTGTCTGGGTTTGATGTCTGCATGTGGGATGGATTCCCAGGTGGGGCAGTCTCTGCTCCATTCTTTGTCCCTGTCTTTCCTTTAGACAGGAGCAATTATGGGTTAAAATTTTGGAGTTGTGTGGGTGGCCCTCTCCCTCAACGGGGGTGGGGGTGGGGGTGGGGGCATGCCTAACCTCTGGATATGGTCTTAACAGGTTCTCCCTCCTCTTTGTGGGGTATTTCAGATAATGTCATACCTGTGGGGTCCGGGGAGGCTCTTGCTTTCCTGGTATCTGGGTCTTTCTGGTTACAATCCCCATTTGCCCATCCCCCATTAGTACACATCTCTGTTCAATTACTTTACCCTCTGCACATTTCCTCTACCTCCTCCCATACCTGAATATTTCCCTCTTTTTCCCCTCTCTCTCTTCTCTTTCTCCCAATTCTTTCCACCCTCTTCTTCCCTTGTTGTTTTTTTCCCTCTTCTAAGTAGTACTGAAGCATCCATTCTTTGGTCTTCCTTCTTCTTGAGCTTCATGTGGTCCATGAGTGCTATTGTGGGTTTTTCATGCTCTTTGCCTAATACCCACTTATCAATGAGTACATAGACTGTGTGGTCTTTCGTGACTGAGTTACCTCACTCAGGATGATATTTTCTAGAACCATCATCCCAGTTATTTATAATTTGCTTTAAGATTCTTCTCTGCATATCAGCACTATTATCATTCTTATTTCAGTAAGCATTGGAATATTTTTGTTGATATTTCAATTTCATTGTTTTACAGTAGAGAATATGTTCATTTTCAGTGCTTTTTATCATCAGTATACAGTTTATCTCTGTTAACATTCTTTGAGCAGTTCTGTGGAATACAAAAGGGCATCGCTGGGATACTTGCTCAAAAGTGACTCCTTTTCTTTTAGTAAATTTGTTGACAGTCATTTAAGTCCTGAGATTTTGTTATTTATATTTTATATATTTTCTTTGGAATATTTAAACTCAACTACTAAGTGCTAGCATATTTAACATCTTTAAATATCTTTTAATATCTCGGTTCCTTGAGAAGCTGTCTCCTCTACTGATATGAAATGCTCACATATATTGTAGTTGTTTTCTGTTTCATGGAGTTTTGACCACCATACATAGAGTTCTTATGATTAAGATTTAAATCTTTGTTTATTTTCCAACCTTGCACTATTTTGTATATTGATTTATGGAACAATAAAGAAGTGTATCTTAATTTTTTTATTCACTCTGAAAGTAAGATTTGCAGTTCATATAATCACCCATATATGTTGATTTTAATCTACAATGTGTTAATGTTTGTTTGCAAGTATTTTTTTAAATTTCCTTTCTTTATTTTTTGGTTAAATGAGTGAGTCACACAATGATTCTGGAGCATCACATAATCTACGACTGACTTCTTTCTGCAGGGGTCAAGGCTTTCTGAGGAGTGCACACTATGTCCTGTAGGATGAGTATTTCAGTTTGCTAGAACAGGTAGAGTTCCTCTCAATCCATCTCGATGGTTATTTCCTGGCTTTGAATAGTTGGTTTGGATCCACATAATAATGAATTTTTCTGGATATTTGGAATTCTTATGTAGACATCTGGGCTTTCAACTAGGGAGTACCCTTCATCTCCCTCTATTCTCCCTTCCACTACTATCTGGGATCCCCTTCATGTAGTTTATATTAGAAACTTCCTCATACTATTAGTCAAAGAGATGGAGGAAACAAATTATATGTGTATGTATATATATCTATATATGATTTATATGATATTATATATGTGTATATAGTATGTATATATGGCTATATATGGCTATACATGCTATATATACATGTATATATGTATATATTATACACACATGCGAGCGTGCACGCGCGCGCGCACACACACACACACACACACACACACACACACACACATATATATATATATATATATATATATATATATATATATATATATATATATAAAATTTTGTTTCTTAAAACTTTCTTTCCATTAGGACCTGATGGGGATTTCTTGTTTGTTTCTTTGTTTATTTTAATTTTGGTAGTAAATCCAGTATTGCTTTCTCTAAACAAAATATGAAATCTATGAGTACATTTAAAGGTAAAAGCCACTGAGCATACCACTTTCTGCTATAGCCCTAAGAAAAAATGAATTACACATTTAGATTATAACATTTACAATAGAGTTTATTATCAATAGAGTGTACTTACAGAAGACTTGTGGTGCATTTGGAAACCACAATAGGCAGTGGTATAATCTTTGTCTTTTAGCAGCAGACTTGTTACTAACCCCAGATTCTTTGGGTATAAGATCAAAGGTGACTAATAATTAGTGTCTCATATATTTATTCCTTTCTCTCCAATTTTATTACCACCTGTTCCTGAACACAATCATCTCCTTTTCTTTTAATTTCTAGTAACTTCATGATCCATCCTAGTAATGAGAGTTTTCAAAAAGTTTTTGACAGATTTACTTTGGTTCTCATTCCCATCATTTCAATAAGCCATTGATAGTTTCTAATGATAATCACATGAGGAAGAATTAACAGACAGGAAATTCAAAGGAATGATTCTATCAGTTAGGTTAGGAAAACTGATGTTATACAATGCAATATTATGCAATATTCCCTCTAGACTGTCTGAGTCTTTACATTCTAAAAGAAGAAGTTTGCCACAGGTCATAATACATAGGAGAATTGTGTGAAGAATCAGACAATCCAGATTATCCAAATATTAGTAAAATATAATATAAAATCATATATCTTATATTTATATAATATTATATTATATTATATAATTACATACAATAATTATATAATGTGTAATTATATAGTTATAATATGTCATAACAAAATATAATACTTGATATTGAAATATTATGTTATATAATAATAAATATTACTATAACATATAAAATATATAAAATGTAATTTTCTTGCTATAGTTCCCTAATCATCTCATGTGGGACCTCCCCCTAATTGTTTAGTTTTGTGATCATTCTCTTTCCCTTGCTTCTGGCTCTTTCTCACTGTAACTGAAGCAAGCGTATGAATAGCCCTTCTACTGAAAGCATGACTCCCAAAAGTCTCTGCATGGCTCAGCCAGTATTCCCTGTTGCTCTTTTCATGTCTGTTTTCTTCATTCTGTTCCCTCTGCTTTAATTTCCCACATTATATTTATGGTCATGCCAAGTGTTACTAAGTTACTTGTTTATTCTCACCTTTTCCAATCCAAATAAACTCAATGGTGAAAGGTCTTATGGCATTAAAAACTATTAACCAAAGTGTCCCACTGGTTGATACATAGTAACAATTTGGATAATATTAATTAAAATTAGAAAATTACAATAAATTTACAAATGTATCTTTAAATTTTTTATTTAATACAGGTAAAGTATTAACCACCCTCTCACCATTTTCCCTTCATGAGAAAGTGGGATAAAAGGCAAATAATACCATGGTTGTTTGATAAAGCTTCAAGGAATCATATTATTTTATATTTACTTAAAACCATATGTAATGTAAATATATATGTAATATAATATATAATTATAGATGAATGTAATATACTTTAACATATAAATGAAGTTATGTAATTAGGGTCACAGTGCTCCCTAATAAAGCCATAGATTCTCCAACAAAACCTCTATCTAGTTCAAGGCACCATAAACTTCTGTTCTGCTGTTGGCCAGGACAGCCACTCCTGAAAAAAACGTTGTTGTCTGCTCTCACTCTGGTAGCATATCAGCTGAAAGTGAATTCCTGTTGCTGAAGACAGCATTCACTTCAGACATAGGATCAGGATGATTCTCACTAGATCTAACCTGGAAACCTAGGTCCATGCAAACTTCCAACCGAGGGAAGCAATCAGTAACCCTTCCTGGCTGTGACCCCTATAGATAACAACTATGACTAGCAAGGCAAGCTCTCCCCAAAGATACAATAGTGTCACTCACATCTTGGCTATAATCAGCAACTATCTAGTTGGACTTAGGGCACAGTCAATAGGAGATTAATCATGTTTGGTTCTAAAAGCCTAGCCAACCACTCAGGGCTAGATAGGTAACAAATCTTAGAGGAGAACTTATCATCATTGTCACTTTACTAGACCACACTCTAAAATGATTTCTTATAGCTAAAGATAAGTGTAACTCGCACTCTCATTAGATAAAGTTCTTTTGTTACATCAAGCAGAGACCATCTCATAGACCTGCAACAGGTCACAAAATGGAGACCAAGCGATGGTGCCCAGCCCTGTGGATATACATACAACACAACTGTTGTACCTAACAATCAGAAAATATTGCAGAAAAAGGTATGTCTCTTGGAAATGAAAGGGATACTATTCCTATAATACTTCATATCTTATGGGAATATGTGGAGCTCTCTGGATATATGTTCAGGAGTGAAATTACTGGATCACATACTAGTTGTCTTTGAAACTTTTTGAGGAGCCTCCAACATGATTTCCATAAGTCTGTATTATGTTTCATTAAATTGTGTTCTCACATCTATTTATTTAAGTCCTTACGAAGTACATGGAAATAACCCTGATTCCAGCAATAGGGACTTTAAAAACATGCTTAAGATAAAATGAGGCTGCATGTGTGTGTGTGTGTTATTGCTTTGTATTCTTACAAGACTTATTTGAATAAGGACATGATGACACAGAAGGGGTATGTGAGGAGGTAGCATGAAGAAATGAGGACATTATACAATCCCTTGCTCTGGCCCTTCCAAGACTTTCACCTATAGTGAGAGGCCTTCTGAAATAGAAGACAGTAAATTTTATTTTTTGTTTGTATCATTGCAACATTTTATTTTCAAAATGTATAAATAATGTCAAAAAATATTAAGTAGCCTAAAATATCAAGACATTCTTAAAATTTCAGAAGCCTACATCTAATGAGCTACAGGTTTGTTACAAACATAAATTTAAATAGTCATTACCATCTATGCACCTTAGTCTGTGTGAAGAAAGAATAAACTCAATAACACATACACAACCAGTACTATGTTTTAAACCTTGATGTAGATTCCTCTCCTCTTGTGAGAGCTGTCAAAGAGCAAGGCACAAGCCCAAAAGAATAGAAAAATCTCTATTCATTCACAGTCACTCCTATCTACTGATATCACAAGATCCTTCTTACATTAAAAAAGTGAGAACTTTTAAATGAGTTTTATAAAATCAGAGAAATGCCCTTATCAGAATAAATGAAAATAAGATGAATCATAGTTATATGCTAAATTCCCTTGTGAAAAATGTTTTATAAGTTCAATTAATTTTTTAAATGCACAAAACTCATTCATTATTTATTCCCTGCGTTATTTCAAGTATTTTACATTCTTCTTTCTGTACTAACTCCTTCTCTCTTAACAGTTCATATTTTACAAAATAAAAATAAAAAATCAAGCCCAAACTTCCCATAGCTGCTCATCTTGATATGAAAAAGAAGTACACTTTTTGTCATAGATGTGAGTTTAATATTCTCTCATAAATATCCCAGAATTCCTTCAGATGATATATGAGGCCACTCTCTTAAACAAAAATCAGTGTTTTTCTCTGTTCAGGCACTGACCCTCTGACCTTAATACTCAAGTCTGAGTCTGTCTCCTCTTCTTCCTCCTCTTACTCCTCCTTCTCTTCCTCCTTTTTCTTCCCTGCACCTTCATTCTCCCTCCTCCTCTTCCTCTCCTCTTCTCCTTTTCCTTCTCCTCCCTCTTCTCCTTCTTCCTCTTCTTCTCCCCATTTTCCTCCTTTTCTCTTTCTCCTCCTCCTCTTCCTCCTCTTCCTCCTTCATCTTCTGCATCTTCATCTTCTGCATCTTCATCTTCTGCATCTTCATCTTCTGCATCTTCATCTTCTTCTTCTCCTCCACCTTCTGTTTTGCTGCCATGTCTTACTCATGATATTTTGTTATCTTAATTTACCTTCATAGGCAAAGAAAATATACAACTATCTGAAAGTATTATTTTTTTCTCCATTTTATTTTGTACCTAATATATATCACAATTAAGAACACAAGTTAGCTTCTAATTATGTTACTCGAGATTAGAGCACATAAAGTAGCCACTAAGATTGTGTGTGAAAATTCAAGATATATAAAAGAACAAGGGAGAGAAGTGAGAGAGGAGTGATATGAATGCAGTGGCTTGTCCCAGAGGGGAGGTATGTAAGTAGGATTTAGAAGATGAACCCAGGCGTTCTTTTTGTTATTCTGTTTCTTTCATTAGCCTGGACTACCCCCAAAGACCATGGGTTATTTTATCATTAGTGAATGTGTTCTAATTCACAGATTTTTTTTCTGCAGATATTAATCTAAGACATAAATAAATTTAATTGAATCTTATCATTAAAAATAAAATAAAAAATGCCAAATTGCCAAGTATCTTCTTTCATAATGTCTGCATGCCTTTAAAATCTCAGGGAAAAAAATCTGAGAACATCTACTTTGAGAAAGTACAATATGTCTAGATCTCTAAAATATGAAAAATTAGAGAAATATTGGGGTTCTAAACCAGTGTTAGTAGAGAAACACTATGAAGTCAGTTGGAAGTCACAAGCACACATTAACAATGAATATTCTATCAAGGACTTGCCAACATGCCTTGAAACTTGGGACAGTGAATATAAGATGTTTATACACTTGACTGCAACTTTAATGGTTATGATAAGTCAAGGGGATTGAAATAAACAGAGATGGAGGTTCATAATATCAAATCACATCTTTAGCCATAAAAGTCCTAGGTGAGGATTTATTTTCATCTTTTCTTTCTCATGCTTATTTCAGTGGCTGTTAAAAACTTGTATCAATAAGTACATGTTAACTCAAGGATTGAAAAACCTTGATAGAAAATGGGATTTATTAAAAGTAATAAATGACTACTTAAATCATAGACTTCGGGTCCAAGTTCAGATCATGTCTCAGTATATGTTATGTTGAATCACTAGGATCCAAACCTAGAAATGATGTCAGTCTGTGTGTAGAAGGAAAGGCTGGGTCAGGGTAATGCAATATCCACTTACAGCTATGATGGAGAGAGAAGGGCTAAGTGCCTATAGGCACACTCCAAATATTTATATATGCTTATATGAAAAGAGAAGAGCTTACTAGCACAATAAGTACTAGCTATCACCTGAAAATGTTCTAGTTAGTAAAAGAGGAAGAACTATCAATTAAAAAGTAGTATTATAAGAAGCAAAGTACAAGCAAATATTATTCATGACATTTAAAGATGGAAATGCTTTGCTCTATTTTGAGGTGAAAATTATCATTAAGGTTACTCTTAATATAGAAAATTTATAGTGTTTTTGATTTATTTAAATACTTTCTAGTCAAATACATTTAGTTTTACTATTTTCAGTTGTATTTGATTATTAGCAGAAAGCAAATTTAGAAACTTTGTCATGGGATTGAAGAGATGGCTCAGTAACATAAGGGTGCTCGTGGCTTTTTACAGAGGATTTCAGTTTGGTGTTTAGTTCCTGTGTCAGGAGTTTGTCCTGTAACTCCAGCTCCAGATCTGATGCCTTTGCCTGAAGTCCATGAACACCTGCACACAGAGATATAGACACATAATTAAAAACAAAGTAGAGGAAATTGTCATTTTATTAGTCAATTTCTTCTCTAGGCTTTACTTGACATTTAATTAGTAAATGTATATTAATACATTGGATTTAATTAAAGCACATAATTGGAATTTAGTGTGTGTTTAAATAACATGTCTAGACACATATATTCCTTATGTCTACGAAATACTCTGTAGGTTAGAATTCAGAACTACATTGTAGACTGCCTATACGAGAGAACAAAGACAAAGAGACCCCAGCTTACCCCTACCACTACACATTTGCTGCCCATTGTCAAGAATATGACTGAATGGAAAGGTGGATACTGTGGAAATCATAGAGAATCCAGTGGTTAGCAGAAGACACAGAACACAAAAGATCCAAGAATACAGAGAGTGAAGTTTTTAAAAGGAGAAAGAGACAATCTATCATGTGCGAGGCAAGCCAACAAGGAAGGAAGAGAACCTGCCTAACAGGGCTGTGAGCATAACAGAAGAAGCAAGCCAGAGGATGAAAAGTGACCTCAACCGTGCGTTCCTGTGAAGGTACAGCTTAAGATGAGAGATCTGTTAACAATGCAGCAAACAGATGCTAGGGCAATGGTCTCTGGCCCTCCTTGCTTTGTCAGTGGGAATCATCTCAGCAGAAGTCTGATTCTAATCTTACACATACATCACATACCAGATTCCTCTTTGTTTTTCTTTCCTTTCTCAATTTCTGTTATTTTCTAGGTACATTTCTTTAATAATGTTAATTTTTTTCATTCTAAATGTGTTATAATTCATTTCTTCTCTATCTTCTTTTGTAAGTCTTTTTAATTTTTGTATCTGTCTTTAAAACTTATATTTATATATTCTCTCTCTCTCTCTCTCTCTCTCTCTCTCTCTCTCTCTCTCTCTGTGTGTGTGTGTGTGTGTGTGTGTGTTCCTCTATGGCTGTAGGTGTTCTACAGAATGTATGTGGTATTCAGAAGAGCACTCAGGAGAGTCAGTTTTCTCCTTCTACTATATGAGTTCCTGGGATTGAACCCAGATCCTCACATTTCACAGCAAGTGCCTGTATTCCTTAAGTCTTCTCCCAGGCCCCTTTCCTTCATTTAAATACCTGGTTTGTATTTGAATTATTGTGTTCTGTCCTTTTTATCACAGTGGAGATTAAGAGCTGTGGGAAGTATGCACATGATAAAACTGAGAGATATCTACCATAAGATGTGTAAAAAACACCAGAAGAAATTCAAGAAATGTGAAAAGTCAGGACAATAAAACATCTTCAAAGATCAAAATTACTTAGAAATTGCATCTATAAATATTATTGAGAAGGATGGAGACTAGATATGTATTCAGTCAACATTCTAGTTTAAAATTAATCAATGACTTTAAGGAGGATTTAAATAAATATATAAATGGAGTAAAATTTTCAATTCAATCCTGAATTAAAATTCAGCATAGGGACAGATAATCTAGAATTATGCAAAACAGAGAAACCATGGAAAAAGAAACCTTACTAAATCAAGTATAAAATTTGGAATCTGAAACAGCAAATCAGATACAAAACATTACCAATAGGCTAGGTGAATCAGAAGAAAGAATTTGTAGGATCTAAAACAAGGTTGAAGAATTATTACATTCAGACACACAGAAACATTAAAACAGAACTTTGGTGCTCGCTTCGGCAGCACATATACTAAAATTGGAACGATACAGAGAAGATTAGCATGGCCCCTGCTCAAGGATGACACTCAAATTCGTGAAGCGTTCCATATTTTTAAGCTTACAGAACTCCAAATAGACTGGACCAGAAAAGAAATTCCTTCCGACACATAATAATCAGAACAACAAATGCACTAAATAAAGATAGAATACTAAAAGCAGTAAGGGAAAAAGGTCAAGTAACATATAAAGGCAAGCCTATCAGAATTACACCGGATTTTTCACCAGAGACTATGAAAGCCAGAAGGGCCTGGACAGATGTTATACAGAAATTAAGAGAACACAATTTCCAGCCCAGGCTACTATACCCAGCCAAACTCTCAATTACCATAGATGGAGAAACCAAAGTATTCCACAACAAAACCAAATTCACACATTATCTTTCCACGAATCCAGCCCTTCAAAGGATAATAACAGAAAAAAACCAATACAAGGACGGAAACCACGTCCTAGAAAAAGCAAGAAGGTAATCCCTTAACAAACCTAAAAGAAGACAGCCACAAGAACAGAACACCAACTCTAACAACAAAAATAAAAGGAAGCAACAATTACTTCTCCCTAATATCTCTTAATATCAATGGACTCAACTCCCCAATAAAAAGACATAGACTAACAGACTGGCTACACAAACAGGACACAACATTTTGCTGCTTACAGGAAACTCATCTCAGAGAAAAAGATAGACACTACCTCAGAATGAAAGGCTGGAAAACAATTTTCCAAGCAAATGGTAGGAAGAAACAAGATGGAGTAGCCATTATAATATCTGATAAGATTGACTTCCAACCCAAAGTCATCAAAAAAGACAAGGAAGGGCACTTCATTCTCATCAAAGGTAAAATCCTCCAAGAGGAACTATCAATTCTGAATATCTATGCTCCAAATACAAGGGCAGCCACATTCATTAAAGATACTTTAGTAAAGGTCAAACCACACATTGCACCTCACACAATAATAGTGGGAGACTTCAACACACCACTTTCACCAATGGACAGATCATGGAAGCAGAAACTAAACAGGGACACAGTGAAACTATAAGAGGTTATGAAACAAATGGATCTGACAGATATCTACAGAACATTTTATCCTAAAACAAAAGGATATACCTTCTTCTCAGCACCTCACGGTACCTTCTCCAAAATTGACCACATAATTGGTCACAAAACAAGCCTCAACATATACAAAAATATTGAAATTGTCCCATGCATCCTATCAGATCACCATGGACTAAGACTGATCTTCAATAATAAAATAAATAATAGAAAGCCAACACACACGTGGAAACTAAACAACACTCTTCTCAATGATACCTTGGTCAAGGAAGGAATAAAGAAAGAAATTAAGGACTTTCTGGAGTTTAATGAAAATGAAGCCACAATATACCCAAACTTATGGGACACATTGAAAGCATTTCTAAGAGGGAAACTCATAGCTCTGAGTGCCTACAAAAAGAAACTAGAGAGAGCACACATTAGCAGCTTGACAACACACCTAAAAGCTCTAGAACGAAAGGAAGCAAATTCACCCAAGAGGAGTAGACGGCAAGAAATAATCAAACTCAGGGGTGAAATCAACCAAGTGGAAACAAGAAGAACGATTCAAAGAATCAACCAATCGAGGAGCTGGTTCTTTGAGAAAATCAACAAGATAGATAAACCCTTAGCCAGACTCACTAGAGGGCATAGGGAAAGTATTCTAATTAACAAAATCAGAAATGAAAAGGGAGACATAACAACAGACCCTGAAGAAATCCAAAACACCATCAGATCCTTCTACAAAAGGCTATACTCAACAAAACTGGAGAACCTGGATGAAATGGACAAGTTTCTAGACAGATACCAGGTACCGAAGTTGAGTCAAGATCAGGTTAACCATCTAAACAGCCCGATATCCCCCAAAGAAATAGAAGCAGTCATTAATAGTCTCCCAACTAAAAAAAGCCCAGGACCAGATGGGTTTAGTGCAGAGTTCTATCAGACCTTCAAAGAACATCTAATCCCAGTTCTTCACAAACTATTCCACAAAATAGAATCAGAAGGTACTCTACCCAACTCATTCTATGAAGCCACAATTACTCTGATACCTAAACCACATAAAGACCCAACAAAGATAGAGAATTTCAAACCAATTTCCCTTATGAATATTGATGCAAAAATCCTCAATAAAGTTCTCGCTAACCGAATTCAAGAACACATCAAAACAATCATCCATCCTGACCAAGTAGGTTTCATCCCAGGGATGCAAGGATGGTTCAATATACGAAAATCCATCAATGTAATCCATTATATAAACAAACTCAAAGACAAAAACCACATGATCATCTCGTTAGATGCTGAAAAAGCATTTGACAAAATCCAACACCCATTCATGATAAAAGTCTTGGAAAGATCAGGAATTCAAGGCCCATACCTAACCATGATAAAAGCAATATACAGCAAACCAGTAGCCAACATCAAAGTAAATGGTGAGAAGCTTGAAGAAATCCCACTAAAATCAGGGACTAGACAAGGCTGCCCACTCTCTCCCTACCTATTCATCATTGTACTTGAAGTCCTAGCCAGAGCAATTAGACAACAAAAGGAGATTAAGGGGATACAAATCGGAAAAGAAGAAGTCAAAATATCGCTTTTTGCAGATGATATGATAGTATACATAAGTTACCCTGAAAATTCCACCAGAGAACTCCTAAGCCTGATAAATAGCTTCGGTGAAGTAGCTGGATATAAAATTAACTCAAGGAAGTCAATGGCCTTTCTGTACACAAAGGATAAACAGGCATTGAAGGAAATTAGGGAAACAACACCCTTCCAATACTCACAAACAATATAAAATACCTTGGCGTGACTCTAACTAAGGAAGTGAAAGATCTGTATGACAAGAACTTCAAGTCCTTGAAGAAAGAAATTAAAGAAGATCTCAGAAGATGGAAAGACCTCCCATGCTCATGGATTGGCAGGATCAACATTGTAAAAATGGCTATCTTACCAAAAGCAATCTACAGATTCAATGCAATCCCCATCAAAATTCCAACTCAATTCTTCAACGAATTAGAAAGGGCAATCTGCAAATTCATCTGGAACAACAAAAAACCTAGGATAGCAAAAACTCTTCTCAAGGATAAAAGAACTTCTGGTGGAATCACCATGCCTGACCTAAAGCTGTACTACAGAGCAATTGTGATAAAAACTGCATGGTACTGGTATAACTACAGACAAGTAGACCAATGGAACAGAATTGAAGACCCTGAGATCAACCCACATATCTATGGTCACTTGATCTTTGACAGGGAGCAAAAACCATCCAGTGGAAAAAAGACAGCATTTTCAACAAATGGTGCTGGCACAACTGGTGGTTATCATGTAGAAGAATGCGAATTGATCCATTCCTATCTCCTTGTACTAAGGTCAAATCTAAGTGGATTAAGGAACTCCACATAAAACCAGAGACACTGAAACTTATAGAGGAGAAAGTAGGGAAAAGCCTCGAAGATATGGGTACAGGGGAAAAATTCCTGAATAGAACAGCAAAGGCTTGTGCTGTAAGATCGAGAATCGATAAATGGGACCTCATAAAGTTGCAAAGCTTCTGCAAGGCAAAAGACACCCTTAATAAGACAAAAAGACCACCAACAGATTGGGAAAGGATCTTTACCTATCCTAAATCAGATAAGGGACTAATATCCAATATATATAAAGAACTCAAGAAGGTGGACTCCAGAAAATCAAATAACCCCATTAAAAAATGGGGCTCAGAACTGAACAAAGAATTCTCACTTGAGGAATACCAAATGGCAGAGAAGCACCTGAAAAAATGTTCAACATCCTTAATCATCAGGGAAATGCAACTCAACACAACCCTGAGATTCCACCTCACACCAGTCAGAATGGCTAAAATCAAAATTTCAGGTGACAGCAGATGCTGGCGAGGATGTGGAGAAAGAGGAACACTCCTTCATTTTTGGTGGGATTGCAAGCTGCTACAACCACTCTGGAAATCAGTTTGGCAGTTCCTCAGAAAATTGGACATAATACTACCAGAGGATCCAGCAATACCTCTCCTGGGCATATATCCAGAAGATGTTCCAACTGGTAAGTAGGACACATGCTCCACTATGTTCATAGCAGCCTTATTTATAATAGCCAGAAGCTGGAAAGAACCCAGATGCCCCTCAACAGAGGAATGGATACAGAAAATGTGGTACATTTACACAATGGAGTACTACTCAGCTATTAAAAGGAATGAATTTATGAAATTCCTAGGCAAATGGATGGATCTGGAGGGCATCATCCTGAGTGAGGTAACATATTCACAAAGGAACTCACACAATATGTACTCACTGATAAGTGGATATTAGCCCCAAAACTTAGGATACCCAAGATATAAGATACAATTTGTTAAACGCATGAAACTCAAGAAGAATGAAGACCAAAGTGTGGACACTGTTCCCCTTCTTGGAATTGGGAACAAAACACCCATGGAAAGAGTTACAAAGATAAAGTTTGGAGCTGTGAAGAAAGGATGGACCATCTAAAGACTGCCATATCCACGGATCCATCCCATAATCAGCTTCCAAACGCTGACACCATTGCATACACTAGCAAGATTTTGCTGAAAGGACCCAGATATAGCTGTCTTTTGTGAGACAATGCCGGGGCCTAGCAAACACAGAAGTGGATGCTCACAGTCAGCTATTGGATGGATCACAAGGCCCCCAATGGAGGAGCTAGAGAAAGTACCCAAGGAGCTAAAGGGAACTGCAACCCCATAGGTGGATCATTATTATGAACTAACCAGTACCCCAGAGCTCTTGTCTCTAGCTGCATTTGTATCAAAAGATGGCCTAGTCGGCCATCACTGGAAAGAGAAGCCCATTGGACTTGCTAACTTTATATGCCCCAGTACAGGGGAATGCCAGGGCCAAGGGGTGGGAGTGGGTGGGTGGGGGACTGGGGGGGAGTGTATTGGGGACGTTTTGGATAGCATTGGAAATGTAATCGAGGAAAATACCTAATAAAAAAAAGGAAAAAACAACAACAACAACAACAAAAAACAAAACAAAACAAAACAAAACAAAAAAAAAACCCAGAACTTTGAAATAGTCTAGAAGACTGGATCTCAACCTGTGAGGTATGACTTCTTTGAGGATTGAATAACCCTTTCACAGGGGTAACCTAGGACCGGAAGTAAACACAAACATTTACATTATGATTCATCTCAGTATCAAAATTACAGCTATGAAGTAGTAACAAAAATGATTTTATGGTTTGCAGTTACCACAACATTAGGAACTGTATTAAAGTGTCGCAACATTAAGTTTGAGAACCACTGATCTAGAACACATTCAATATGCCAAACCTAAGAAACCATGAGGTAAAATACAAAAAGAGGTTAAAAGACAATGTGATAAACTTAAAAAAAATATATAGCATAAAAATCTTTAAATCTGGGGTGGCGGTGGACATAACATACACAGAAGTGCAGGACACAGTCACACAGAGCTCGTGAAGTCCATGCTCATGAGGTCAATGCTCATGAAGCAAAACCTCCATTTCACATAGTAGTAAAATGTATACAGAGCTATAAAAGAAATTAATAATATCAAAATCGTATTGTCAAGATATTTAAGAAGTTAAAACTCATCAGAACTATATATTAAAAAACCTAGAAGAAACAACCAAATAGATAGTGTGTTTCACATAATGAGAATTAATGAGTGTCAAAATTATAATATTCAGCATAGCTGTCCAAAAAAAGCTTCTAAGTACAAGTGAATGTAACTCATTTCCAAAGAATAAGTGTCTATGAAGTAATCTTTCCCACAGGTAAGGAAGGAATATGGTAACAACCATGAGAACTCAAGAAAAAGTGAGTTCCAAAAGAGAAATGAAGGAACATGAGACTTGCGAAGAATCGCAAATATCCAGGAAGTTAATCCACAAAGATTAATATGCCAAAAAACCAAAACAAAAAAGATAATCAACAAAATTGCAAAAGCAAGCATATTCCTCTTCATAATAGACTCAAATGTAAATGAAATTAAGTTTATAGCTGAAAGATTCAAACTTGTAGAAAATATCATCAAAGTCCAGTGATTTGTTGTCTGCAAAAACTACACCTTACTCACAGAGATAGAGACAGAACATGCAAGGATAGAGATTAATACACCAAACAAGGGAGGGTGAAATTTGAGATTAGGAAACAGTTCTGTTAGTTAATATTCTGCTTGAATTACTGTTTATATCTCTCCCTCTTCCCCAGTTAGAATTAGGAGTTTGTTGGATTGTTGTAGAGATGGTCAGTTTCTTCAAGGTTTTTCTACATTAATGTCTTAGTTACAGGTAATTGCATTAATTTGAGCTTACCCTGAAATGTCATTTATTTATTGTAATTGTTAAAATTAATTTTAACAAGTATCTTTGTTTGAAACAAGTCTTGATTGATAGTTATATACATTTAAAACTTAAAATATTTCATTCCACAAATTCCTGGATTTCAGGGTTGATGATGAAAATGTGATATGTTTCTGGCATTTCTGCTTTTAAATGAGTTGGCATTTTCCTTACAGTTTTAGCTATTATTTCTTTATATATATATATATATATAGTTACATCTTTTCCTCAATTACATTTCCAATGCTATCCCAAAAGTCCCCCATACCCTCCCCCCCACTTCCCTACCATTCTCAGTTTTTTTTTTTTTTTTTTTTTTTTTTTTTGGCCCTGGCATTACCCTGTACTGGGGCATATAAAGTTTGCATGTCCAATGGGCCTCTCTTTTCAGTGATGGCCGACTAGACAATCTTTTGATACATATGCAGCTAGAGTCAAGAGCTCTGGGGTACTGGTTAGTTCATAATGTTGTTCCACCCATAGGGTTGTGGATCCCTTCAGCTCCTTGGGTACTTTCTCCAGCTCCTCCATTGGGGGCCCAGTGATCCATCCACTAGCTGACTGTGAGCGTCCACTTCTGTGTTTGCCAGGCCCTGGCATAGTCTCACAAGAGAGAGCTGTATCTGCGTCCTTTCAGCAAAATCTTGCTAGTGTATGCAATGGGGTCAGCGTTTGGAAGCTGATTATGGGGTGGATCCCTGGATATGGCAGTCTCTAGATGGTCCATCCTTTTGTCGCAGCTCCAAACTTTATCTCTATAACTCTTTCCATTGGTGTTTTGTTCCCAATTCTAAGAAGGGGCAAAGTGTCCAAACTTTGTTGAGTATAGCCTTTTGTAGAAGGATCTGATGGTGTTTTGGATTTCTTCAGGATCTGTTGTTATGTCTCCCTTTTCATTTCTGATTTTGTTAATTAGGATGTTGTCCCTGTGCCCTCTAGTGAGTCTAGCTAAGGGTTTATCTATCTTGTTGATTTTCTCAAAGAACCAACTCCTCGTTTGGTTAATTCTTTGAATAGTTCTTGTTTCCACTTGGTTGATTTTGCCCCTGAGTTTGATTAATTCCTGCCTTCTACTTCTCTTGGGTGAATTTTCTTCCTTTTTTTCTAGAGCATTTAGATGTGTTGTCAAGCTGGTAGTGTCTGCTCTCTCTAGTTTCTTTTTGGAGGCACTCAGAGCTCTGAGTTTCCCTCTTGGAAATGCTTTCATTGTGTCCCATAGGTTTGGGTATGTTGTGGCTTCATTTTCATTAAACTGCAAAAAGTCTTTAATTTCTTTCTTTATTCCATCCTTGACCAAGGTATCATTGAGAAGAGTGTTATTCAGTTTCCACGTGAATGTTGGCTTTCCATTATTTATGTTGTTATTGAAGAACAGCCTTAGTCCATGGTGGTCTGATAGGATGCATGGGACAATTTCAATATTTTTGTATCTTTTGAGGCCGGTTTTGTGACCAATTATATGGTCAATTTTAGAGAAGGTACCATAAGGTGCTGAGAAGAAGGTATATACTTTTGCTTTAGGATACAATGTTCTGTAGATATCTGTTAAGTCCATTTGTTTCATTACTTCTGTTAGTTTCACCGTGTCCCTATTTAGTTTCTGTTTCTATGATCTGTCCATTGATGAAAGTGGTGTGTTGAAGTCTCCCACTATTATTGTGTGAAGTACAATGTGGGCTTTGAGCTTTACTAAAGTGTCTTTAATGAATGTGGCTGCCCTTGCATTTGGAGCATAGAAATTCAGAATTGAGAGTTCCTCTTGGAGGATTTTACCTTTGATGAGTATGAAGTGTCCCTCCTTGTCTTTTTTGATAACTTTGGGTTGGAAGTCGATTTTATTCGATATCAGAATGGCTACTCCAGCTTGTTTCTTCAGACCATTTGCTTGGAAAATTGTTTTCCAGGCTTTCACTCTGAGGTAGTGTCTGTCTTTTTCCCTGAGATGGGTTTCCTGTAAGCAGCAGAATGTTGGGTCCTGTTTGTGTAGCCAGTCTGTTAGTCTATGTCTTTTTATTGGGGAATTGAGTCCATTGATATTAAGAGATATTAAGGAAAAGTAATTGTTGCCTCCTATTATTTTTGTTGCTAAAGTTGGCATTCTGTTCTTGTGGCTGTTTTGTTTTTCGGTTTGTTGAGGTACCTTACCTTCTTGATTTTTCTAGGACGTGGTTTCCATCCATGTATTGTTTTTTTCCTGTTATTATCCTTTGAAGGGCTGGATTTGTGGAAAGATTATTTGTGAATTTGGTTTTGTTGTGGAATACTTTGGTTTCTCCATCTATGGTAATTGAGAGTTTGGCTGGGTATAGTAACCTGGGCTGGCATTTGTGTTCTCTTAGTGTCTGTATAATATCTGTCCAGGCTCTTCTGGCTTTCATAGTCTCTGGTGAAAAGTCTGGTGTAATTCTGATAGGCCTGCCTTTATATGTTACTTGACCTTTCTCCCTTACTGCTTTTAATATTCTATCTTTATTTAGTGAGTTTGTTGTTCTGATTATTATGTGTCGGGAGGAATTTCTTTTCTGGTCCAGTCTATTTGGAGTTCTGTAGGCTTCTTGTATGATCATGGGCATCTCTTTCTTTAGGATTGGGAAGTTTTCTTCTATTATTTTGTTGAAGATATTTGCTGGCCCTTTAAGTTGAAAATCTTCATTCTCATCAACTCCTATTATCCGTAGGTTTGGTCTTCTCATTGTGTCCTGTATTTCCTGGATGTTTTGAGTTAGGATCTTTTGGATTTTATATTTTCTTTGATTGTTGTGCTGATGTTCTCTATGGAGTCTTCTGCACCTGAGATTCTCTCTTCCATCTCTTGTATTCTGTTGCTGATGCTCACATCTATGGTTCCAGATTTCTTTCCTAGGGTTTCTATCTCCAGCGTTGCCTCACTTTGGGTTTTCTTTATTGTGTCTACTTCCCTTTTTAGGTCTAGTATGGTTTTCTTAATTTCCATCACCTGTTTGGATGTGTTTTCCTGTTTTTCTTTAAGGACTTCTACCTGTTTGGTTGTGTTTTCCTGTTTTTCTTTAAGGACCTGTAACTCTTTAGCAGTGCTCTCCTGTATTTCTTTAAGTGAGTTATGAAAGTCCTTCTTGATGTCCTCTACCATCATCATGAGATATGCTTTTAAATCTGGGTCTAGATTTTTGGCTGTGTTGGGATGCCCAGGACTAGGTGGGGTGGGAGTGCTGCGTTCTGATGATGGTTAGTGGTCTTGATTTCTGTTAGTAGGATTCTTATGTTTGCCTTTCGCCATCTGGTAATCTCTGAAGCTCGCTGTTATAGTTGTCTCTGGTTAGAGCTTGTTCCTCAGGTGACCCTGTTAGCCTCTATCAGCAGACCTGGGAGGCTGGCTCTCTCCTTAGTTTCAGTGGTCAGAGTATTCTGTGCAGGCAAGCTCTATTTTTGCTGGGAAGGTGCCCAGATATCTGGTGTTTGAACCTGCCTCCTGGCAGAAGTTATGTTCCACTCACCAGAAGTCTTAGGATCCCGTGGGGAATCCTGTGCGGGTCCTTGCAGATGTCCGGAGACTCCTCTGTCAAGGCACCCCCTGTGCTCGAGTGGACCGGAAGGGACTTATGCCCCAGCTCAGGCCAGATTGCCTGCTTCCCTAGTTAATCTATTATTTCTTTAATGCATAGTTTTGACATCTTGATAAACAGAATACAAATGACCAATAAGTTTTCAATGATTTCAATATCTTCAGCCACTAGGGAAATGAAAATTAAAACTATTTTCATTCAGGACAAAGAGAGCAGAATTCACAAATAGGGTTTTGTTTGACCCAAGAGTATGAATGGTAATAATGGCACATTGGGACCAGTTTCTGAGAGACAGATCAACTTTACTTGGGGTGATTCAAGGATAATATAGTTTTGGATTAAGGGGTAAGGATATTCAGGGTGGTCAAAGGTCAATGACTGGAAGCTAAGGTACCAATGGATGCATTTCAAGAATACCAGGTGCTATTTTGTTCCCTATTCTAAGGAGAAATGAAGTATCCACCCATTGGTCTTCCCTCTTCTTGATATTCTTGTGTTTTGCAAATTGTATCTTGGGTGTTCTATGTTTCTGGGCTAATATCCACTTATCAGTAAGTGCATATCTAATGACTTCTTTTGTGAGTGTGTTACCTCACTAAGGATGATATTCTCCAGATACATCCATTTGTCCAAGAATTTCTTAAATTCATTGTTTTTAATAGCTGAGTAGTACTCTATTGTGTAAATGTACTACATTTTCTGTATCCATTCTTCTGTTGAGGGACATCTCCTCCTTAGAATAGGAAACAAAATACCCATGAAAGGAGTTACAGAGACAAAGTTTGGAGCTAAGATGAGCTAAGACGAAAGGATGGACTATCCAGAGACTAACCCACCCTGGGATCCATCCAATAATCAGCCACCAAACCCAGACACTATTGCATATACCAGAAAGATTTTGCTGTAGGGACCCTGTTATAGCTGTCTCCTATGAGGCTATGCCAGTGCCTGACAAATACAGAAGTGGATGCTCACAGTCATCTATAAGATGAAACACAAGGCCCCCAATGGAGAAGCTAGAGAAAATACCCAAGGAGCTGAAGGGGTCTGCAACCCTATAGGTGGAACAACAATGTGAACTAACCAGTACCCCCAGAGCTCATATCTTTAGCTGCATATGTAGCAGAAGATGGCCTAGTCAGCCATCATTGGGAAGAGAAGCCCTTTGGTATTGCAAACTTTATATGCCCCAGTTCAGGGGAATGCCAGGGCCAAGAAATGGGAGTCAGTGGTTAGGGGAGCAGGGTTGAGGGAGGGTATAGGGAACTTTCAGGATAGCATTTGAAATGTATATAACGAAAATATGTAAAAAGAAAGAAAGAAAGAGAGAGAGAGAGAGAGAGAGAGAAAGGAAGGAAGGAAGGAAGGAAGGAAGGAAGGAAGGAAGGAAGGAAGGAAGAATACCAGGTGCTAACTGAATGTGGGTTCTTTACAGAAGAAAAGAAGCTGAACCTGTACTCTACCCAAGGTTAAGTGATAGTCAGCAGGTATAAAATGTGGAGTCTGGAATTCCCCAGGTTGAGAAGAGGAAGCCTTGCTGACAAAGGTAGTTCACCATTTTGCACCAAGCTCGGAGCTTTTCTGTAAATCAAATTTCAACTGTAGCAGCAGTTCAACATCGAGACACATACATTTAAGTGTTTATACTCACAATAGTAGGGAAATAGAATCAGCTTAGATGTATATCAACTGATAATAGGTAATGAAAATGTGGTATATGTACACAATAGACTTTTAAAACAGCTGAAAATAAAAAGTAAGCCAAGAAATATGAGAAGGAAATACAAATGCTTCATGATCTTTCACACACACACACACACACACACACACACACACACACACACAAATATATATATTTAATCTCTCTCTCTCTCTTTGTGTGTACACAAATACATCTATTTGTATATCTGTGAACATTAGAATAGGGACCATAAAATGGGGGGAAAGAGTTTTGAGGGAAGGAAGAGGGACATACAACACATCGACATGAAAACAGAGAAAGGGCTACTGAGAGTAGTATGCTATAACTGGTCAAGGTGATGGGGATAAGGGTTGGGAGATGAGAATCATTAACAATTTAAACTTCTATAAAGAAAACTAGTATTTAGTATTAGTTAAGGAAAAGAAAACATAAAATTTGAACACAATAATAAAGTAAATGTGAAGATAAGAAATAACGGGTGGTATCAATTTAAAAAGATTCTTGATGACAGGACCCTGACATAGATCTCTCTTGTGAGTCTATGCCAATGCCTGGCAAATACAGAAGTGGATGCTCACAGTCATCTATTGGATGGAACACAGGGCCCCAATGAAGGAGCTAGAGAAGGTACCCAAGGAGCTAAAGGGGTCTGCAACCTTATAGGTGGAACAACAATATGAACTAACCAGTATCTACCATCCCCAGAGCTGTGTCTCTAGTTGCATATGTAGCAGAGGATGGCCTAGTCAGACATCAATGGAAGGAGAGGCCCTTGGTCTTGAGATATCATATGCCCCAGTACAGGGGGATGCCAGGGCCAGGAAACAGGAGTGGGTGGGTTGGGGAGAAGGGCAGGGGGAAGGTATAGGGGGCTTTGGGCATAACATTTGAAATGTAAATGAAGAAAATATTTAATAAAAAAAGAAAAATAGATTCTGTAGAGCAAAATAAACAGATCAGCCTAGTGAAGAGACATCATATACAAGGGAAGCAAATCCCTGACAACTTCCAGGATTTCAAAGTAACTCTAAAATAAATACAAAAGGGATGCGTAATCTAATCAATAAAAGAACAAATTAACTGAATCAGGCATTGTCATTTGAATTATTTATTATTTTGTTCAGTATATGTTTGTGTGTACATGGACTTATGTGTACCACATGCATACAGAGACCTGTGGGAGTCAGGGAATATGTCAGATCCCCTGGAGATGGAGTTGCTTTCATTGTGAGCCACCTTATTGTGCTGGTTCCACTGAAGGAGCAGTGGAACAAACATGTAGCTCTTCCCCAAATTAGACATTTTAATACAATGTACACATAGCCAGTAAATACGTGCCATGAGGAAACATAACCATCATTAGACATCAGAGAATTGCAAATTAAAATTACATTAACACTCCATTTCACCAGTCAAAATAGTTGTAATTAACATAAAGCAAGATTCCCTAAGATTCAGGGAAAAGAAACCTGTTTTTAAGTATCAGAAATATAAGTTACCTCATCTATTGCAAAATCATTAGGAAAGGCCATCCAGAGACTGCCCCCCCTTGGGAAAGTTTTTTTTTTTTTTAATTGTAAAGGCATACCCTTTGGATATAGTCCCCAAAATATGGAAGTCTTTTAACTAAAGGTATGCCTAAACCCCCATATTTATTGATGAGTTATCCAGCCAACTTATTATGCAACAGCAGAGGTGACAGTCATTGAATATGTGAATAAAGTTAGGATTAGGTAATAAGTGGAGTTTTATAGCACCAAAGAGAAAAATGAAATGATACTTCCAGGAAAGGTGATAAACCAGAAGTTAATCACAGGTTCAGAAAGACAATATAGTATTCATTCCACATGTATGGCATCTAACAGAAAAAGGCTATTTAAAAAAAGTGAAGGAGCACCTTGCCTGCAGATGTGACTAGTAGGAGGTAGATTGGGATAAGAACATGTAATTAAGAAGGATCTGATTAACTTATGTTTTGTACATGTAAAACAGATAATCAGTGTGAAATACATCATTTTGTACAATTCCCATGGGCTGAATAAAATATAATTATAGGATACCAAAATTAAACATATATATTTTTTGTGTATACATGCACACACACAAATATTAAAAATTGAAATTGCATGGTCAAACACCATTCTCTAAGAAATGAACATGAACACAACAAGATTCTACCATAGAACTTCTAGGATCATTAAAACCCCAAACAACTCTATGATAGTAAGGCCATGGATAACATACTCTCCTACATTGTTGATGGGAACAAAAAATGGAACGACAACATTGGAAGAGAGTTTAGCAGTTTCCTACAACTAAACCTAACCTCATCATATGATACTAGCAACCTTTTCCTCAGCATTTACACAAAGGTGTTGCAAGCACATACCCACAAAGCCCTGTGCATCAATGGCTATCATAGTTTTGTTTGTAAGTGGCAAAAATTGGAGCAACCACAGTGTCCTCTGCTAAATGGAAAACAAGATTAACATACACCTGTACAATAGTAGATGACTTTAAATTTTTGAGTATCCAGCTCTGAAAAGACATGTAGGAGTAATATATATTAGGTGGAAGAAATTGAACTAAAAGTCAAAAGTGCATGTGGTTCCTTATTGGAAAAATGTGGAGATGGTAAATAGATCAGTGGTTGTTGGGGACTTTGGAAAGGGAAGGAGAGATGAGCAGGCAGGGTTAGGAATGTTCCAGGTGGTGAAACCCACCTGGAAAGCACTTACCTTTAAGCAAATGTTGATATTCATTGAACAGAGACCCCCAAGAGTGGGCCTAATGTAAGGTATGCTCTTCATGATAACCATGTGTCAGTATGTTTGGCAATGCAGCAAATGCTCTGTTCCCACTCTGACAGAGGACACTGAGTGTTGTAAGCTATGGATGCCTGTATCGGAGCTCTTGGCACTTTCTGCTCAATTCTGTTGGGTACCTAAAACTGCTCTGTTTTTTTTTTTTTCTTTTTAAATAAAAACTGTAAGCAATTTATATTCAGTATTCCCAATTGTAATTTTTGTGATGCTCTCTGATAAAATGATTTTAGTTATCTGGTCATGTAGGCTCTCTGGATAAAATAAGAAAATCGTGCTCTCTGTGGGTGCACGAATGCCTGCTTGTCACTCCAGCTGGAGTCTTATTGTTGTGCATACATTTGTGCCTGTTTTGTTGCCTTCTTCTTTCTTCCACACAGAAGCCACTATAAAGAAGCATTGTTCTCCCTCAGTCATCAGCATGCCTTTTCTTCCTGAACCCAGGAAGATGGCTTTGTGGCTGTCTTGTTTATGAAAATTGGGCCATCCAACACAAATTGCTCGTCTGTTCCCCACAGATGCCTTTGGCCTAACAGTCTCTAAACTGACACAGAACCATCTAAAATTTCTGCCCATTATTTTCACATTTCCTCTAGCTTCTGTTTTATGTTTTGGATGACTCTTTCTGGGTAGAGCCACTTCTATAATTCATCCATTCACAGTTCACTTGTTTGGCATCTATAATGTCTCACAACTTCTTTCTCTAATGTACATGTAGAGAATTACACTATTTCTCTCAGCCCTCTTGATCTTCCTGTCTACTCAGTTATTCCCTACGTTGCACGTCTCAGCTTGACCCTTCTGTCCTGTTTATTTCAAGGTACAAATAGTTTATTCATAAATTCTTTAAAAAGAGAGGGGGGGGCAGTGAGCAGTGGAGTCATGTCCCAATGATGGAGAAATTACCATTTAATAAGTGAATTGTCATATAAAATTAAGTAGCCTGAAAATAAATTATGAATTTCAGGCACTATATAGAACAAAAAAAAATGGTACGGTGATCAACTCCAAATGTTTGTTAAATAATAGACTGATCATTAAGATTTAAGGAAGAGTGAAATTCCGTGTCAGCAACCTTTATTTGCTTGATGTAATTGTCTCTGAGGCTTCCTTCCTCCTTCTGCTAATAAGGCCTAACCCTGGAAACTTCTAGCCTCTTTACACTCTTTTAGATGTTTTCAGCCACTGAGACTTACTGTTTTAATATGCTCAGCGTTTCTAGTTCTTTTAGAACTCTCGCTGACTGTTTCACTCTGGCTTCTTTCAGTTTCTTACTGAATTGTTCAGTTTGGCAGCATAGTAAGAGGCAATATGTTCTAATCTTCTGGCTCATAACCTTTCTCTAGCTGGTTCTCTCTCCATCCTGTCTCTGTAAAACTTGCCCAGTAAGACTGCCTTCTCTCTCTCTTTGTACTGCTCTCTGTACTGTAGTTTTCATTTCTTCTCTCTTCTCATGACAGCTGAGCAAATACCCTATTCTGTCAAATATGTCCCTGACTCATCAGTTTGTCTGCCACTCAATTCACCATCACTTTCAAGCATGGGTGTTTTTTTTCTACAAACTAAATTTACTGTCATTGTTTGGGATTAAAAGGTGAGTCTAAAGACCAAAGGTGTGTCTAAATCCTGGTCACAGGGATTAAAGGTGTGTGCTAAGGCTGAGCTGCACCACAACTAGAAACAGGTTTTTCCAGTAAAAAACACAATGTGGGGGTTCACAATATGATCAAATATTGTGCAATGAGTGACCTAGTAGTTAATAAACGAGGTACTGCCAAGGTAGAAGGTCCTAGAAGAGATAATCTATGACAACAGAAAACTTGCCCAGTTTAATTAGCAACCATTATGCAAGAAAAGGGAGGAAATAAAATGAGAGCCTCAGATTTGGGCTAGGACACTGAGGACTGGAATTTTACCCAGCTGCAAAGGCAATGGACAGCCACTGAAAGTTTCAAATGAGACTGATATAATTGCAGGTTTACAGTACCACAAAAGCTCTTCAACAGCAAGGCTCATGATGAGCAGGTACTGAGAATGACTGTCAGGTGGAGGGCAGGTTTCCAACAGGCATCTTTTAAATTGTTCTTTCATAAAGTAGCAAAAGGCTCAGTGAAAGACCTGTGAGTGCCTGTGTGAGACTGGTTCTGAGCTATACAATGTGGTTGGTTGGCTTGTGAGTCCTGCTTTTTAAGTATATTATTGAATAAAACTTCACATCCCATTCTGTCTCTTATGGAAACGATATAAAGTGTGGTATGAGAACTACTTACTATTTGGGTGCATAGTAAATATTAATCAAATAAGTCATTCTATTGCCATATACAACAGTAATAACTGTATGGTTATACAAATGTGGATATATAGGATAAAATACAGAATCAAGAGATATATGCCTACATGATATATTATCAGATGCATGTGGTAAGAAATCAGATATTTAATTTTAGATGAATCAGATATTTCAAATGTCATTAATTAAAACATACAAGTCAACAGAAATTACTGATTTTTCAAACTGAAATATTTAATTGAGTTTTTATGCTTATTTCAAATGCAAATAGGTCATCTGGGTATTGCTCTGGAAAATAAAATTCACAAGTTAGAATGACAATGTAAATTCTAGGTTCATTGACACATTGAACAACTGAAGATGCAATAAAATGTCTAAAGTAATATTTACAGAAATGAATGACTCCTCATATATATTTCACATATTCCTTTCTTCTTTCTGATCCACATTTTCAACTCTAAGAAGTGAAACTCTATTAAGCCTACTCAGCTTCACTCCACTCCGTGTTTAACCACATATGATTATTTTACAATGACATCTTCTTCTATTGGGTATTTTCTTCATTTACATTTCAAATGCTACCCCAAAAGTCCCCTATACCCTCCCCCCTGCCCTGCTCCCCTACCCACTCACTCCCACTTCTTGGCCCCGGCTTTCCCCTGTACTGAGGCATATAAAGTTTGCACGACCAATGGGCTTATCTTTCCACTGATGGCCGACTAGGCCATCTTCTGATACATATGCAGCTGGAGACATGAGCTACATATGGAGACATGTTACTGGTTAGTTCATATTGTTGTTCCACCTATAGGGTTGCAGATCTCTTTAGATCCTTGGGTACTTTCTCTAGCTCCTCCATTGGGGCTTGGTTTTTTGAGACAGGGTTTCTCTGTATAGCCCTGGCTATCCTGGAACTTACTTTGTACACCAGGCTGGCCTTGAACTCAGAAATCTGCCTGCCTCTGCCTCCCAAGTGCTGGGATTAAAGGCGTGCGCCACCACCACCCGGCAAGAGATTTTGTTTTGTTTTTGTTTTTTGTTTTTTGTTTTTGTTTTTGTTTTATGAGAGAGGGTTTCTTTGTGTAGCCCTGGCTGTCCTGGAACTCACTCTGTAGGCCAGGCTGGTCTTGAACTCAGAGATCTGCCTGCCTCTGCCTCCCAAGTGCTGGGATTAAAGCGGTGTACCACCAAGCCCGGCTTCATATAATCTTGATTTGTTAAATATTTTAAAATTATAAAATATGTACCCTAGGTTATCAGGGACTGCAAAGTTTCCTTGACTTTAGATTTGAGGTTGCATGTGGTAATTTACCAATTTATGTTATCTCTATTTTCTATTTTCAATATATACTTAACACAAAGTTCACAGAGATATTTTATCTGTAAATGTTTGCATCAGTATAATTACATTTGATCTTACAATGATGCACAGTATATATTGATAAAAGGAGAGAGAGATTATATTCTTTATTTTTTTTTATTTATTCTCTCATATGGTAATCCAGATCGCACATTCCCCTCCTTCTACTGCTTCCAGCCCCTCCCCAAACCCAACCAGATCCACTGTTCTTTTTGTGTCATTTCAGAAAAAAGCAGGCCTCCCAGAGATATTGACTGAATACAGTATAACCAGATTCAATAAGACTATGCACAAACCTTCATATCAAGGCTTGGCTATATAACCCTGTCGGAAACAAAGGATCACCCATAAACAGGTAATAGAGTGAGATAGATCTTTAGCACTTAACATGGATACTAATCTCTTTAGAACTGGGATGGTCTGTAGATATATGTGGTCTATAAGTAGATGTGACATTATGACTTACTCTTTGCTGGGGTCTACCAAATGTCCTTTAAAAACAATACATTCTTTCAACTGGAAAGATGGCTGTGTGTTTAAGGCCTTTTATTTTTCTTGCAGAGAACCAGAGTTCTGTTCCCAGAAGCTATCTGGTGGCTCAAAACTATTTGTAACTTCAGTTCTAGGAGATCTAATGTCCTCTTTTGGCCTATGTGGTCTCCTATGCACATGGGTGTTTGCTTGTACACAGGAATACCACCTAACCCAGCATACACACACACACACACACACACACACACACACACACAGAGAGAGAGAGAGAGAGAGAGAGAGAGAGAGAGAGAGAGAGAGAGAGAGACAGAGACAGACAGAGACAGAAAGAGACAGACAGAGACAGAGAGAGAGAGAGAGAGAGAGAGAGAGAGAGAGACAGACAGACAGACAGACAGACAGACAGTAAATGTTAAATTAAAACAGCACAGTCTCAAGTTCATGTCACTGCATCAGGGCCTAGACTTCCTCAGTGCTAGCCACCATGGGAGGGTGTGATATCAAAGTTTCTGTTTATATCATGTGATGCAGATCCATGTGGTCTTTGCTGAGGCATGGCTATTGGGAGGACATTTGATGTCTGAAGAGAGTATAATTGGGAATTAAAGGACAGTGATGGCATACTTTCATTGCTTGCCTTGAAATGTTTTGTTTGTCTAGAGTCTTCAATTCTGGCATCCCAGCTAGTCCTGGTCACTCCTGTTGATTCATGCCAATTAACTGTTTCTGCTGGATCTTGCCACCCCTGCTGATGAATGTTTGGTATCCTGACACTGCTGAACTGGGCTGTTGGTATCCTAACAATTGATATTGGAATTGCCCCCAAAGAACTACTTCTAAGCAGGTTCACATTCCCTTGTCCTATTTACCATCTTTCCTCCCCTGCCCTTTGACAGTAGGCTAGACAGGAGTCAAAGTATTTGAGAATCCTTATTAAATTAGGTTTTGAAAAATCTAAGCCTATAGGGATATCTGCTGATTGTCTATTGGAAGTCTTGCTCCTCTTGGTATGACCAATAATCACGTCCAAATGTGTGGGAATAGAAAAGTTTACTCCAAATGTACTTGGGTACTAACCCATTTGTCATTTGTTTAGGAGTTAAGATTGCCAGTGACCCAACTTTTATTTTTCCAGATTACCCTCTGTAGACTACCAGGGACATATTTTATGTCTCTCTTCTTTGTATTTCTCTTTATGCTTCCTTTCTCACCATATCTATCTATCTATCTATCTATCTATCTATCTATCTATCTATCTATCTATCTATCTATCTATCTATCTGCCTATCTATCTGCCTATCTATCTATCCATCCATCCATCTATCTATCTGCCTATCTATCTGCCTATCTATCTGCCTATCTATCTATCTATCTATCTATCTATCTATCTATCTATCTATCTATCTATCTATCTATCTATCCATCTATCCATCTATCCTTCTATCTATGCCATATGACAGCACGAGAGAACGAAGTTAACCAGAGCCTGTCTGACTCCATGACAGGCTGCACACTGGCAGTTTGGGAGTACAGGCCTAAGTTCCTGCTTCCCAGAAATAAGAACCCAGTTCCAGGAACCTGTAGTCAGTCAACACAGCTGCCAGCAGCCAATCCAAGGACAGCTTGTCATCTGGTCTGAAGTATGAATAGGTACATAGAATGAGTATGCAAACCCCCAGGAACTCTCCAGAGCCTAACCAAGTATAGAATCAGTCAAAATCCTAGAGAGAGAGTTAAGCAATCAAGGTAAAAGGACAGATACCCCTCTCTGGAATTCCCTAAATGACAATAAAAGCTAGGCCTGAGAGTCCACCAGAAGTCTCCTTTCCAAATGGGGAGACCCCTGCAAGAAGGAAATTCAGATGAATAGATGCTCTTTGCTTTTGCATACTATTTAAGTCTAGGGTCTTCCTTTAGCAATTCTTGGACCCTAACAATCAAACCCAGGATCTCAAGCTTGCCACGAGAACCCAACCACTGTACTATATTTCTTCCTACCTTCCTTTTCTTCCTTAAAGAATGCACGCATCTCTCTGAAGTAAAGCTTATAAATTGTATCTTCACACTTTTTATAAGCAAATACCACCAAAGTGGTCAATTATATTTAATCTAAGAGACAGAATTAGTACATTTATTCTTCTATAACAAGAGTCACAGAAGTTGCAACACTGCTATAAATATTAATTCCCCAAAGCACAAGAGGAAAAGACTCCAAATTTAGACCCCCATATAGACACCCCATTTTCCATTCTGTTTTACTGCCTTCAATATGGAAACGTATAATGCTCTCCCTTTCTGATTATCTTCCTACAGAAGTTTCTGTTGTAGAAGTTTCTTCACTATAAACATCCAGGCCTGTTTTTCTCTGACAATGTATATTAATCATTTTAGGCTAACGGGAATACCACAGGCTGTGGGGAATAAACAAAAGCAATTCATTTCCTCATCGTTCTGGGGTGAGGATACTCTCAATTCTCAGGCAAGGTTTTATGGTTGGTGAGGGCCCTCTTTGTAGCCTGCAGATGACATACTTCTGGTTGCGTCCTTAACTGAACTTTCCTCAGCACAATTGTCTATCTCTTAGATTTCCCATAACTGGTGGTATTGGAATCTAACCCTTATGTTCCTTACAGAAATACAGTCTCAAAAAATAATTAGACAATAGGGTCTCATCATGTGAATTTAAGGCAGAGAGACATAATTCAGTCACTACCAGATAGACTGAGTACTTGACATCTGAGCAAGTCTATTATTTATGCTGAAGCTCAAGACTAAAAAGAATGGCCTTATGTTTGATTGATGGGTGACTTCTGAAGCTGCCTCCTTTCTTTTTTTCCAAGTCTACCTCTCCTTTTACACTTATTATTTCATTTCATACCACACAATGCACACACAGACATGTACACACACACCACAACTATTTGTAAAACAAGTATTATTTCTATTGGAAACAAGTTTTAAGTTTGGAACCACAAACAGAAATGTGCCTATAGCTGGCTATGCAATATAATTATAGATTAAATTTATAATAGGAAAAATGTAGTCAACATTCTGTGTTTGTCCAAATACATGAAACAGTATGTCATGTAGGGAACCTTGAGCATAAAGCAAATGTCACATCAAGAATCTCAGTTTATCCCATGAATTTTAATATCATGACCTTCAGCCTCTAAACACAAACATAAGGTAATGTTCTCTAACTAAACTACTTGAAGCTAGCTACATTTCATATGTCCTATTATACCAGAGCTGCCCATGTTCTTTCTCCTCCTTTTCATTTTACCCTTTTGTTTACTTCATGACCTCTGCCGTGGAGAAAAGGGACAGCCCTTGCTTTGCTGTGTCCATACAACTATCTCAAAACTAGCCTCTCAAGCATGGTCACTTCTCTGCACTCTCAGTCCGGAATTGAGTTGTTCTTACTTTATTCCCGTAGGAATCCACACTTGCTTACTTGGTAAAAAGAACAAGGAGCACACCATAACAGAGAATGTCTATAACCCCTCCACTTGGAAGCTGACATGGGAGGACTGTGAATTTGAGGTCAGCTGAGGCTATGTAAGTCAAGAATCTTTCCAAAACAAAACCTACAAATAACACGAGAGCAAAGTTGGCTGAAGCCTTATTCTGCTGAAAAGTATTTCAGATTAAAAGGACTGGACAAGATTCCCTTCTACATAAGAACATAAGAGAGGCATTCTTCAATAGAATAAGATAGCTTTTTGTAGGCTTTGAGTCAGTTTCTTTAACCTTCCAAAAAGATTGCAATCCCCTAATTTACTACCTCCAAGACATCACAGCAAGGTTTGAACACAAATATATAAAAATGTGAACTCAGTTCTAACATAGGAGCCACTGAAGAGTCCCATATGCCAGGGATGCAAGAGTCTCCCATGATCCAATGGGGATGTCATTAGCTGAAATACCCAACAAAGGGGAGATAGTAGTACCTGTAGAGACCACCTCCAGGAGAGGGATGGGGCTACCCACACATCTCAATTTTATAACTCAGCATTGTTCCTGTCTAAAGGAAAAGCATGGGCAGAAATTGGATCAGAGATTGAAGGAAAGGCCACCCAGAGATCACCCCACCTTGGGATCCTTATGGAATTTAAAACAGTATGGTGAATAGAAAGGAAGATTTTCATACCTGAAACTAAGGCTGATATTTAAATATCACCTTGAAATTGTTGGTGTATTCATGAAAGGTCAACTATTTGAGTACAGAAATAATTTGCACAAATTAACTACCTTTAGTGCATAGCATTCTTTAATAATTGCAGTTGATAATATACATGATCCCAGAATGTTAATTTAAAAGCCATTATAGGACTTTATTACTTACTTGTTTGTGTGCTTTTAAAAGTGTAGGGTGTCAAATGCTGTGCATCAGAGATGGAAAGGAATTACTCTTTCACTAATCCATAACCACAGCACAGAATTCTGTTCCTTGAAGAGCCAAACTTTTAATTTCACTATTAAATTGAGATAATTTGGATATTTCAGGACTAGGATTATAAGAACATTCTCTTTGATAAAAACTGTACTATAGTATAAGGAACATTAATTTTTGTTCTATTGTGGTGGTATAGTTAGGTTTATTTTCTATGTACTTTGACCATTCAATTTCTTATTGACTATGAAATTAGGATTGGGTTTTCCTGACATTTAATAGGTGTTATTAAGTAATTTTTGGATAGATTTCAGATTTTAGCCTAGGCCATGAATGTGTTGGAATCTTACCTATCTTTCCTAAGATTCTTTCCCTCTTTTCCTCGGTGTTTCCGTCTTCTTCTTCTTCTTCTTCTTCTTCTTCTTCTTCTTCTTCTTCTTCTTCTTCTTCTTCTTCTTCTTCTTCTTCTATCAGTTTTACCCAAGAGTTCTTTTAAAACACCATTTTATTTTCTTAATCCCTTAATAATGACTTGATAGAACATCAATATCTGCTTATTTAAATCTAGGTCATCTTGGACTAGAATGACAAAAGCTTTGGTGAACAAGATCCAATTTCCTTTCTGCTAATAAAGGCAATTTTCTCTACTGGCCTTGGAATTTACCAGAAAAACTTTCTGTTCATCTTTTCCTTGCAATCTGGAGTATACATGTCCTTCATCTTTCATTTATTGATATAAATCCTACTATTTCTGCACTCCTGGGATTGCGAAAATATTAACATAAAGGTGCAGTCTCTTTATCACACCAATCCAGTTCTTTAAAAGCCCAAAAAGCTTCTAAGGGCACAATGCCAGCTTCAGATCACATAAAAAGAGAGAAAGGGGCATTTAGCGAGAACTTTCTGAAGAAGAGATGGAATTAGAGGGGAGAATTCTGTTAAGTTTACAGACCAGAGAGAGAAAAGAATTTAACATCAAATGTGTGAGAGGAGACAAAGACTATATATCTATATACATATATCTATCTATATATCTATCTATATCTATATCTATATCTATATATATATATATATACACACACATACATATACATATATATGACAGAAAACACATTTCTATCACAGTGAAAGAATAGGAGACCATGTGTTGAGAATAAAAGAGATGTGGTCACTGTATTAAAGAAATTAAATGCTGTATCTTAGGATGCAGCATTGACTAGGAAATATGTAGGAGAACCTCACAAAAGAAATCCTAATTTCTATTAGGATTGAATAACAATCCTAATAGAAATTATGCAGAGACAGTAATTGCCTTTATTCTTAGTGTTTGTGTGGGACCAACATCTGGCTTTCTGAAACTAGGTTTGTCTCACTGAAAATAGAGATATACATGTCTGTATTGTATTATTAAAATTGGTTCTGCTGTCCTCCTCAGTCTACTGGACAGTTTTCATGTATTTTTAGGTAATACAAATATTTGTAGGTGAGTTTTGTGAATGTTACATGTATTTAACACAATTAGCACAAAGTGAATACAGCATAGAGTGTGGTTACTACTAACCAGTGAATTACGTGAAATGTTGGTGAATTTCTGGAACTTTACAGATATTTAAATGAGATCAGAAAAAAATTTTGCAGATAATTAAAAAAATATCAAAGGTGGTAAAATAACATCTGAGCAGAGAAGATGAAATGGAGAGCCCTTTGGTTAATTAAACCTTGCTGTGATGCTTAGAATTCACTTGGTACTCGTACCCCTATGCACCTTTACCGTGTGCAGAGACACACTTAATATTTATTATTTGTCAGATAAAAATGTTGATTTTTGAAACCCCCAAACTTCTCTAATTAAAAAGAAACGGATGTGTTTGTAACTAATGGCTCATCCTCAAAGTCCCCAATCAAGAGACAAGAGTGAATTTTAATGAAAATAGTTATGTAATATCACTGCATTGGAACACTGTAATTTAATCCACCAAGGGAGTTAGAAACAAATGTATTAGAAACACATAAAATTATTCGCTTTTGTCTCAAGAAAGGGGATGTTACTGATTGAGTGAGGCCCAAATGCTAAAAGAAATGTGAGGTATTTAGATTATTTCAGTTACTAGAACACTGGCATAAGACCCATCAATTACTTAAATGGAGTAGAATAAAATGCTATATTTTAGACTAAGGAATGAATACATACCAGATGAAAAGCAGTCTGGAGTCAGGATCCTTAGACAGAAAGCCATGCTACACAATAACAAATACTCAAGTGTTTGTTTGTTTTCTAACATTTGAAGATCACATCATCTTGCCAAATCTAGTTCTATAAATTGCACCAGTGAATAAGAATTAATAAATTTTCTTTTTATTGGTTTTTCTTTATTGTGTTTTTATTGGATATTTTATTTACATTTCAAATGTTGTCCCCTTTTCTGCTTACCACCCCATAGAAACTCCCTATCCCATTCCCCTACCCTTGCTTCTATGAATGTGTTCCCCAACCCTCCCATCCCCTACTCACTGCCCTGACATTCCCCTACACTGGGGTATCAAGCCTTCACAGGATCAAGGGCCTATCCTCCCATTGATGCCTGACAAGGTCATCCTCTGCTACATACACGGCTGGAGCCATGGTTCCTTCCATGTGTACTCCTTGGTTGATGGTTTAGTCCTGGGGAGATCTGGGGGGTCTGGTTGGTTGATATTTTTGTTCTTTCTATGGGGTTGCAAACCCCTTCAGCTCCTTCAGTCCTTTTTTTAACTCCTCTGTTGGGAACCCCATTTGAGACCCTGTGCTCACACCAACAGTTGGTTCTGAGCATCAGCCTCTGTATTTGTCAGGCTCTGGCAGAATCTCTCAGAAGACAGTTATATCAGGCTCCTTTAAGCAAGCACTTTTTGGCATCCACAATAGTGTCTGGGTTTGGGGTCTACATATGGGATGGGTCCCTAGTTGGGGCAGTCCCTGGATAACCTTTACTTTAGTCTCTGTTCCACTCTTTGCCCAAAGAATTAATAAATTTTCTTGTGAAAAAATTAAAGCTCTGTATTTTCTGGCAAGGAACTAGATAGAGATTGATGTTGATATTATTGGACCGGATCATATGAACTTGTCACATGACTTGACATCTCTCATGTATGTCTCTATATCTCATAAACTGCAACAATCACTTGTAACTGGAGACAGGGCTCAAGTAGCCAACTCTCAAGGCTTGACTAACTTCTTGAGAATGATGCTAAGCCCAGGATCTTCCACTATCATACACCTGGAGCTTAGAACCTCAGGCCAAGACCAGTATTATCTAGTACCTTACAACATGCAACTACAACCCCTGTCCTACAAATTGCAACTAAGTCTGGCCTCCTTCACCATCCCTACAACCTATGACTAAAACCAGTCTCCCCCACTATTCTACAATGCACAATTATAACCAATCCCCGCCACTATTGTACAACCTACCCAGCCTCTCTTATTTCTCTCCTGTCTGCTAGAAACCCAATGTCATGGTCTCATACAAATGTCAGTTATCACAAGAAAGAAGCCAATTTCACAATAGCTTATATCTCTGAGAAATGGAAATGATTCAGAGCTTATTTTATAAGATGCATCTTCATACATAGCACTAAGCATTTCAATAGACAGACAGATTTCTATTCTCACTTATTGTTCACTGTGTGCTTGCCTGTCACTCTTGTATCCTAGGCTTAGATTTCCAAATAAATTACACACAGGTTTTCATGGAAGTTCTGATTTCATGTTTTATGGCACACCGTGATTGTTACACTGTGATATATTTTGAATTAATAATGTAAATGCCTTACAGAACCTTAATGTCATGGCCCCTTCCAAAGAAAAGAGTGGAAAAAGGCACACACGGCAACTTTAGAGTCGAAAAACTAGCAATCGTCAGATACACAAAAGATGACAGAATCCTTTATATGCTACAACTGGGAATATTGGGTGCCTGGGTTGTTAACATTATGTTCACAACTTTGAAACATTTTGTGAGTCAAAAATTTTTATTACTTTTATTTTTTTTTTACAGTCTAGTCATTATCCACCTTCCTGGTTCAACCTCCCAGTTTCTCATCCCATTCCTCCTATACCAGGCCTCCCTACTCTCTGGGGTATCAAGTGTCTAAATGGGTAGGCTAGTCTTCTCCCACTGAGGCCAAACCAGACAGACATATGCTGTATATGTGTTGGGGGCCTCGGACCAACTTGTGTATGCTGCCTGGTTGATGGCTCAGTGACTGAGAGATCTCAGGGTATGGGTTAGTTGAGACTGCTGGTCTTCCTATGGGGTTGCCCTCCTCCTCAGCTTCTTCCAGCCTTTCCCAGAGTTTAGTCAGAATGCTTTTCATTACTGTTTAATCTTCTCCTTTGTATTGGTCATTTAGGTTCCTGACCTCTGCTTAATTTAACCTTGGTAATTTGGATCAGTCAAAAAATCAGTCCCCTCTTCCCCAACCTCCAGCTCTCCGTTACCCTAACATACTGTAGTACAGGTTTCTAAAGTGTCCCCTTATACCATATAATATCCTAAGATTATTTTGAAGTCTGGTGTTAAGTTTCTCTGTTCATTTCTGATTCTGTTAATTTGTTTAATTTGTATTTTTTTTTCTTTTGGTTACTCAGGCCAAGATTCTGTTAAACTTGTTCATCTTCTCAGAAATCCAACTCTTAAATTCGTTTATTTATTTTGTGTTATTTCTATTTAATAATTTCTATTTTGATTTCTTTTCTGTCTTTTGTGTTTGGACTACCTTCTTCACAACTAGGAATTGAAAAACAATGTTAATGTGTTTCAAAATATGAGTGTTTAAAGAAAATGTGGTAATATATATAATGGAATATTATTCACTTGTTTTGGTAATAAAATTTCTAAGTAAATGAATTAACCTGAAAAAGGTTATATTGAGTGAGGTAGCCAAGATCTAGCATTAACATGCCATCTTATAATGAGTCTATCTCATTACCAGACTCTTGTTCCAATACTTCAAATGTGAGTATACAGTATGAAGTAAAATCAGAGACTAGGGAAGCATAAATAGGTCATGTGGGAGGAGGGGCTTCTGGGGCAGTGGGAAAAGGATAGCTCATATGAAGTGGAACACAGAAAAATGGGGAGGTGGCTCCACTGGAGCTGAGGGAGTTTGGTCAATATAGAAGGCAAAGAAAGGACAAAGGAAAAATAAAGCCCAGGTTTTTAGAATCATATTAATTTTATTTATCTTAAATTATAATATTTATATACCCACTCCCCATAGAGACAGAGACAGAGAAATCAAATTTGTGCCCACTAGGCCCACCATGTTCCTCATGTGAATGGCAGCCTAACAGAAACAACTCCATTAAAAGGCATGAGAAATTTTCCACAGAGTGATGGGCTCCTATATTGCAAGTGACTTCCCAAATAATATGGACCATTGATGTAGCTATAATAAAGTCAAAGAAAGTAGGAGGCCTGGAGAAAATATAAAGTAATGAGATCTATACAAACTATAATAATTCTATGCTGTATTAGTTGCTATAGTTCCACAGTTAGCATTCTCCTTTTGTAGTATCATACACTGATAGTGGGAGACTGAATAACACACTTGGGCAAATACACAAAATTCAGACAAAAACTAAGCAGAGAAATGTGGGAGCTGAAATGAAGTTATAAACCAAATGGACCTAAGAAATATAGAGCATTTCACCAAAACACTAGAGAACATACCTGCTTCTTGGCAAGTCATGAAGCTTCACTCAAAGTTGACTACACACTCAAACACAAAGCAAGTTGCAGATCAAGACCGGATACAAGAAAAACTGAATTAATACCCACAATCCTATATCACTACTATCAACAACAGAAAGCTTACAAACTTATGGAAACTGAGCACCTTACTGCTGAATGAAAAAATAAAAAATAAAACAATGGGCAAGACTGAAACTTGGAAAGAAATGAAAACTTTCTAGAGTTGAATGAAATCGAAAGCACTCAAACTCTTAGAACACAATAAAGGCTGTTCTTTTTGTTTTTTTAAACTGGATATTTTCTTTATTTACTTTTCAAATATTAGCCCCTTTCCTGGTTTCCTGACCCCCTCCCCCCAAGCCCTTAACTCATCCCTCCTCCCCCTGCTTCTATGAGGGTGTTCCTGTACCACACACCCACTCCTGCTTCCCTGTCCTGGCATTCCTCTACACTGGGTCATTGAGCCTTCACAGGCCCAAGAGCCTCTCCACCCATTCATGCCTGACAAGGTCATCATCTGCTACGTATGTGGCTGGGTCCCTCCATGTTTACTCTTTGTTTGGTGGTTTAGTCCCTGGGAACTCTGGGCTGTCTGGTTGGTTCATATTGTTGTTCTTCCTATGGGGTTGCAAACACTTTCAGTACCTTCAGTCCTTTGTCTAATTCCTCCATTTGGGACCCCTATTCAGTCCAATGGTTAGCTATATTTGTAAGGCTCTGGCAGAGCCTCTCAGGAGACAGCCATATCAGGCTCCTGTCAGCAAGCACTTCTTGGCATACACAAGAGCCTCCGGATTTGGCGACTGTATATGGGATGGATCCCCAGATGGGACAGTCTCTGGATGGCCTTTCCTTCAGTCTCTGCTCCAAACTTTGTCTCCGTATTTCCTCCCATGAGTAAAAAGGACAGAAGCATCATCACTTTGCGCTTCATTCTTCTTGAGCTTCATACGGTCTATGACTTGTATCTTGTGTATTCTGAGCTTTTGAGCAAATATCCAATTATCAGTGAGTACATACCATGTGTGTTCTTTTGTGAGTGGGTAACCTCCTCAGGATGATATTTTTTTCCTTCCATCCATTGGCCTAAGAATTTCATGAATTCATTGTTTTTAATAGCTAGGTAGTACTCCATTGTGCAAATGTACCACATTATCTGTATTTATTTCTCTGTTGAGGAACATCTGGGTTCTTTCCAGCTTCTGCCTATTATAAATAAGGCAGCTAAGAACATATTGGAAAATGTGTCCTTATTATATGTTGGAGCATCTTCTGGGTATATGCCCAGGAATGGTATAGCTAGGTCATCAGGTAGTACTATGTTCAATTTTCTGAGGAACCATAAGACTGATTTCCAGAGTGGTTGGACCAGCTTGCAATCCCACCAACAATGGAGGAGTTTTCCTCTTTCTCTACATCCTCACCTGAGATTTTGATCTTAGCCATTCTAATTGGTGTGAGGTGGAATCACATGGTTGTTTTGATTTGCATTTCCCTAATAACTAAGGATGTTCAACATTTCTTTAGGTGCTTCTCAGGCATTTGTGTTTCCTCATTCTTTGTTTATCTCTGTATCTCTGTATTCTTTGTGTATCTCTGTATTTTGATTAGGGTTATTTGGTTCTCTGGGGTCTAACTTCTTAAGTTCTTTGTATATATTGGATATTAGCCCTTTATCAGATGTAGGATTGGTAAAGATCTTTTCCTAATCTGTTGGTTGACATGTTGTCCTATTGATAGTGTTCTTTGTCTTACAGAAGCTGTGCAATTTTATGGGGTCCCATTTGTCTAGTTTTGATCTTAGAGCATAAGCCATTGGTGTTCTGTTTAGGAAATTTTCCCCTATGCTCATGTGTTCTAGGCTCTTCCCCACTTTCTCTTCTATTAGTTTTAGTGTATCTGATTTTATTTGGAGGTCCTTGACCTCTTTGGACTTGAGCTTTGTACAAGGAGATAAGAATGGATCAATTTGTATTCGTCTGCATGCTAACCAGTTGAATCAGCACCATTTGTTGAAAATGCTGTCTTTTTTTTTCCCCACTGGATGGTTTTATTACATTTGCCAAAGATCAAGTGACAGTAGGTGTGTGAGTTCATTTCTGCATCTTCAATTCTATTCCACTGATCTATCTGTCTGTCACTGTACCAGTACCATGCAATTTCTATCACAATTGCTCTGTATTATAGCTTGATGTCAGGGATAGTGATTTCACCAGAGGTTCTTTTATTGTTGAGAATAGTTTTCACTATCCTGGATTTTTTTTCCTCATGAATTTGCAAGTGGATCTTTCTAACTCTATGAAGAATTGAGTTGGAATTTTGATAGGGATTGCATTGAATCTGTAGATTGCTTTTGGTAAGATGGCAAATTTTAATATATTAATCCTGCCAATCCATGAGCCTGGGAGATCTTTAAAGGTAAGTTCATAGCACTAAGTGCTTACACATTTTTTTTTTAATGGAGAGTTTACGTATTAGTAACTTAATAGCAAAGTTAACATCTCTAGAATAAAAATTAGATATTACACTCCAAAGAAGTTAACGGCAAGATATAATTTCACACAGGGCTGATATACTTAAAATAGAAACCAAACCAACAAACCAAACAATATAATACAATTAATCTTTAAAAAAGAGTTGACTCCTGGGGACTGGTGAGATGGCTCAGTGGGTAAGAGCACCCGACTGCTCTTCTAAAGGTCCGGAGTTCAAATCCCAGCAACCACGTGGTGGCTCACAACCATCTGTAACAAAGATCTGATGCCCTCTTCTGGAGTGTCTGAAGACAGCTATAGTGTACTTACATATAATAAATAAATAAATCTTAAAAAAAAAAAGAGTTGACTCCTTAAAATAAATAAGATAGACATATTCATATCCAAATTAACTAAACAGCAGTGGGAAAAAAGGTACAAATTAATGGAGATAAAAATGGGTATGTAACAACAGACACGAAGGAAACTTATGGAGATTAAGGGTGTACCAATTGGAAAGGAAGACGTCAAAGTGTCTTTATATGAAAATGATTTGATAGTACACATGTTACACTAAAATTCCCACCAAGAAACTCCTATAGCTGTTAAACACTTTTAACAAAGTACCTGGGTACAACAATTGACTCACAAAATCAATAACTTGTCTATATATAAATGCAAAATTGAATGAAAAAGAATCAAGAAAACTACACCTTTCACAATAGCCTCAAAAATATAAAATGTATTGAAGTAACTAACCAAGCAAGTGACAACAGACTTGTATGATAAAAACTACAAGTCTCTGCAGAAAAAAACTTGAAAGAAATATCAGAGGATGGAAAGGTCTCTCATGTTCATGGATCACTAGGATTAACATTGTAAAATCAGACATCCTACCCAAACCAAAAAACAGGTTCAATGCAATTCTCAACAAAATTCCACTACAGTTCCTCACAGATCTGGCAAGGGTAATATTTAGCGTCATATGGAAATGTACACACACATACACACACACACACACACACACACACACACACACACACACTTACATACAACAACACATAACAAAAACAACAATAACAACAAACCTTGGGATAACTAAAACAATCTTAAATAATAAAGAAACTGCTGGAGGTATTGCCATCCTCAATATCAAATTTTCCTACATACTTATAGTAATTAAAAGATTATGGTATTGACAAAATACTGACATGGTCATCAATGTAATAGAAACTATATTGAAGTAGAAATAAAGGCACATGTGGACACCTGACTGTTGGCAAAGAAACTAGAAATATGCAGTGGAAAAAAGTCAGAATTTTCAACAAATAATGTTGGTCAGATTAGATACCTGCATGTGGAAGAATGCAAACAGATTCAAATTATCACTTTGTGCAAAAATGAGCTCCAAGCCGGGTGTGGTGGCACACGCCTTTAATCCCAGCACTTGGGAGACAGAGGCAGGCAGATTAATGAGTTCAAGGCCAGCCTGGTCTACAAAGTGAGTTCCAGGACAGCCAAGGTTACATAGAGAAACCCTGTCTCAAAAAAACCAAAAAAGAAAAAAAAATCAGCTCCAAAATGGAAGGAAAACCTCAACATGAAACCATATACACTGAACCTGAAAGAAAAGTAATTGAAGAATAGTTTGGTACTCATTGGCACTGGAAAAGACTTTCTAGACAGAACACCAGCATCATTAGCATAGACAACTAGCAGCATTAGCATTAGCATAGCAACAATTGAACAGAATCTCAAGAAACTGAAAAGCTTCTGCATGGCAAAGATTATCATCATTTGGACAATATATCAGGCTACAAAGTGGGAGAGCTGTTTTGTTTTTTTGTTGTTTTTTTTTTTTTAAATCAACCAACATCCTATAAAGGACTAATATCCAACAAACTCAAAAAATAAACATTAAGAGAACAAAACAGCCGATTAGAAAGGGGTACAAATCTAAACAGAACATTCTCAAGAGAAAAAATTCAAGTGCCTGAGAAGTACTCAAATAAATGTTCAACATCCTTAGCAGGCAAGCAGAGAAATAAAAATAAAAAGAAAATGTTTTGATATTTCATCTTATATATGTCAGAATGGCTAAGATCAATTAAACAGATGATATGGAGTAACATGATCTTTTATTCATTGCTGGTGGGAGTGGAAATGTATACAGCCACTATGGAAATCTGTGTGGCAGTTCCTTAGGAGTATGGGAATCAATCCACTTTAAGATGCAGCTATACAATTTTTGATCATCATACTGCAGAGACCTGTACTATAGACATAATTGTATTGTAGCTCTATTTATAATAATCATTATGTGAAAACAGTAGAAGCTTGTCAGATTAGTGGATGAAGAAAATGTAGTATATTTACACAATAGAATATAACTCAGCCTTTAACAAAATCAAATCATGACATTTGCAGGTAAATGGATACTATAAAAATTATCCTGAGGGAGAGATCTCAGACTTTGTAAGATAAATATGGTGTGCATTTACTTTTCTGTGGCTATTAGTTGTTAAGTCAGTGATAACCAATCTATGACCTGTATAACCACAGAGGTTATATAGAGTAAGGGATTGGGGGATAGATAGATTTCCCTATAAAAGCAAAAGAGAACAGATGTCTATGGATGGATGTGAATGTGCTGGGACAAAAGATCATGTTGGGAGTGGAAGAAAGGGAGATGAGGGAAAGATTGTGGGAAGAAACAGCTAAAATATTAAGGGCAGTTTGAGGAATATTATGGAAACCTAATATAACAGAAGCTTCCAAAAATCATACATGTATTTGAATGTGATCTAAATGAAATCACCAAATAATGGGGGAGTACAGAGAGAGCTCCAACTGATTATTTTTGTCACTAAATGAAGTTCCTAGTTTTATGAAGTGTTACATCTAATTGAGTTGCTCGCCAAAGGACATGTCTGTTTCCAAGACTATATTTTTCTTTTCACACACTGAGTGCCAATCCCATTGTGGAAGACAACACCTATATAACTCTTCTAAACACAGTAGGGCCTATGCACATATAAATTCACAGACTAAGGCAGTATGCAGAGAGCCTGTATCTACACCAAATTGGAATTTTGAGTTGACCCTAACCCAGAAGTTATTTCAACTTGATAACCACTTGCCAGTGAAAATTTAGCTTTCTCCAAGGGAATCTCACCAGGAAACAAATACTCTTATGTGTAGGCTATATGTCCAGCAGGAGATGGCCAAGAGTAAACAAATTTAAAAGCATCTTTGGAGGTTTTTGGTTTCATAAAAATAATGTCAGGAATTTAAAATAAAACCCAGATTTCATTTTTTATTTTTATTTCTTTTATATATTTAATATTTTTCTTTTTATTATACACTACAGTGTAATATACTGTAGTATTATATACTACTTTGCATATATATTACACTTCTAGTTTAGTATTTTTATGGAATTGCTAAATGTGTTAACAAGTGGGATTCTGCATCTATATCTATTTCCTGTGTTCTTTCTTAGGCTCTTTCCTTCTTTGTTTCTTAGGCTCTTTCTTTTCTTTGTTTGTTTGTTCTCCTATTCTGATGTGTTAGCTTTTGTTTTAGCTTATTTTTATTATTATCCATTACAAGGCTCTTTGTTTTTTAATGAGAGACAGAAAGTTGGTGGACCCAGATGTAAGTGGTTGTGAAGAGGAACAGATGATATATGAGGGGAAAATTAATTCTACTTTCAATAAAAAGTAAAAACAAGAGAGGGAGAGAGAGAGAGAAGAGCATTGTTCTACACTAAGTTACAACCCACATTCTACTCATTGTTTTGCTTTAAAAGAAAGTATTTGTAGTATAGAAAATACAAGTTTATTTTGATCTTCCTTTCAAATCTGAGTTCATTTAACTTACAATTTAATGGTCAAAGACTGCTTTCTGTAATCCTAAAAATACATTGGAACTCCTCTGCAGGCTTCACTGTGGGGTTTGGTTTATCTGTCTTCCTCATCCCACCTGCCCACTGTAGATAAGAACAGTCGGGGTTTTAGCTGGGATGATGGTGAATAGAAGATGTAAGAATGAATTGGTGGAGGACAGCATCCCTGAATCACAGAGATACTTGTTTTCTTGTCCTCTTGGTCTGTATGTGCCTCTGCTAACCTCTGGAGCAGCTGACTCTGTTTTCTGAGAAGTCAGTATCGACAGTAGTACCTCCTACTGCTCTTCTGAACTATAACACAACCTCTTTCAGAACTCCTGAGGGCTTATTGTTCACTGAAAATACTTTTTCTGTTTCACTTACTCATGCCCTTTTTATCCTAACTTTACCTTCTTCCTGTTTTTTGTCAGGGTTATGACAGTAAATCACTCTTCTGCTACTAGGAGTCACTTTTGAAAGAAACAAAGATGAATATGAAGGAACCTAAGAGTGAACTCTCTCAGGGAGAACAAAGAGCTCTAGTACTGACATCATGATTATGGTGTGATGGTTAATCTTCATTGACAACTTGGCTGGATTTTTAATTACCATGGAAACACATCTATAGATGTGTCTAGAGAAAGTTTGCAGGAAGATTTCACAGAGCCATCACACTCAGCCCAAATGAGGATAGTAGCATTCTGTGGTCTTGGGTCTTGGACTGAGTATAAGAGTAGATAACTTCAGCAATTCCTTCAACTCTCTGCTTCCTGCCTATAGCTGCAATATGATCAGCTGTCTCTTGGATCTGCTGCCATGCTTTCTACTCTGGGAAGGACAGTACCTTCAAACTGCAAGCCAAAATAAATAGTCACTTGAAAGATTGTGTCCACACAAACCCCTGCCTATAAATGCACACAGAGTAATAGAAAATGTGGTGTGAGTTGAGATGATACAGGAAAGCAGTGACTCATTAAGTGGCATCAGAGTCCAATCTTGATGGTAGCTATATTTTGGACTCATAGTATAGCTAAAGCTTCAGAAAAAAAAAAAATCTGCTGTTTAACCCATCTGAATCTGTAAAGGTAATCCAGCCACATAGGTACTCTTCTTTACTGTTTGTTTCATAGTCAACCTTTTATGCATATGTATTTTTCACATTACCAAGGATATTTGGATTTTTATCAGCTTTTAATACTTCTGTGGCACCTACAAATGTATATTAATTCCCATAACCTAGAAGATTACCACTACTTTCTGCAGATATAATTTTAAACATTAATCAGGCCAGAATCCAGCCATATAACCTATGCCTCTGTCCCAAATGGGTGGTACAGATAGAGGATTAGAAGAAAGCTGTGCTACTTTTTAAAATAACAATATGCCAGTTGATATTTCTTTTCTAAATCTCCTAAGATTATCTAAATTTCCATGAAAAAAATCAGAAAATTCATTTAATCCACACATTTCTGAAGATTTGGTACTTAGCAACGCATTTTCAATTTCTTTCTTCTTCCCCAGACAGGTTTTCATATATCTCAGTCTGGTCTGCAATAATCCATTTACTAAGGATCAACTTATGATACACTTCTCTCATCTTGAGTGCAGAGATTACATACATGTACCACCACACCCAATTAATGTGGTAGGTACTAGGCATCAAACCTGAGGTTCCATGCATGGTAAGTGTCTTAGTAAGGGTTTCTATTGCTGTAATATAATAAAATAGCTAAAAGCAAGATAGTGAGAAAAAGGTTTGTTTAACTTTAAAGCTTGAAAGTCCACCACTAAGGGAGCTGAGGGCAGGAACTTTGAGCAAGGACTGATGCAGGACAATGGAAGCATGCTGTTTACTGTCTTGCTCATCTGTTTTCTTATAGAATAGCCCAGAAATGGAACCACCCACAGTGACTAGGCTCTCCTACACCAAGCTCTAACCAAGAGAATGTACAACAGGGTTGCTTATGAACCAGTTTGGTAGAAAACTTTTCTGGATTGATGTTTCCTCTTCCAAAATGACTGTGGCTGGCATCAGGTTGATGTAAAACTGAGCCAACACAGCAAGCAAATACAATACTGTTCAAGTCATGTTCTGAGTCACAGATGTGTATATTGAAACGCATGCTTTTCTGATCTATGGCATTATCATTTCCTGCATATGCTCAGTAGTGTCTAGTAATCCATTAGAACCACTTTCTGTACTCTAATTATAATTGACTATTTTGTCTAAAATTTTCAAATATATAAAAATAGAATATTAATGGTACTTGTGTGTATAGATTGGATATATAATGCCACATTATATATCCAATCTCATATGACCCTTAAATAAAACAATTCTGGTAATATTTTTATATTATAGTTTGGGGAAAATTTATTCTTAAAATTATCTTTATGTATTTGCATAATTCTTTCCTTTTATTTTTCTTTGGTATAGGGAATTGAAGCTAGACCTTGTGCATGGTAAGAACATTTTCTACCATTTAACTATGCCTACACAGCTCCTTTCAGTTTTTATGTTGAACAAAGGTCTTGTTTAACTGTCTAGGCTTTCCTTGAACTTGTGATTTTCCTGTCTCAGAATTCCAAGTAGCTGGGGTTATAGCCCTGCATTACCAGAACCAAATTTTTGCCTCTTTACAAAAAAGAAATTATCTAAGAAATTATCTATAGTAAATTTAAAGTCTAATTAATGATTTCAACTCTCCATCAAACTATTTTTCCCAAAACATCTCCTTGAATCTTCCTCTGCCCTAAGGATGCTTTGCATTTTTCAGACTTAATTATGAAAAAATGAATATATTTTATTTCTGTTGAGATTGAAATTATGTATTTCCTGCTATCGTGTTAAAAGTATCAATAGGTGAGAGGCACTTTGACAGAGAATCGGAGCTGGAGTAAAACTTAATCCCTTAAGAAAAGTCATTTCCACGTCTGTTAGATTTGCTTCTAAGTTTTAGATACACATTTTCTCTTTCTACCACATTTCTGTGGTTTTCTTTTGTATTCAGAATGCTGATAGTTTCTTAACATACTTTAACTCCCATACTGTTTGTCATATTAATTGCTTATTTGTAAAATTATACTGCTACAAGGAGAAAGATGGAACAATTTGGAGGCTATAAACTCCTAGAGATCTTTTCTCCAAAAGTTTCAATTTGAATAATTATCCACGCAGCAAAATACCTTTACATGTGCTAAGATGGCCGGCATATAAGATCATATGTACCTGGTTTTAATATACTGAAAGCAGAAAATATAATTAGCAGATCCAGAGGTTATGGAGATGAGGTAATAGAAGTATGAGAAAAATCAACCAATAATCATTAAATCATAATTAGATAAAATTCTGTTTATTTCTCAGTAGAACGGTAATAGACTCTAGATATTTCCAAAAGTTCAAAGAAAGATTCTCAGTGTTTTAATAAACAACAACACCTTACATTCCTTAAGAAATGGAAAAAATCTAAATCACCTTTGACCAATGAATGGAGAGTGAAAATGTGGTACACAATAGAATTCAAGTCAGCTATAGTTGGGAATAAAAACTTTGAAAGTTGAAGCTAAATGTATGGAAGCAGAAAATATCAGTGACCTGAACCCTGAAAGTCAAATGCTATGTGTCCTCTCTCATGTAGACGCTAGTTCCAAATATTTAGATATGAGCACATATTCTGGAGTAACAACAGAAGCCAGGAAATTACAAAGGAACCTGGGGAGTACAGGAAAAACTCAAAAGGTAGATAAAAGAACACAGGTGCTGTGAAAAGGGAAAATGGAAAAGATGAGGGAAAATATTAAGCAGGGAGTAGTATGAAGGAAGGAAGGAAGGAAGGAGAGATAACACCAAGAATGCTTAGAAAAGCTACAGTTTTTCCATACAAGGAAAATGTTAGATATCACATCCTGAAAAATATGGGTGAAATGCCTACTGACATATCAAAGCAGATATGGCTACCATGTTCTTCCCTACCTGCTACAGAGTCCCCTGTCCTTTCTTCTAAACTCTCTAGCCCAGAGACTGGGCTGCCCCAGCTTCTTTTCATTATAGAATCAGCCATTTTGGATATGCTGATCTCTTGCCTTCCTGGCTCAGGCTGCCTTTCAGTTGGCAGTTATTTTCAGGCTTTCCTTCCCCATCTCTCCTCTTATGGTACAGTTTAGTCTGCCTGCTGTGTTCAGCCTGGACTCTTTCCTCTGACTAATTTCCCCCTTATATCTACAAAATAAATAAATAAATAAATAAATAAATAAATAAATAAATAAATAAATAAAATTTAAAAAAATCTTCTCCACACTTTAGAAAAAGTCATGTGTCACACACACACACACACACACACACACACACACACACACACACACATACAATTTCTTTATATATATAAAGAGTCCTCAAGACAATATATGGTGTTGCCATTGGCTTAGTTGCTTTCCAGAACTTGCGGGTTAAGACCCAATTGTTGAAGAAATACACATTCAGGATACAGGATTTAGAGAAAGCAAGATGGAACTGACTTGGAAGCCTCTTTTCTGAAGACTGGCCCTTATAGCTGGGGGTACTGTGTAAGCTGCCAATGTAGAGCAACACAACATTCTTACCTAGCAGTGATACTGAAGTATAATAATGACTATTTTCAAAAGATAATCCCAAATAGTGCAATATGGCACTGCTTTCTAAGGAGGAACTAACTGTAGGCATATGCTTTCTACAGCCTACTTTAAAAAGGGTTCAACCTTTCTGCTAGCCCACTACCAACAGAGGTATTGGAAAAGATTATTAAGATACAGGGGAAGTAGACCTGTTTAGAAATAGTTCTTTGGGGCGATTCCAAACTTTGTTGTTCTCAGTCCAGTCCACTAGCAAACACCATACACAAATCAGCAGCTGTAATCCAGTCTACTCAGCAGACATCTCACACACACACACACACACACACACACACACACACACACACACACACACATCAGCAAGGACAGTTCAATCCAGAATAAACTATGAGGCTCACCACTTGGCCTGAGTCTGTGGAAGCAGCAAAAAACTGCAGTAACCACATGAAAAGTTTTTTGGCAAGTTTCTTGCTATGAAGTCACCACAAGTGACTCAGCAATGCAATGTAAAGCAAACCAATATATGCATGTCCTCAGCAAAGACTCCCTTGATGAAGCAGCAAAAGAGGTATTTGTGTTTGTGTGTATTTGTGTGTGAGTGCATATTACAAGCTCTAATTTGAAAGTAAAACTAGATTTTATCTTAAGATTTTATATATGAATATATTGTTAAAGTTTTCAATTTTTAAATGAAATAAAATAACAATCTTAGAACCTAATTGATATGAACTAAATTTATAAATAACTTTTAAAAATTGTATTGTAGCTAGTTATAGTCTTAGTTATAAAAATTCTATAATAGTCCCATAAATAATTACTGTTCCTTCTCACAATACCTTATTGCAGTTGTGTGAGATCTTAAGACACATTTATGTGTAAATATGGAAATGAATGGCTCTTATGTGCAATGACAAAAGGCCAGAGCCACTGAGTACTTTCTCTTCTTTCCTTTAACGCTGTCTAGTGGCTAATCTCTTCTGAAAAGCCCACGGTAAGATCATCAGCAAGCTTAGAGAGGCTGGTGCCTTCTCCAGGCATCGGATGCATGCAAATTTCCATCAAGTTTAATATGATTTTATATATACATATATATATATATAATTATTACATCTATTATATATATTGATTTATGTTTATAAAATATATGATATATGTATATAAATGTTCTATAGGTATATCATCATATATTTTATACACACACATATATATATATGATTTATATATGTCACATATATGACTTACACTTTGAACTTATAAACTAAAAATCGTGTTTTATACTACTCAGTTTGAATATTCCGATTGTCTACCAAATTCCCAGTAAATATAGAAGAATAAATATTGACATGGTAGTTGGCATTTTAAAAATTGTACATGAAATTGTGCTTTTACTTATGATTGATCAATTTGAATGAGAAATTTATTTTTCCTGTCTTTTTACTTGGACTAATGGAGACTAATTTTAATAGTAGGTTGATATGCTAGCATTTTTAATCATAATACATTGCAAAGCCAAATATAATGGAGAGTCTTTTGTTTTGCTCTCTAAATGTTCTCTAAATGATGAGTATAATTTAAAGTAGCTGCTATGTAACAATCACATTATTATCAGAAATGTCAAGGTACTGAACTGGATTGAACTGGGGGAGTAAATGATTTTACTTTCTTTTCAGGAAACATGCAATTTGGTTGTCCTTGCTCATTACTTCAGGATTTTTCTTATCATGTGTATGTCTTTCCTCCTTCTAGGCAGTAAAAGCATTGGGTGATATCTCCAGAGAGGAAGAGTGTACAAAACAGTGAATAGAAAGAATCACTTCTACTACTCCTAAGTTTCAAATTGTGAAACTCAAAGGGAGGACATAAAGAGTTCATGAGTAGTGACAGCAAGTGTAGGGAGATGGATGTCTCTGGGTAAGATTGCCTATCCCTGAGGCAAGATAATGTCACCCAAGGGGAGGGGAAATGAGGAGAGTTAAATCATTACCTGTCACTGAGCACACTTTTTTCACCTTATCATGTCTCTGTCTGGCTTTGGGTCACTTCCTGTTTAGGCTCTGGAGACAGGATAAAATGTCACCCTTTCTATATTAACTGGGAAACTTTGGCTCCTTAGAGAATAACAGGAAAAAAAATCAGACATAGAATGGTAAAAAACCTATCTCTTGGAATCTAGCATGGTACAATATAATTCGAATTTGAAATGTTCCCTGAATGCAAACCCAGAAGTCCATTACAGTAGGATTAGCTGAAACAGCGCCCAGCATACCATTGAACTGGCTGGAGCTAACAATCAGGTAGAAAGGAGAATTTCTCCAAAAGAGTTAAATGAAAAATGGCATTCTCTGCTCCACATTTTGTCTCTGTATTTGCTCCTGTGAGTATTTTGTTCCTCCTTCTAAGAAGGACCAAAGTTTCCACACGTGGCCTTCCATCTTTATGAGTTTCATGAGGTCTGTGAAATTGTATCTTGGATATTCCAAGATTTTGAGCTAATATCCACTTATCAGTGAGTACCATGTGTGTTCATTTGTGATTGGGTTACCTCACTCAGGTTGATATTTTCTAGTTCCATCCGTTTACCTAAGAATTTCATGAATCATAGTTTTTAGTAGCTGAGTAGTACTCCATTGTGTAAATGTGCCACCTTTTCTGTATCCATTCCTTTGTTGAAGGACATCTGCCCCACCTGGGGATCCATTCCATAAACAGTCACCAAACTTAGACACTATTGTAGATGCCAAAAAGTGCATGCTGAAAAGATCCTGATATAGCTATCTTCTGAGAGCCTCTGCCAGAGTCTGACAAATACAGAGGCAGATGCTTATAGCCAACCATTGGACTGAGCACAGGATCTCCAATGGGGTCTTCAATGGAGGAGTTATAAAAAAGACTGAAGGAGCTGAAGTGGTATGCAACTCCATTGAAAGAACAACAATTTTCAACCTACAAGACTCCCTTTCCCCCCCCCCCCCCCCAGGAACTAAACCACCAACCAAGGAGTACACATGGAGGGACCCAAGGCTCCAGCCACATATTGTAGCAGAGGATGGCCTTGTCAGGCATCAGTGAGAGGAGAGGCCCTTAGTCCTTTGAAGGCTAGATGCCCCAGTATAGGGGAAATTTGAGGGCAGGGAGGTGGGAGTGGATAGGTGAGCACCCTCATAGAAGCAGAGGGAGGGGGATAGGATAGGGGTTGTCTTAGTCAGGATTTCTATTCCTGGACAAAACACCATGACTAAGAAGCAAGTTGGGGAGGAAAGGGTTTATTCAGCTTACACTTCCATACTGCTGTTCATCACCAAAGGAAATCAGGACTGGAACTCAAGCAGGGCAGGAAGCAGGAGCTGATGCAGAAGCCATGGAGGGATGTTTCTTACTGGCTTGCTTTCCCTGGCTTGCTCAGCTTGCTTTCTTATATAACCCAAGACTACCAGCCCAGAGATGGCACCACCCACAAGGGGACCTCCCCCCTTGATCATTAATTGAGAAAATGACTTACAGCTGGATTTCTTGGAGGCATTTCCTCAACTGAAGCTCCTTTCTCTGTGATAACTCCAGCTATGTCAAGTTGACACAAAACTAGCCAGAATAGGGGTTTTCAAGGGAGAAAACAGAGAAAGGGGATAACATTTGAAATGTAAACAAAGAACATATCCAATAAAAATAGAAAAAGAAGCATAGAGATAGACTGAAAAGGGTAAATTACTCCACTGTGAGCCTAACACCGTCATACTGCAGCCCTCTGGTACTTGTGTTACAACAGTACTCTAAATGTAGGAAGATATAATTAAGCTCATTTTCAGTTTCTTCCCAATGTCAAATGAATGATAGTAAACTTGTGGTGTCTTGAAGGAAAAAAAAAACATGAAGAAAACTAAACATCCCAGAGACTTTGGATTTTGTCTTTATATAAACAGTACATAGCAAGAGATCTTTAAAGTAGACATGGCAATTAGACCTGGTGGTAATTTGGAACCATTAAACAAGGAGAAGGATAATGACATTTACCCCCAAATAGAGATAAAAACACCCAGGCTAGAATACACATTTCCTTTTATCAGGAACTGTAGTATCAAAATAGAAATGAAGTTTAATATTGTATTTGAAATGGCTAGGATCAAGCAAAAGATAAATATAAGGATATTATTATTTATATTTCATTAAATCTACTTTGTCTCATGGATAAAATAATTGTCTGATTGGAAAGCTCTTCCCAGAATTCTAATTATGACTAACTGAACCATCCAGGAAGAGGTTCTTGCATGCTAAAGTTTGAGTTACAAACCATTAGGGTTCATCTTAATGTCTACATCCTGCAGTTTCATGATACTAGAAACATAGAAAATGAAGTTGAATTGATAGACTGTTTACTGTATGTAGACTTATAATTAAGGAGGGCTTAAGTATACATGCCTTTACTGATAGAAAAGAAGCATTATTATTTTATTTTGTTTTATATTTTCATATGCTTTGTTATTCTGTTATTACATTATCTTTACTCACAGAATAGAAATTATTCCCACTTGGATATTTTCCATGAGTATTTTGATTTCTGGGATAAAATGAGTTCTAGGAATTTTGGTTATGAAATGACACAGTTCCAAGTCTACACTTTGTAGAGAAGTTTATATGGAACCCCTGTTTCTGTTCAAATGAGCAGAGAGACTTTTTGAAAAAACAAAAGAAAAAAAAAAACAAAAAACAAACCACAACACAAATCCCAATTATTCTCAGCAACTAATTTCAAACTTTAAGGACAAAAAAATCAGTAATTGCTCGCAGTGTACTCTTCTTGAATATTCAAGAAAACGTACAATGCTGACCTGGTTCTTTGCCAGTTTTCTGTTTAGGACTAGCATATTATTTTAACTGGGTTTTCAGGAAATGATGATTAAAAGTCAGTCAAAGAAGAGCTTTTGAGGAGAAAAAATAAAATAAATATATATTCAAATATGGAAACTGTTTGTGGACTTCAGCAACAAAGTTTAGTGTTGGCTTGATGATGAAAGACTCATTTAAATACTTCATCCATAATTACATTTGCATTTTAATGGTGGACATGATGGCATTCTTATTAGAAATAATATGATGCAATTAAAAATTATTTCTGAGTACATTTTCAGAATTATATTGAGTATATTTTGTAGGGCATATAAATATGAATAGCAGAAAACTTTCTTTGATAGACATTTTATTAGAGGTGAAATAAAATCTCCATGACAGAATGAATTGTTGCATATACATGACTTAAAATACCAAGGACAGAGATGAATATTAAACCAGAAACATTAAGAGTTTGGGGGAGAGGAAAGATATGTAGTGTTGAAATATGATGGCCCAGCTAAAAGTGTGCTATTTAACTTGACACACATGATTACTCTCCCATTGAAAACTTCTTTCTCATCAACACCTTTTAGACTCCTTTGAGCTTTATTGCTCCTACATACCATCTAAAATAGGAGACTTCAAGGATGAATTGAAAATTGTCTCTATCTTCACTTCACATCCTTGATTTTAATTGCCATCTGATGACGGCTATTGCTATCTATCTTTTGTTAGATCCATGCCTACACATTTGAGAGTATACTTGTTTTCAAGCAGTTTTGTCTGCATAAATAAGGAACATAAATTTTAATTATTTCTTCATAATACCATTTATTAATTATATCCCAGCCTCAATCAACAGTATGAGCACTTGCTATACATTCAAACACAATTTATAGTAGCAATTTCTTGTAGGGTCTCTTTTTATCTCCCATTTCTCATACCCAAACTTGGTCATCTCTTCAATTAATATTATATCTACTTACTTAAAAATATATACCAAGGATCAAAGTTCAATTCAAATTCATGTTAATATACTGATTATTTGTTTTAAATAAAGCTACTTAGCAGTTTATTTGAGACAAATAATTATTACCAAAATACATTTGTTAATTGATCAATTCATTGTCTAGACAGTTTTTTGGGGGGTTTGTCAATTAAAAAACAAACTACCAAAACATATGTTTTATAACCTAGCTATCAAAAAACATAAATATATAGCACTTATATAGTTTAGTATATCAACATGCATGAATGATTTCAATAAAATTTTAGTTAAATCATAAAATAGTAGTTTAAATAGTGTCCAAATATTACTTTAGATTTTTGACAGTAAAGCTTTTAAAGAGTTCATTTCAAGGTCATGTAAGAGTGATTCAAATTTTACACCATAAGAAATCCTCAAGGATAAATTGATTTTAATGGTGAATATATGACTGATAATCTATTGTCAATAGAAAATATAGTCTTTTAACTTTTAGCATTAAACATTTGCCCATTATGTGGCACTGATGGTGCAAAATACTTTCCCTTAAACCTGTGCATATTGAAACTACCAGTAATATAAAAAATTTTGCTTGCCATAGTGAAATACATAATAATAAAATCTAATTGAATATAAACATTGATACTGTAAGACTTATTGAATCATTTTTAAATGATTTTTTATACCCCAAATGCCTCCCTGCCTCAGAGTCCCTTCCTCCACAGTCCCTCTCCCCTTTGCCTCCAAGAAGGTGACTCTATATCCCCCCATCCTGGTGCATCATGTCTCTACCAGATTAGGTGAATCCTCTCCCACTGAGGCCACACAAGGCAGCCCTATGCTGCATATGTGCCAGGATCCTTGTTCCAGCTTGTGTATGTACTTCGGTTGGTGGCTCAGATTCTGAGAGCTCCAAGCACTTCAAGTGACTTGACACTGTTGATCTTCATGTGGGTTTCCTATCCCCTTCTGGGCCTTTAATCCTGCCCCCAAGTCTTCCATAAAGGTCCCTGACTTCCATCAAATTTTTGGCTGTGGGTATCTTCATTTGTTTCAGTCAGCTGCTGGGTAGAGCCCTTCAGAGGACACCTATGCTAGGCTCATGTCTGCAAGTATAACTTACAGTATCATTAATAATTAATAGTGTCATTACTAGTGTCAGGTATTGGTGCCCAACCATGGGTTGAGTTTCAAGTTGGGCTTCTCATTGGTTGACGATTCACTGTTTCATTTAGACAGGACAGATACTGGGTTGACAGAACGTCTTTGGATGTGATCCATTGCCAAAATAGCCATGTTGCATGATTAAAATTACTCTACAAGTTAGTTGATAGAGTTGCCTGTTTAACTAGCCATGTCAAATAATTACCATTCCTTCCAAGTGTTTTAGTTAATCAGTAATTGACTTATAGTCTGTAGCCATGGATAAATGTAAGAGAATGGACATTGTAGGCTTCTCTCCTAATATCTAGAATTAGTGTTGTAAGTTTCATGGAAAAATGTACCTTAGATATTATTTAGCATGTAAAGGATATAAAAGTATTTGACATAAAATCAAATATATAAATATTTATGCACTAGATTTAAAAAGAGTGCATGTGTGTAAAGTATAACTTTGGTACATCATGGCTTTAAAGAGCTTATGAAGATTAATCAATATTTTCCTCTGTGCTCTTGTTTGCTTTACATTTTATTTTCTAGAATTTAAAATTTTCTAAAATTTAAATAACAAGAATTTAAATGTTAAGTTTATGTAGGAGGATTAATTTGTAAAAATAAATTTGATTCAAAAATTAAAATCAAATCACTTAAATTGTTGGGGTATGCTTATAATAGTATCTGTTAGGAGGCTAAGGTGGTAGTAACGTGCAGCTAGCCTGTGGTATAGAGTAAATTTGATCACAGCCTGAATTGGGATACAGAACAGGACAGTGTCTCAGGAAACAGATTTTGTTCTTTTATTTTTTATTTTTGATTTTCATAAAATTGCTTGAATAAATATTTATTGATTACTATACAGTGAGGTATTTGATGATAAGTCTAATGTCTACAGAGGTAAAAGACTACAGCATAGTAGAGGAACATAAATTCTTTACTGGAGATGAAAAATAAAATCTACTATTGAATTGTATTATTTTGGCAAAATATCATTACACAGCATGTTGTCAAGGAAATAGAGAACAAAATAAAGAAAGCCAGCATGTTCTCAGAAAGGCTAGCTAGTAAAGTGTGTCACCAACAGAGCAAAATGCTCCTATCCAAGCTAATAGCCCATAGAATGGTGTTAGTGTACAATTTATAATTTGACTGTGAGCCACAGATTTAGATGTTATTCTAAATGTCAGTACTTCCAACATGTCACAGTGGACAAAAGGTAACTCCTCAGGTGCAAGTGACAGATGTGTCACCTTGAATCTCTTCTTGGGTAAATAGTGTGTCCCAGATTCAGGGTGGCATGAAACCAGATTCCAAAATCCTGGCACTTGTTCAACTTCATGCAGTAGCAATTTTGCAGTAGGGTCTGCCTAACATGACAAGCCTCCATAAATTCTGAGCCAACACAATCTTGAAACATTCACTTCTGCTGGAGTCAAATAAACTTAGTAAAAAACAAATGGATTACAATAGCTGGTTGAATAACTGCTTTATGCAAACCAAAATCACGGTAGAAAAATGAAATTCTATAAGGATATGCTGAGGCATAATTTCAAGCAACAAAGCATATCCAATGACTGCTGGGAAACCATAGCAACAGAATGACCAAGCTGGCATGTGAGTAATCTTACATAGGATGGTTCCTGAAAAGGAAGGATTCTAGAAGCCTGAAGCAGGATCAAGCTGTAAAGAGAAAATATGCATGCTTCCTCATGAACAGAATGCTACTGAATTGGTTACAATATTCAGATAGATGTAAGAATGAAGAATCAGAGGCTTCCTTAATGGTAGAATCTATGTACTATAACAGTCTCCTAATAAAGCAATCTTGCTAATTCAACGAATTAGAACCTTTGCAATTCATTTGAGAAAATATTTTGATCATAAAAATATTAATAGTTGTAGGGAGTCAGTATACCCTGGTAAGCACAGCCATATTGAGGACCTCAGTGTCTCAGACTCACAGGAATGGCAAGGTTTTCTTTGGGTCTGCTGAAGGAGAATGGTAAGTCCTTCCCTTAGTCCAGGTATGGGTGTTGATATATGTTTGACCTGTCAGTTCAAAAAAGTATGCACAAGAATAGGGACTGCTGTTCGCTTGTCCTGAGTGACTGAATGACTATATCCCCCTGAGACTGCTTCCCTACAGAGATCTCTCACGGAGATGAGCTATCCTTCCTACTCACGCATGCTGTATATAACAAGCATGCTGTGCTGTTAGTACATCTCTATTTGAGTGCTGAGCCCACCTGACCCCAGCTCTGCATTACTTGTGTCTGTCTTTCTTATACTTCTGTCACTCTCAGTCAGGTTTCCAGTTCCCAGATGCACAAGGGGTGGCAAACAATGAAGTCAACTGCTTAGGTCCAGACTCAGCATGAGGAGGGTCTTGAGAGAGGGGGAATGGGAGCAGCGGAACTGATTTAATAATGTCTTAGAGTCAGAAGTGGATGCAAGCTGTCAGTTCAAGTGCTCTCTCTGTTCTCCAAAGATTCTCATCATTCTTCCTTCTTCTCCTTTCTTCCTTCTCCTGACCAGAGAGTTTGAACCCAGTCTCCTATTTATTAAAGCTACATCATCAAGCCTTGGCTCATTATTAATAATATATTTTTAGAAATTCTTAAATTTACATAAAATTTATGAGTCATGGATCATTAGTCCCAACCTCTGCTTCCTTAAAAGAGAAACAAACACAGAGCAAGCAAAAGCACATTTCCTCATAGGTTTACTCAGCCTGTTGTTCCTTATGAATAGCTGGGCACAGCTCTTGCAGTTTCCTGGTTCAGAGACAGCAGTCTTCAGTAACTACTTTTAGGTAATAACAGAAAGGTGCCAGACTGCTAGGGTTAAAGTGATTTCTTAGAAAGTTTTTAAATGTGTGCAAGTAAAGCAACTATCTCTCTCTAATATCTCTCTAGGTACTGTCATCTGCAATCCCTCAAGTAGCTAGGAGAACAAAGTACTCATATTTATATGCTTGTGCATCATCTTTTAATTCTCTAATCTTTGTTTCCTTATCCTAGCAATTCCAAAGCCTCATTTGTAATACTATGTGTTTCTAGATGATATACAAGCCTTTCTATTAACAAGATAAACCCATCTATCATTTGCTTGTTTTCTGTGGACTTATCCTTTTTTTCCTATCTATGTCTTTTCTTCTTAAAATCATTTTAATTTTCTATACTTGATACCCCCAAGTTCACCCTGGCTAATTAATATATCAGTCATTGGACCACAGGATACATGTATCTCTTTATATAATTCCAAATTCAAGGTCAAGTCTTGCACATAACAATTTCTACAAAGGACCGTGTAGGCTTTTTTTTTTTTTTCCGTGTAGGCTTTTATCGCCTTTGTGTTTATGTTGTCTAGATCCTCTCCAATAGCCCTACACAGCCCAACAGAAGGCCTGATCCGTGTCCTCCAAAGCCTCATGACCACCTCCACTTCTCACTCCTGAGAACCTCATCAGTTTCATTTTATTATGGTATGATTAGCACTGGGTAACACGGGAAAAATATTCCCAGAAAGAGAAATTGAAAGTAAAATAGAAGAGACAGCAGATGACCTTCAGAGCAACAGCAGTCATCAGGATCACTAGAGTTCCTTTCATATATCTGAGATAGTTTTTAATATATCTATATATCTATATCTATATATATCTATATATATATAATTGTGAAACACTTTAGGAAATAAAATAGTGAAAAACTGCAAATACTTAGGGAATTCTGAATGTAGTTATTTGGGGTAAATGATTATCCCTGCAGTTGAAGTTGAGTATCATCCAGTTTCTTTGCATTCAACAAGGATGTATGATACTTGGCACTTTCGAAAACTTTGTAGGAAATCAGATGTTTTGAAGAATTGATAGAGTCTCTTTCTTCCAACCTGACAAAGTCATTTGATGCCTTTAATTTCCATTGATGAAATCACTTGATTTTCACTTACATTCTACTAGTTTTTACTTTTTCTGGAGACTAATTGTAAACTCTATAACCAGTATTTTAGCTAGCTCATACAGTTTTAAAATTAACATTATATAATTTTGCAAGCAGTTAATAGAAGGTTTCTAAAATGTGTAGGTTTTAGAATCAGAAGAACTGGTAGAAGTTTATTCAACTAAGGCAGCTAAAAGTGAGTTGATTTTTCTTGTTATGGTACACCTTTATCATCTATTCCAGAGGATTAAAGATGATGAACACAATAAAAGTTTTGTACATTAGGCCAAATTTTCAAATAATTTAAATTTTTGTCTATTATGGAGGGAAGGCAAGGGATGAGAAAGAGGGAATGTTGTGGTATGACAGAATAAAGAAAAAGAAAAAAGTTTTTAAAACATGTCCCACTTTTAAAAAATATTCTCATATACTTTAACCTCCTTGTCTTTCCTCTATTTATTTTATTTTATTGGAATGATCTTTGGCCTTAGGTTAAAAACTTATAAAATTCTTTTTTAATCTAAAAATATCACCCTTTTATGTACTTTCTCTTCAGTTCCAATTTTTTTGAAGCCATATCTGTCCTGTAGCTGTTTGAGATAAGGTACTTGAATATATTTTTTATTTCTGCCAGAATCTGTAGCATTTAAATATCACCCAGAGATGTTTATGTTTATACAAATGTATGTATAAGCACACACAAACATATTAGGCATTAGAGGAATGTTGGTCATTGAAGTCAACCTAGGCAAAGGAAGGTAGATTCATGTGATGGTTTTATTTAGTACAATGAATAACTTCGTACAATAGTGAGTTTGTTCATTTTTTTTTTCCTGTGAATCAATTGTTTGCCTCTACAGGTCTGCACTAATTACCTAAGACAAGCTAAAATGGCAAAAACAAGTCAGAGTTTCAGTTTTTGAATTCTAGGACCTGCTGAAACCCTTTCTCCAAGAGGAAGGAAAGTATTAAGGCTGCTCTACTATATTGGTCAGCTTTGTGACTAATGCAACACTTAATCACCCATATTCACATGAACACAGAGAAAAAAAATTGAAGGGCAAAGGAAAGGGAACAAAGAGGGTAGAAATGTGTTTGAAACCTAAGTGTTTGTAGTTTGGATCAGCTCTGAAGATCAGAAATAATATTGCAAAGGGATAGGGAAATTTACCTTATAGCAGGGATTTTCTTTTTTTTATTATTAGATATTTTCTTTTTCTTTATTTTTTATTACGTATTTTCCTCAATTACATTTCCAATGCTATTCCAAAAGTCCCCCCCATACCCCCATCCACTCCCCTACCTACCCATTCCCACTTTTTGGCCCTGGCGTTCCCCTGTACTGGGGCATATAAAGTTTGCATGTCCAATGGGCCTCTCTTTCCAGTGATGGCCCATGAGGCCATCTTTTGATACATATGCAGCTAGAGTCAAGAGCTCCGGGGTACTGGTTAGTTCATGATGTTGTACCTACAGGGTTGCAGATCTCTTTAGCTCCTTGGATACTTTCTCTAGCTCCTCCATTGGGGGCCCTGTGATCCATCCAATAGCTGACTGTGAGCATCCACTTATGTGTTTGCTAGGCCCCAGCCTAGTCTCACAAGAGACAGCTATATCAGGGTCCTTTGAGCAAATGCTTGCTAGTGTATGCAATGGTGTCATCGTTTGGAGGCTAATATGGGAGTCTCTATATGGTCCATCCTTTGATATATTCTTTATTTACATTTCAAATGCTATCCTGAAAGTACCCTGTACCCCTCCCCCCACTGCCCTGCTCCCCTAACACACCCACTCCCACTTCTAGGCCCTGGTGTCTAGCAGGGATTTTCTTAAGCCATTAAATTCACTTGGCTTGCTGTGAGTCGGTTGGTAGCCTTGGCTAAGGAGTCACATTATAGTCTTGTCATTTCTCCTTTCCTTTTCATTGTAGGGGAGCTCTGATATATGTATATGTCTGGTTTATCCATCCAATACCGAAAGGGAAGACCAGAGGTTTCCTGTTATGTGAAACTGCACAAATGCCATCATAGAACATGCACCTGCTTGTACTAGTTTTCTCCACTAAAAATAATGTCTGAAGTACATGCTAGCCATTTATTTGGAAGTTAACTATAGGAAGTAGGAGAGTAGGACCAGGAGAAATTAAAGAAAAGGGAAAGCAAGTGCATAACAAATTAGCAAGATAGTTTCATAAAAGAGGATGCTGCTCCTCCAGGAACTGTAAAATGCATGTGGGTATATCTCAGGGGGATCCACTGACCAGGCATAGTACATAGTATTGAGCCAGTTTGCACAACTATTAGGAGAAATCTGTACTTAGAAGTGCATCCTGGCTGAATTTCTGAATCTTGTGCTGAGTGATCTGTTCATTTCAGAGACACCTTGGAGTGTAATGTTGCAAAACTTTCCACACTAGAAGTCAGACATGACAAGAAAGCAAAATCTGAGGTCACACTGAACTTTCTATCAGGATGCAAAGCTGAATCAGGTAGAATGAGGACATTTCAAAATATACTTGTTTCAGTCTTCCCATTAAGTCATTCAGTTTAAAAGAATAATCGTATGTTGAGTAGAAAAAAAAGAGGCCTATTAGAAATTGAGAACATAATTAGGATAAAAGCAGGAAGAGAAATAAATGAAAACATCATTAATTACAGAAATGCCAGCATAAATCTGGTCAAATATTAAATTTTGTAAGGTACTCAAGAATCATGTGCTGAGAAACTCTATCAAATTAGGTTAATTAGAAAAGATAATTGACTTTAGTAAGAAGAACTTCTTGGATGAATTAAGCCTGACAGACACATTAAAATCCATAAATACTGTCTCATTTTGCATTTATAAGCTAATTCCTCTTTTAAAATATCCCCTTGCCCCAAAACGTCATACATTTGTGAGAATTAAATTGTTAACATAACTAAGGTTACTATAACTTGTTTCTGATGCCTGGTGAACTTATTCTGACAATGAATGAGATGAGCTGTTGTTTCCTGGCCTCCCTATCTTCTCCTGTTTTTAAAACATGAATCCCCACATCTTCATCACTTATGACTTGAAAGAATATTTGTTATTTTTGAAATTCTCAAAATTGGTCTCTATTCCCTAGGGCATACATTATAATGTTAGAATTCCAACACAAGGGACAACAATGTTTACTCACAGCTGGTTAAAGAACATATATTCAGCAAACCAAGTAATAAAGTTATGGAAATTTTTTCAGAGAATAATTTTCTGTTTAGAGATATTGAAATATAATTTTAGCCTCCATATGTATAGATAACATAAACCTGAGAATTCTAATGCCTGGATTTTTCAGTAACTATGTCAATAATCAATGTAATGATAAGGAAAATATATTACTGAGTCTGTCACTTTTCAAAGTTGTATAATGATATTTAATTCCTAATTTGGCAAGAAGCTGAAGCTTTTGAAAGACTATAAAATGACATGTTATTTAATATTTTGTTTATAATTTCACTGATTACTCTCTAATCCTTCATTAAAATTGATTTACAGATGCATCGTTCTTTCATTTTTTTATTTATTCACTTTGCATATCAATATCAGCCCCCCCTTCTACCAGTACCCCTATAGATCCTTCCACCATTCTCCCCTTCTCCTCTGAAAAGGGGGAAACTTCCCCCCCTAAACTCCCCCCTAACTCCCCCCCCACACACACACACATCACTTCACTGCAAGATTAGGTACATTCTCTCCCACTGAGGCCAGACTAGGCAGCCCACTCAGGGGAAAGTGATCCACAAGCAGGCAGGCAGGCAGGCAGGCAGGCAGGCAGGCAGGCAGGCAGGCAGGCAGGCAGGCAGCAGATTCAGTTGTTGGG